>NC_139217.1:161871951-162471951 GCF_055691185.1 Crinia signifera | reverse complement strand
CATGAGACAGCGCCATCGTCCTTTCAGCCGTCCAAACGCATTCTCAACTACCATCCGCGCTGAGCTCAGGGTGTGAGAATACTCAATTTGGGTCTGGGTCAATGTACCATGTTGGGTGTAGCCCTTCATGAGCCATCGTCTTAAGGGGTAGGCTGCATCTCCAATTATATGCACTGGAATTTCGATCCCATCCACAAATTTTGACTTTTAAAGGATACAAAAAAATGGACATTAACATAGATGATTTGGAAAATGCACAGCATCACACTCTTCCGTAAGGGACAGTGGCATGGTATGTATATACACTGTCCGTTACGGAAGAGTACATATTACACACTCACACACACGTCCTAACTGTAACTTTCCAAGGCAACTTATGAGATGATTGAGTGTACATGAAAAGCCTACATTTCAACAGTTGGCAAAGGTCAACATATGTAAACCCTATGAAGTAACCCTTCTGATGGTGACTAGTACTGCAATAACACACTTCACAAGTGTGCAATATTGTGCATAGCAACATCTTCGAAAAACACCTGCAGTTCCTGTTGCCTGGCGGGAGACTTGGTGTGTGCTGTTGAGTTTCTAGCACAGGTCACTGTTGCATTTCATTGCACATATACAGACAACACTGTGCTAGATCCAATACAGCAGACAGCGAGCCTTAAAATAGGGAAGTGCTCGGACACGTTTTTACAAAGATGGCTGATGTGATAAGGAACATTAATGATTGCCATCACCTGTCTTGAAACACATTTCTATTCAATTCACAGGTCGGCATAAATGTATGTCAACCTAATTACTGGCAACCAAGTAGCTGTTGACTTAATGAGCCCCGCCCCTTCATGCACTACATTATTGTCATTAGCTGTGTGTAAAACTTCTAACAAAGAAGAACAAACACACAGGTGAGGACAATAAAATACTGCGGTGCAGTTTTAAGCTGAAACTATATATATATATATATATATATATATATATATATATATATATATATATACCGGGCCAGCCTTTGCCTTTCTTCTTTGAATTGTACAAGTTTACTTACCTTTCTAGGAAAAAGCCATCCACCTTGCTTCTCCTCTGCAACACGATATAGGTCCGAGTTGGATAGAACACGTGCATCATGTGATCGTCCGGGCCACCCAATGAATACATCAGTGAAGCTATAAAGAAACAACGATTTATTGTAAATTTAAACATGTTTGGAATGCTTGGCAACTTACACTCTCCTTCCAGATGAATATTCTCAGTTTCTGCACTTCCCTGGTAATGTATAATTGGCATCACCTGTGTTGAAACATTATGAAATACCTAGCTCCACACAGGTGAGGGCAATCAAGCATTACCAGGGAAGTCCACCAACAGAGCTAATTCATCTGGAAGGAGAGGCTCCATAGGCAAGTCAGACAGTCAGCAGAGGCAAAAAACATTTCACCCCTTCACCAACCACAGAAACACCCAAAAACATGCTTACCAATACTTATGATCAACCACTGCTTGTAATATTATGGAATGCCAGCCCTTGCGATTATGGTAATCCGCCGCACTGTCATGAGGCGCAATTATCGGTATGTGGGTCCCATCTATAGCTCCAGCACATTGGGGATATCCACGAGAGACAAAGCCATTAATGGTCTCATCCAAGCGTTCACCTTGAGGTAGGTGAATAAACCTAGCATACAGGATGTCGAGCAAAGCACGGGTCACTTCATGGACAATACTGCACACTGTAGAGAGGCCTACTCCAAATAAACACGATATTGACCGATATTCGCCAGGAGTGGCGTACCACCACAATGCTATTGCAAGCCTCCTGCTTGGCTCTATCGGTCGCCGAAAATTGGTTGCAGATCGACTTAGGGATGGTGTCAGCAGGTCCAGAAGATATATGAATGTATCACGAGACATTCTGAAGTGCGCCTTCCACTGGACATCTTCAAAGTTCATGACACTTCGCATAAAAACTTCACCGCTTGGACGTTGATGCGTCCATAAACTTCTCTCAGTCGACACACTGACCCGTATGATGGTCTGCATCATCGCAGCTAAATAAGACCGCCTCCTGCGGTGGTGTTCTCGCTGCGATAGGTTTGTATCGTGCAAAAAATTCTGCAAGTTCCTCCGACTCTCTGTAAAGTAATGCAGTCTCCTCCTCCTCCTCAATCTGCGGTTAAGCAAGCAGCACAATGTCAGGAGCTGCAACAGCCTCTCACAGGCTGAATCAAGCAGCAGTACAGCAGATGTTACCACAAATACAGCAGAGACATGTGCTCTGTCCGCCATGATTGCTGCACTGATCAGAGCAGCCCCCACCCCCTCCTTTTTATGCTGGCAAAACGTCATAGGTGTGGGCCAGTATGGACTGAAGAAAAGCGCCATTTTAAAATGACAGGCAATGTTGACACTCTGGCTTGAAACGTGTTCGGGATGAAACGGTTTGACTGCTATGTGAATGAGACTTAACCGGTATTTAAAACGGTAATCTGCGGCAATGTTAAGGCTCTGACCCGTTTTAATTACCGTTTTAAAATACCGGTTTTTAAAACGTGTCGGCGATGTGAAAGGGGTATTATACTCGAGTATATACGGTAGGTTTTAACACAGGCCAGGAGGGAAACAACAAAGGAAGAGAAGTATAAGAACTTGAGGACATGTGCTGAAACTGGAGGGAGGTAGGTTCAGGAGAAATTTAAGTCAAAATTACTTCAAAAGCAAGCTAGTGGATAAGAGGAATAACCTCCCAGCAGAGGCGGTAGAGGCTAATACAGTAGAGCAATGTAAGCATGCTTGGAAATCCTTACAATGAACTAAAGATAAAATATAGTTGATGTTACCTAAAGGATACAAAAAGGGGGACAGCCGAGATGGGCTAATTTGTTCTTAGCCTTAAACTTAAATGTTTCTACACTCAGTGCCAGATTAAGCCTTCGGGGGCCCGGGGCACTTTAGACAGGGGGCCCCCTTGCACTTGTCATTACTGGCTGCAAACTGCATGGGGGAATATTACACTGTCAAAACACAGAGTAAAGGCAGTATAAACTTGGTCAATGGGTAACTTCAGGGGATATATATATATATATATATATATATATATATACACACACACACATACATACATACATACATACATACCACATGAAAAGCCTGTGTTTGTCCCTCTGCACCTTACTCTGTAGGATACCTCACAGTCCCAGTGCTGCCTCTGATTAAAAACCCTCCCATGACTAGGCTGCTGCTGCTGTTATCAATGGGCCTGAGAAGCATGTAATGAGCTCCACCAATCAGAGCTCAGCACAAACGTCTCAGCCTCTGCCCTCTGGTGCAAAGTGTCATGGGACTTAGTCAACTCCCATTAATGCACTGCACACTTGGCTCCCAATGCTCAGCACCATTAATCATTGTCACATTGGCAGATAGGTGAAGCTGCAGCACCACCCCACTCCCATGCACAAAACCTTTAGCTAAAAAAATATAAAAAAAAATTAAAAATACATGCCAACCACAGGGGGCCCCTAGCTAGAGGGGGGCCCAGGGGCACTGACCCCTTGTGCCCCCATTATAATCCGGCCCTGTCTACACTTAGTATGCGCATTGAGAATTGGGTAAAGTTTGAGACATTTGTTTACAAGCAATGTTATTAGTAAATTAGATTGAATTCCTCAATAAAGTATTTTAAAAAAGCTGTTTAAAGCACTGAACTTAACTGTACTGCAGTCACTGGGACTGATTTAAACATGACTGCTTTTCTCCATTCATGGCAGGCTAACTACTCCTTATGCTAATGCAGCAATCTACCAGTACTGTATATTATAAAGATCTGTGAGTCTTCAAATGAAAGCCTATCATCAGTGGCATAAGTTCGCTCCAGTTGCACGGAGGCAAGATATAAATTGGTGCCCCCCACCCAAACACACACCCACCCCACCCTATATAACCTTATATATAATATATATTTCTGTTCAGAAATATATATAGATAGATAGATAGATAGATAGATAGATAGATAGATAGATAGATAGATAGATAGAACACATATATTTCAGAACTCAGGCTTTTAGATAATTGATTTAAACTTCCAGGGTGAGGAGAGGTGCCCCCTTGGGAGCAGGAGCCCGGCGAAAGATGACTCCATTGCCTACCAGATTTCTGCCTCTGCCTATCATACTCAATGGATTTTCATCTACAGCTGCAAATGTCATCATTAGTATTTATGGATATATTAAATTTGAGTCGGAAACAGACGATTGTCGAAAAATGTCAGTTTCTGACTTTTTTTAGTTGAATCCATTCAAAAAAAATAATTCTGACAGGTCTGAATGCTCAATCCATGTGCTTTTGTCAGAAACTGGACCAAATTCAACAGGTTTTGGTCCGTTTCTGACAATCTCAATTCGACATTAAAAAAGTCAGATTAAGGAGATGAGGCAGGGTGGCGGCGCCGGGTAAGCAGCAGCAGCAGCTCACTTTGCACCATCCTCTCGTCCATCGCCCTCCCACCTTCCGTCTACCGTCCTCCCGCCTCCGTCCTCCCGTCCCTCACCCAAGTCCTGGTTCCAGGCGGTTGAGCAGCAGCAGTAGTGTTCTGACCCTTTTTTAACCATTATGTTACCCTTAAACCCTATTTGATCCTTATTTCTGTGTAATGATATCCTTATGTCTATTTCCATGCATGTTTAAATTGTTCCACTGTCTTAGCCTCTACCACCTCAGATGAAAGGCTATTCCACTTGTTCACTACCCTTTTTTGTGAAGTAATTTTTCCTTAGATTTCCCCTGAACCTCCCTCCCTCCCTCTAGTGTCAGTGCATGTCTTCGTGTTCTAATACTTCTCTTCATTTGAAGAATGTTGCCCTCCTGGAACTTGTTAAAACCCTTGATAGACTTGAAAGTTTCTATCATGCCCCCCTCCCCCCCCCCCTTTTCCCTTCTCTGCTCCAAACTTTACATATTAAAAATTTGTAGTCTTTCTTGGTAAGCTTTGTGATGTAGGCCATGCATCATTTAAGTTGCCCTTCTAATGTATTTATATCTTTCTGGAAATATGGCATCCAGAACTGTACACAGTATACCGAAGGTCATACCAATGACCATTACAGTGGCGTAACTACTGTGAGGCAGACCCTGCGGCGCCAGCGCACTGCATTAGGCTGGCTGAGATGACAGCCAGTGACAGTGAGAACAGTAGGATGCCCGGCCGCAGCAATGGTGCACGGCATGAAGTTGTGCTGCCGCTGGCCTGGGCATTTCCTGTCTGTCACTAAGACAAATTGGGACAGTCCCACTGTGTTGCTGTACACAGAGCCTATTCGCAGCCTTGCAAATCAACCAGAATAACCCCCTAGTTCATAGTATGCTACATTTTAGAGCCACAGTTCACATATGCCACCTGTTAAGTACTTCCAGTTCACACTGTGTAACATTACAGTGCCCAAGGTTCATATTAAATCTCATTACAGTGCAACTGGTTCATAATATGCCACAATACAGTGCACCCAGTTCACACAATACCACACTAGTTCCTCTCAATTCATGTTGTGCCACTATACAGTGCCCCCAGTTTGTATTATGCCACCATATAGTTTCTCCCAATTTATATTGTGCCACATTAAAGTGCCTTCGATCATATTTCATAACAATATGGGGTATTGCACTTCTTATTATGTAACATTGTACTACTCTCGATTCATATTATGTCACATAGTAGTGCCTCCAGCTCATATTACAGTATGTCACACTATAGTGCCTCCAGCTCATATTACAGTATGTCACACAATAGTGCCTCCAGGTCATATTACAGTATGTCACACTATAGTGCCTCCAGGTCATATTACAGTATGTCACACTATAGTGTCTCCAGCTCATCTTACAGTATGTCACACTATAGTGCCTCCAGCTCATATTACAGTATGTCACACAATAGTGCCTCCAGCTCATATTACAGTATGTCACACTATAGTGCCTCCAGGTCATATTACAGTATGTCACACTATAGTGCCTCCAGCTCATATTACAGTATGTCACACTATAGTGCCTCCAGCTCATATTACAGTATGTCACACTATAGTGCCTCCAGCTCATATTACAGTATGTCACACTATAGTGCCTCCAGCTCATATTACAGTATGTCACACTATAGTGCCTCCAGCTCATATTACAGTATGTCACACTATAGTGCCTCCAGCTCATATTACAGTATGTCACACTATAGTGCCTCCAGCTCATATTACAGTATGTCACACTATAGTGCCTCCAGCTCATATTACAGTATGTCACACTATAGTACCTCCAGCTCATATTACAGTATGTCACACTATAGTGCCTCCAGCTCATATTACAGTATGTCACACTATAGTGCCTCCAGCTCATATTACAGTTTGTCACACTATAGTACCTCCAGCTCATATTACAGTATGTCACACTATAGTGCCTCCAGCTCATATTACAGTATGTCACACTATAGTGCCTCCAGCTCATATTACAGTATGTCACACTATAGTGCCTCCAGCTCATATTACAGTATGTCACACTATAGTGCCTCCAGCTCATATTACAGTATGTCACACTATAGTGCCTCCAGCTCATATTACAGTATGCCACACTATAGTGCCTCCATCCCATATTACAGTATGTCACACTATAGTGCCTCCAACTCATATTACAGTATGTCACACTATAGTGCCTCCAGCTCATATTACAGTATGTCACACTATAGTGCCTCCAGCTCATATTACAGTATGTCACACTATAGTGCCTCCAGCTCATATTACAGTATGTCACACTATAGTGCCTCCAGCTCATATTACAGTATGTCACACTATAGTGCCTCCAGCTCATATTACAGTATGTCACACTATAGTGCCTCCAGCTCATATTACAGTATGTCACACTATAGTGCCTCCAGCTCATATTACAGTATGTCACACTATAGTGCCTCCAGCTCATATTACAGTATGTCACACTATAGTGCCTCCAGCTCATATTACAGTATGTCACTATAGTGCCTCCAGCTCATATTACAGTATGTCACACTATAGTGCCTCCAGCTCATATTACAGAATGCCACACTATAGTGCCTCCAGCCCATATTACAGTATGTCACACTATAGTGCCTCCAGGTCATATTACAGTATGTCACACTATAGTGCCTCCAGGTCATATTACAGTATGTCACACTATAGTGCCTCCAGCTCATATTACAGTAAGTCACACTATAGTGCCTCCAGCTCATATTACAGTATGTCACACTATAGTGTCTCCAGCTCATATTACAGTATGTCACACTATAGTGTCTCCAGCTCATATTACAGTATGTCACACTATAGTGCCTCCAGCTCATATTACAGTATGTCACACTATAGTGCCTCCAGCTCATATTACAGTATGTCACACTATAGTGCCTCCAGCTCATATTACAGTATGTCACACTATAGTGCCTCCAGCTCATATTACAGTATGTCACACTATAGTGCCTTCAGCCCATATTACAGTATGTCACACTATAGTGCCTCCAGCTCATATTACAGTATGTCACACTATAGTGACTCCAGCTCATATTACAGTATGTCACACTATAGTGACTCCAGCTCATATTACAGTATGTCACACTATAGTGCCTCCAGCTCATATTACAGTATGCCACACTATAGTGCCTCCAGCCCATATTACAGTATGTCACACTATAGTGCCTCCAGGTCATATTATTGTATGTCACAATATAGTGCCTCCAGGTCATATTACAGTATGTCACACTATAGTGCCTCCAGATCATATTACAGTAAGTCACACTATAGTGCCTCCAGCTCATATTACAGTATGTCACACTATAGTGTCTCCAGCTCATATTACAGTATGTCACACTATAGTGTCTCCAGCTCATATTACAGTATGTCACACTATAGTGCCTCCAGCTCATATTACAGTATGTCACACTATAGTGCCTCCAGCTCATATTACAGTATGTCACACTATAGTGCCTCCAGCTCATATTACAGTATGTCACACTATAGTGCCTCCAGCTCATATTACAGTATGTCACACTATAGTGCCTTCAGCCCATATTACAGTATGTCACACTATAGTGCCTCCAGCTCATATTACAGTATGTCACACTATAGTGACTCCAGCTCATATTACAGTATGTCACACTATAGTGACTCCAGCTCATATTACAGTATGTCACACTATAGTGCCTCCAGCTCATATTACAGTATGTCACACTATAGTGCCTCCAGCTCATATTACAGTATGTCACACTATAGTGCCTCCAGCTCATATTACAGTATGTCACACTATAGTGCCTTCAGCCCATATTACAGTATGTCACACTATAGTGCCTCCAGGTCATAATACAGTATGTCACACTATAGTGCCTCCAGCTCATATTACAGTATGTCACACTATAGTGCCTCCAGCTCATATTACAGTATGTCACACTATAGTGCCTCCAGCTCATATTACAGTATGTCACACTATAGTGCCTCCAGGTCATACTGTGCCACATTACAAAGTATTTGGTCATATTACTTAACATGACACTGCCCTCAAGGTTATATAGTGCCACACTTCACACACACACACACACACACACACACTTTTATCAGTATAACATCCACTACAACAAACGCCACTCAACATGTCACCCTATTAATCAGTATTATTCTACATAAAGAGGATCATAAGAGGAGGAGAGAAAGATACTGTTATCTTTATGAGCATTGATGAGACCACCCTTTTCAGGCTGCACAATGGGCCAGCACCAATGTTCCCTCTAATTTTACGAAGGCTGTGTGCGGCAAAAGATTTTGGCTGTGCAACTTTTGAAGGAAATTTAAATTTTTGTGCGTCACTTATATATAACTGGAATATGACGTTCAGCATTTGTGTTAACTTTACTTCAAATTGATATTAAACATTTAAACTTTCAAAACACAGCACATAATGTAGTTAATGGGTGAAACACACATTAATTGAGTCCACAACTGTAAAAAGGGACCACTGCTGATTTGTGCGCTCTGTTGTAATGTCTGTGCGCATGCTCGTCGAGTTGTGTGCGCGCGCACATGCGCACAGCTTAGAGGGAACACTGGCCAGCACCAATTGATTAGAAGGCAATTCTGGAGAATTTGGTAATTAACTGCATGACCTGTGCCACCAGAGCCTGGCTCTGATTTAACAGGTCCAGTGGGGCTGGTCTCTAGGGCAGCAGTGGTACTGAAGTGTCTCTCAGGCTAACCAGCAGTCTCTCTACCTGCTGGCATTTGTTTCTTGCTGTCACTGTGACTACACCCCAGGTGGCTCTGACAGATGGCTGCAGCTCCCATAGGGATGCACATGCTGCTCTGTTTCAGATTTACTACAAACGTGACACAACATTTGGCACCAGATTTAAACTCTCTCCTTATAAAAGGAAGTCTAGGGGTCATGTTTAATGCCAGAGTATTAGGCTCCATATCTGTACTAGAGTCAGGGCTTAAAGTGGTCATGCAGAGGTGGGGGAACTTTATTCTCTATGCCACCTAATTACCCCCTCTCCCCTACCCCCAATAGGCAGAGACAGGGCCAGTGGTAGGGTTTTTGGAATCCCCCTGCAAGCTAGAATGCTATTCTGTGAGAATTACTGTGCAGGGCCAATGTGGAGGTAAAAATGTTCCACCTCACCATTAGAGGTGGTGGAACTCAGTTCCACCCCGTTCCCCCTCACTTTAACCCCTGACTAGAGTGTCTATTTCTTTGTGACTCACGGTGTTCTGTTTTACTCTGTTTAATGACTCTCTTTATTTGCTCCCTTGTTAGTCTTTCCTGTACTCTCCTGGTCTTGAATCTAGCCTCCATGAGACTGTCTGCTCCTCTGGTTCTGGTCTTAATGTTTCTCCAGTTCTGACTTTGGTTATTTATCTGACCCATTCCTGACTGTAGCTTAGTACCAAATTGCCTATCTGGTTCTGTTGACTACACTCCAGTACACCTCATTGTGACTTTTCTCTTTGTATGCCTAAGTGTCCCCCTGAGTTCAACACCCCCGTACAATAGCAACTCTGTCAGAGGGTCGCGACCAAACCTACTTAAGATGAAAACCACTTTGTGTCTCTGTTCAGGAGATTAGCAAATCCTACTAAGTGCAGTCAGCCATAGAGTACATACCATTTATCCCAGAATTAGATAAGGACCCTTTGCGACTCATGGTTAATGGCACACCCTGCACCCACTATAGCTATGCTACAACTCATTAAGTAATTTTCAAATCTCCCAGGAAAGTGCAAAGTATGTCAGTCTCACACAGCTCTCAGCATGTCATACAAAGTCAGGAGGCGGAGAATTTTAATTTACACGAAGAGTCATTCCAAAACCTTTCTGTTCGTATGACTGAAGAGCCATGACAATGCGCAAAATTATAAATCAGCCTGAAGAAATAAATCAATGGAAATATATTAAATAACAACATACTTCTTATTGAGGTATCCGGTCAGAACAGTAACCAAGTCGACAATCATATTGTCCACAACACACTGTTGACATCAGAATGGTTGAAACTGTACACATTCACCAGTTTGAAAAATCTGAAACTGTGGACAGGTGAAATGTTGGCATTCAGTGTGAAATGTTGACATTCAGAAGATGCTGACAGGCATATTCGTCACCAAGAAGGTTATTCTTTTGCTGTGGGAGGAGCTTAGACTGCAGAGAGGATGTTTAGGGTTAGGCACTACAGGGAAGGTTAGCTACAGGGGAAACTACTTAAAGGAACGCCACTTCTCAGATGCCAAATCCTACTGTAACCACTGGGAACTGAAAAAAGACACTGGGTCCACTGCAGCCGCAAGTATAAGGTAAGACACCACTAGGCCACCAGGGAATATTTGTCCACAGTTTATTATGTTGACATATGGAAACATGATGAATGTCAAAATAGTTACTGCCATCATGTTAAGCATGCCAACATGTTGAATGTCTTTAGTTCGACCATGTAAGAATACTTAATTTCGACACTTCATGAACGTTAACATGATAAATGTCAGCCATTCATACCCAACCTGCTGCTACAGTGATGTATGTTAAAAAAAATGGTACTTATATGTTACTTGGGCGCCCAATTAGCATACGGACGGTAACGTAGGAAAATGAATTTTTTTTTTACACCACAATATCGCATCGCATAGCATCGCACCTCCCGCAAAATTTCCCACAAAAAGATTTTAACGGGAGTGCGATGCCATTACATGAGGCATACAATAATATGATTGTATGTCCTAAAAATAACTTTTACGAACCACCCCCCCCCCCCACCACTATCCACGCCACCCCGAAGCGTGGCGTAGGTTTAACGGGGGTGCGTTAAACCTATTTTTGGGACATATTATTGTATACCTAATGTTATGGCATCGCACACCCTATAAAATCGCATGTGATTAAAATCGCATGTGATTAAAATCGCATGCGATTTTGCGGCAGATGCGATGCCCCGAGGCACCTCTTTTTTTCTCTCTTTTTATAAAGGTTAGTATAGTACAGAATTTTTTCATGGGAGATTATAACCACTTACTTAGATGAAGTAAGTGCTTTAACTCAAATCAGAAATGTTCCAAAACCCCGCCTCGTTCATCTGGTCACTACTGTGCAGAGCGTTTTGGGGAATTACATTTTTTTTTGTAAACTGGAATTAACACTGACTGATCTAATACAATGCTCGATCTACTGATTTTCTAATCCAGAGCAGGGGTCTGCAGGACAATGTACTAGTCTTCTAAAGTGGCCGTCAGACTTTTAATAATAGCTTAAATTTACTAGCTGACAGACCGAGACCACAATAGTTTTATAAACAATACTGTTTGTTCCAGTTGCACTTTGAAAACATATAATATTTATAAGGTGGATATGTGTCATTCACACTAGCTTGTAGATTACTTTATATATTATATAAAATCCTAGATAGCAAAGTGCAATTAAGACATGTGTATTTAGTCATGAACAATATTCTTTTTTAGTACTACATATTGTAACCAACACTATTTGGCATTCATGGTTTATCTATTCCAGCCTGTTACTTGGTTTCCTGAAGCCTAAAGGCACAGTAAAACGCATCTGACAAAGAACAAATGAGTCTCCCGGAAAGGAAGGGAACACGCTGCCACAGAAGTCTAAATAATAACTATGTTGTGTCTGTCAAGATTAGTACTCGTGTTTCAATGATCAAACACAAGAGAGGAAACTACTAGAGAAATCCTGATTTTACTGTCACTAACAGAGCACTTGGGACATTCTGGGTAGTGATTATTCTTGATCTGTTCCAGTGCTTCCCTTGGTTCTACATACATTTTTAGAAAATATGTACTGTCCCTGTGCTTTCATCATGGTCTGCTGGTTGTGCTCACATATTTTTAATGTTTATCCTCTTTTCATAAATTAGTAGCTTAAAGTCATGTGGTCGCAGAGCAGATATCTTCCAGCTCTCTAACCCGAACTGATCTGCACAGCACATGTGTCTTGGTATAATATCAGACCATAACTAGTGTCCTTACTTGATGCTGAGGGGAAATAGATGCCAATAAAAAAATAATAAAACTGTTTCTAATCATACAGAGTTTCAGACAATGTGGTCCAACTCAGTGAGACTTACTTTTGCTGAGTTCTCTGGGAGAGTCTGGAAGCCTCTGCAGCAGCCTTTCTTGCCTCAAACTCTTCCCTTTTCAGAACCTCTCCACTTCCTCTGTAGCCCATCTCCACCAGCTGGCGGGCCAACTCTTCATCCTAGATATGCAATGGAAGATAAATATTAGAAAAGTACTTATTACACATATGCAGCCATTGGGACATAAACAGGAACGATCCAGACTGCTGAGGATCAGTCAAGTAGTAACATTGACTTCTGCAAGGTGGCACCAAATTTTAGAACTTTTTGATTAATAGTATGATTTTGGGACATTTAATAATTTGATAGGTGGTTTGTTTTAAGTAACTGCTTGTTTTAAGTACTGTTTGTGATATCTATAATTGTTCTCTAATGCAGAGTTAATTTCTATTGGACACATTGTAAGTAAGCCAGTGACTTGCTTACTTCCTTTCCTGAGCCCTTTGCCACTTTCTCCTCATTTGACCCCACAAGTGAGGATGAAGTATCCACACTCTTCTCATCTTCCTTCTCCACTAACTATCCTCTTGATCCTATACCCTTACAAGTCAGTAAAGCTCTGTCTCCTGTGCTTATCCCAAGCTTAACTAAAATCTGTAATCTATCCTTCCTTCTCTGTTCAAGCATGCACTTATTACTCCCATTCTAAAAAACCACAATTCTGATCCAAACTGTCTCTATAACTACCGTCCTATCTCTCAGCTCCCATGCCTCTCCAAGCTACTTAAGAGACTTGCCTACACTCGCCTCACACACTTTCATAACTCCTACAACTTATTGGACCCACTTCAGTCAGGCTTTCGCTCTCAACACTCCACAGAGACAGCACTGACTAAATTAGTCAATGATCTGGCCACTTCTAAATCTAAAGGCCATTTCTCACTTCTTATTCCTCTAGATCTCTCAGCTGCCTTTGATACTGTCGACCATGCTCTTCTCATACAAACACTACAATCCCTAGGTCTTCAGAACACAGTCCTTTCTTGGTTTTCGTCCTACTTATCTAATCGCTCTTTCAGTGTTCGCTTCTCTGATTCTACCTCCTCCTCACTACATCTGTCCGTTGGAGTACCACAAGGCTCAGTCTTAGGTCCTCTTCTTTTCTCAATCTATACCTCCTCACTTGGGAAACTAATCAACTCTTTTGGATTTCAGTAACATCTGTACGCTGATGATACTCAAATCTATCTTTCCTCCCTGGAATTGTCACCATCAGTATTGCTCCATGTCTGTGAATGTCTTTCTGCCATTACAACTTGGATGTCATCTCGCCACCTCAAACTCCACATTTCCAAAACAGAATTAGGTACTTATGTAGTATCTGGGCGTCCGATTTTTTGATTGTATGCCTTAAGTTAAGGCATACAATCAGATGCGATGCGATGCGATATCGCATCGCATGCGACCATCGGATGCGATGCGATGCGATGACCCGATTTTTCCATAGGAATCAATGTTAAAATGGACTGAGTCCATTTTAACATGGAATTCAATGGGAAAAAGGGGTCCTTTTCATACCCCTACTATCCAAGTGGGCATGGAGTTGGATATAAACCTGTGGCGAGCGTAGCGAGCCACCGAGCCCGAAGCGCGGCGAGCGAAGCGAGCCCCGCGAGGGGACGGTATTCTGTGTCCCCTCGCGGGGCTCGCTACGCTCGCCACGCTTCGGGCTCGGTGGCTCGCTACGCTCGCCACAGGTTTATATCCAACTCCATGCCCACTTGGATAGTAGGGGTATGAAAAGGACCCCTTTTTCCCATTGAATTCCATGTTAAAATGGACTCAGTCCATTTTAACATTGATTCCTATGGAAAAATCGGGTCATCGCATCGCATCCGATGGTCGCATGCGATGCGATGTGCCTGATCCGACCCGATTTCTAAATCGGACGCCCAGATACTACATAAGTACCCAGAATTAATTATATTCCCACCAGTCAAGAGTAGTTACCAACCTGATATCTCTATCACTGTTGAGAACACAACAATTAATCCTACTCCACAAGCTCGCTGCCTAGGAGTCATCCTCGATTCTAAACTGTCCTTCATTCCTCACATTAAATCTGTCTCTAAATCATGTTACATGCATTTAAAAAACATATCCAAAATTGGTCCGTACCTTACAAAAGACACTGCAAAAACTCTAATCCATGCACTCATTATATCACACATTGACTATTGCAATAGCCTCCTTACCAGTCTTCCTAAGAAAAGACTCTCACCACTACAATCCATTTTGAATGCAGCTGTGAGGCTGATCTTCCTGGCTAGATGCTCATCGTCTGCTGATCCGCTCTGTCAGTCCCTCCATTGGATGCCTGTATATTACCGCATTCAATATAAAATACTTCTACATACATACAAAGCCATTACTCTGACTACACCGACTTATATCTCTTCGCTTATCTCAAAATATATCCCCACCCGACCTCTCCGCTCTGCACAAGATCTGCGTCTCTCATCCACACTCATTACTTGCTCCCGCTTATACTTGCAGGATTTTTGTCGGGCAGCATACACCCTATGGAATGCCCTCCCATGCACATTAAGACTCTCCTCTAGCCTCCAAACTTTTAAGCTTTCCCTGAAAACTCACAATATTCAGGAACCCCAGCACAACCACCGGTTGCATTTATATCTATTTGCCATGCTATGGAATTCTATCCTCATGTATCCCTCCTATTATCCCTATAGATTGTAAGCTTGCGAGCAGGGCCCTTTTATTTCCTTGTCAGTTTGTATCTACCCTGTTTGTTTAATCACTGTTGTTTCCAATTGCAAAGTGCAACTGAATATACTGCACTATATGAGAACCTGTAAATAAATAAATTGATTGCCAAACAATAGCTTCAATTAGAGTAGCTATTTTTAAAGAGGGAGACTGCCAGTTCACTTACAGTTTCCCCTATCACCAGCATTACTTAGCAGTTTGTCTACTTTTACTTTTTTACTGGGTAACTCACAATGACAATACTTACCCAAAATCTCCTCAAAGGATAGCATTTTTACATACCTCCCAAAAAAGGGGCGTTTTCGGCCACTGCGCCGCTGAATAGACACTGTGGGGGAAATTTACTAAAGGAAATTTGTAAAAAATAGGTGTATTTGTATCCAGAAATACACTTATTTTTGACATTTACTATCCCGAAAATACGGCAATTCGTAGTCGTATTGATGTGCTATCAATACGAATACGAGTTGCCGTATTTTCGGGATAGTAAATGTCAAAAATAAGTAAATTTCTGAATACAAATACACCTATTTTTTAAAAATTTACTTTAGTAAATTTCCCCCTGTATCTGCATCTATTCTGTCAGATTGGGGGGGACTCCCAACTCCCCCCCCCCCCCCCCCCCCGCAGCGGGACACTGTCGACGGGACGTGGCAAAGTCCCCAAAAACCGTGATGCTCCCGCGATTAGCAGGACAGTTGGGAGGTATGTGTTTAGATGTATTTTTACTACAGATATAAGTATACCTATAGCATTCCCTGCATGTTTAAATATGGCAAATACAAATTGTGGTAGAAATAGCATGCTTCCACATAAAGGTAATGTGGAAGATCCAGTCCAGGATTTTAGAAAAGCAGCAGCAGGGCTAAAAAAGATTCAGCCTGGGTTTTCCTAAGATGTACTGTATATTGTATTATGAATCACTGTCTGCTGATTAACAAAGCAAGGGGTCATGGCTCCCAATGCCTAAAAGCAGCTAAGTGATAGGTCGGGAATGTAGGTATTGCATTTGGTATTCTTTGGATGGTATCCTTACTGTGAAACCTGTGGAAAACCTAAGAATTGCCAAGCTGTTAACCTGGTATGCTGTCTGCCTGCTAAAAGTAAAGTAAAGCGCTGCGGAATCTGTGTGCGCTATATAAGAAACTGCTAATAAATAAATAAATAAGAACCAGACTTCGTTTCAGTCGAGTCTATGTGATTCCTTGTCACAAAATAATAAAACAAGTAGTGGTCTGAAAATCTAATGAAATGGAATGCTAATGAGTTTACTAACTCTAGAAACAATATTTTCTAGTACAAGCTATGCATTTAACAAAAAAAAAAAAAAAACACTTGTAAACAGTATTCCAGTCAAAAGTGGAAGAGCAATTTCTGGATGGTGGCTTGTTATGAATTGGTCCTACAGGGATGTTTGGCTTGACTGTAGGAGGAAAAGAGGAGCCTCAGAAAAAACAAACTTCATGTAGCTATTTTTCCTAGGGCTTCTTTTTATCTTTCTTTAAAAAAAAAAAAAAAACACAGTTAGCTTTAAGATTGTAATCCATGATATACAGTATTCTAGAGCAGGCATGTCCAAACGGTGGCCCTCCAGCTGTTCTGAAACTACAAGTCCCATCATGTCTTGCCAAAGTTTTGCCATTAGGTTATGCTAAAAATATGGCAAAGCATGCTGGGATGTGTAGTTTCTCAACAGCTGGAGGGCCATAGTTTGGACATGCCTGTTTTAGAGTCTTGTTTCCCAAATATCTGTTCCTCGCATGTCCTCAACAGCTCATGCTGAAACAGCCAATTAGACTAAGGGTCTGATTCAAAAGTGGACGCAGCAGTGATCAGTACTGCATTTTTGGTAGCAGCAATATAAGAAAGTATGTAAATGAAGCTGTAGGCATTCAAAAGGCACAGCATCCGATCATCATTTGGAGCACTGGACATACCCTAAGGTAAGTCAGGATGTCCAGTGTCTAAGCTGCTAAAGCTAGTGAATCCGCATTGGGAGATGCAGGCGCTGGCTTCAGCACAACATGTCTCAGTTTTGTGCAATGCTCCTCCTCTATGCCCCTCAAATGCCTGCTGTATATTAATCTAGCTGTGGCTTACAGTGCAGTGCAAATGGTGTGGCAGCTGTATTGAGGCTTATGTGCACTGCTTGTCAAATGCATACATATTTGTAAAAACATCACCCATCTGCGTCCAGCTTTGAATAGCGTTCACCTCTATATCAGCCCACCTCACCTATGCATGCTTAAACAAATGCCCAAAACATTAATTGTTTAAGGTGCATGGGAATGGATTTGGGAAATTCTGTACTAGACACTCTGCTGATAACCATCCTCTCATGATTTAACTATAGAAGGGATAATAATAATATCCCAGATTAAACCAACAATGTGGAAAAATGTGGGTAAATTAATCAGTCCTGGCAGTAAAGTTAATTTAATAATGTTAAAGTTTATAAAAAAGTATATATGATATATGATAAGAACCCCCTAAAAATCATGATATATAAAACTGTTTTAATCACGCTGCCGCTTTAAGATTGCATTGGACTCTTAACTATTTCCATTTATTATCTAAAACCAATTTTCACATAGATATATGTTGGCATATTTCAATATTTGACGTGACCTTAAAGTGGTAGTAAGTAAATAGTTAGTTAAGCAATAGCATGGGTGGGGCAAGTGTTTGTCCAAGATTAGGATGAGTTCAACTAAGTTTGCAATCAAACATTAAATACATTTATTAAACCGGTTGGAGCAAGCCTATAGATTTCAAGTGAACAACACTGACTATACATAGAGCAGTTTGGTCAGTATGTGAAATTTAATCTAGTGCTTTAGTTAAATTAATTTTCTTTTTCTTAAAGTAACAAAATTTTAGGGTGAGATTTAATAGGATGAGAGATTCAGAAAGTGAGAGATTTGGTGAGAAATCTCCAGTTTTTTTTAAAGCGGCAATCCTTTACACTGCAAAACCAATTTGATTTTACAGTGTAAATGATTGCCGCTTTAAAACCTGGGGCGAAATGTAATAGAGTGCGATTTTTTAGACATGTGCGATTTTTGGTCAAAAACGGCCGAAATCGCACATTTTCCGAAAATCGCACATTTAATAGGTTGAAAATCGCGGTAAAAAATCGCACTTTTAGAAGTGCGATTTTTAGTCACATTTCAATTCGCATCCAGATGTTTTCCCATTATAAAGTATACAACTCGCAAATGTAATAGGGTGCGATTTTTGGTCAATGTTACCAAAAATCGCAAAAAAAATAGACCAGGTTCTGACAGGCGAATTTGACAGAACCATGCACAGATCATTGAGATCTGTGCATGGTTCTGTTAATAAAAATGTGTAAAAGTGTTTTTATAAAAAAAAAAACGGCGTGGGGTCCCCCCTCCTAAGCATAACCAGCCCCGGGCTCATTGAGCCGGACCTGGTTCCAAAAATACGGGGGAACAAAAAGCATAGGGGTCCCCCGTATTTTTGAAACCAGCCCCGGACTCTTGGACCGGTCCTGGTTCCAAAAATACGGGGGACAAAAAATCTGGGGGTCCCCCGTATTTTGAAACCAGCACCGGGCTCCAACAGCCCGCGGTGTCATGCCACAGCCGGGGGACACTTTTTATACAAGGTCCCCCGGCCAAAACATGAGCACCGTGGCTGGTCAGCCTTGGACGGGGTACCTGGAGGAGTGGGGACCCCCCCAATAAAGGGGTCCCCCCCCCAGGCTTCACCCGTCCAGGGCTGAAGCCCGGGGCTGTCACCGGCGTCCGTGGCCAGTGGACGCCGGCCTGATAGGGTTAAATCCATCATACATATCATTACATTGCTTTTTACCGGCGAACTACAAGTGCCAGCAGACCTCCCCCGCATGCTGGGACTTGGAGAACCACAAGTCCCAGCATGCAGGGCATTAATGGGCCCGCTGGGACTTGTAGTCCACCTGTAAAAAGAATGTTTATAAAAAACACACACACAGAGAAGTACAAGTTTATTACACACACACACCTCAATTTTACACCCACATACTTACCATTCCTGGATCCAGCGCTGGTCTGGCTGCTTTACAGCCGGCTCCCCCCGCACTGACAGGCAGCGGGGAGAACCGCTTTCTCCGTTGCCTGTCACCGGCTTTCTCCGTAGCTTCTGTAGCTCTGTCCCAGTGCTACAGAGGCTGAGAGCGTGATTGGCTGAGCTACAGTATGCGTCTCCATGGAGACGCATAGCTCAGCCAATCAGGAGAAAGCCGGTGACAGGCAACGGAGAAAGCGGTTCTCCCCGCTGCCTGTCAGTGCGGGGGGAGCCGGCTGTAAAGCAGCCAGACCAGCGCTGGATCCAGGAATGGTAAGTATGTGGGTGTAAAATTGAGGTGTGTGTGTGTAATAAACTTGTACTTCTCTGTGTGTGTGTTTTTTATAAACATTCTTTTTACAGGTGGACTACAAGTCCCAGCGGGCCCATTAATGCCCTGCATGCTGGGACTTGTGGTTCTCCAAGTCCCAGCATGCGGGGGAGGTCTGCTGGCACTTGTAGTTCGCCGGTAAAAAGCAATGTAATGATATGTATGATGGATTTAACCCTATCAGGCCGGCGTCCACTGGCCACGGACGCCGGTGACAGCCCCGGGCTTCAGCCCTGGACAGGTGAAGCCTGGGGGGGGGACCCCTTTATTGGGGGGGTCCCCACTCCTCCAGGTACCCCGTCCAAGGCTGACCAGCCACGGTGCTCATGTTTTGGCCGGGGGACCTTGTATAAAAAGTGTCCCCCGGCTGTGGCATGACACCGCGGGCTGTTGGAGCCCGGTGCTGGTTTCAAAATACGGGGGACCCCCAGATTTTTTGTCCCCCGTATTTTTGGAACCAGGTCCGGCTCAATGAGCCCGGGGCTGGTTATGCTTAGGAGGGGGGACCCCACGCCGTTTTTTTTTTTACTTTTTTTTTTTTGCACAAAAGCGCATTTATAAAAATGCGCACATTTTCATGACTGAAAATGTGCACATTTTCATGACTAAAAATCGCGGCAAATCGCGGCAAATCGCGGCAAATCGCATTTTTTTGCCGCTAATTCGCATCTCATTACATATGCGAATTCGCGGCAAAAAATGCGATTTTTAAAGGTGCGATTTGGTGCGATTTTTTTTTAGTCTAAAAAATCGCACCCTATTACATTTCGCCCCTGATTTCTCACCAAATCTCTCACTTTCTGAATCTCTCATCCTATTAAATCTCACCCTTAGTGTTTTATTTAGATCCACCTGCATCCCATCCGATGGACCCGTGAAGAGCGGGGATATTTCCCGCAACCTGCCCACCTCCTAGTGAAGTGGCAGGATTGCAGAGATGTATAACGGGAATCGTGGCTCATTATGTAGATTCATAATTATCTGTTTAAGATGCTTGTGATAATTCTATGCGATTATTAAAAGTCCCACTCTCTGGGGTAAATTTATTATATAAAATGTACTATTATCATTCATGTTGTGAATTCTGGTTTCTAGCAGTTTCTGGTTTCTATTTTTTTGTGGGGGAACCTGCTGTTTTCAACTCTATATTGTTGTTAGCCTGCAGGAAATAAAGACCAGTTTACATTTAATTATGTATATTTGGTTTTATTTAAACTGAGGATAGAAATGTCATGGGCAAAGGATTTATTTTGTTGTGTAACAAATTGCCTGCTAAAGCACATTACTTCGCTACAGTATGCTACTCAGGCAATGTATGTACCCACCAGCTGCCAGGCGTGTCATATTTTCATCTTTGGAGACTCAGCAAGCCAACCACAAACTTCTAATTCCTGGATTTTATATATTTAGAGATTGTTATATCTTTATAAAGACCAGTGGCATAACTACAAAGGGTGCAGTGGATGCAACTGCTATGGGTCCAAGGGGCTTGAGGGGGGGGTGAGGTGGCATCGCACACTCCCCCTGCGTGCAACAGTACCCCCCCCCTTGAGGAGGGGTTACAAGACTCCTATAACTGGGCTTGTGAGGGAAATCACAAAAGAAGTCCTCTTTGAGTTTAGGAGCATGCTGGTCTTTGTTCAGGACCCAAGCTCTCCTCTGGTCCATATACCCTCCAAAGTACCAGGAAGCGCAGAGAACCCCAGCAGATCTTGGAATCTAAGATTCTTTCCACCAAGAATTCTTGCTGCCCCTGAACATCCATTGAAGGTTTTCATTTGTCTATCCTGCGAGGGAACTTGTTAGAAAAAAAAAATCACAGGTTTGAGGAGAGAAGCATGAAACCTATTAGCAATCTTGAGAGACTTGGGCAATTGCAACTGGAAAGCTACTGGGTTCCCACTTTTGATCATTTTGAATGGACCAATAAACCTGGGACCAAATCTAGCCATATGCTGCCTGAGTTTAATATTCAGGTTGACAAACAGAGCCAGTTGCCGACTTTAAAGGAGCAAGGGCATCTGTATTTATCAGAAAACACCTTCTCCCATAAAGCAGCCCCGTTTAGGGCAAAATATACCTTCCTCCAAATTGCCCTAAGATGGGAATTTCCAGAGGAAGAAAGCATAGCACCTTCTGGCCCCAATGAGTTGGTTTGGGATGGTACACAAACACAGAGGAAAAAGGTGAAACTTTAGTGGAAGAATGATCCGCATTGCTGTAGGTGAATTCTGCAAGAGAAAAAAAAACAGCCTAGTCATTTTGCAACTTAGACACAAAGCAACGTAGGTACTGTTTCAGGAACTGATTAAGCCGTTCCCATCTGACCATTCGACTGGGGATGAAAGGCCGAGTATAATTTTAAGAGACGAACAAAAAAGTCTACAAATCTGGGCAACAAACTGTGGACCTCAGTCTGACACAATATATGTGGGTAGACTGTGTAATCTAAAAACATGTTGAAGAAATAATCTACCTTAGACTTTGGCCTATGGTAATTGTCTTAAAGCAACAAAATGAGCCATCTTGCTAAATCTATGTTTGAAACTCAGAGGACAAAGGCAGGTCCACCACAAAGTCCATGGCAATGTGGGACCAGGGTCTAGTAGGTATGGCCAAAGGCATAAGTTGCCCAAAAGGCCAAGACCGAGGCACCTTATGTCTGGCACAATATGGGCAAGACAGTACAAAGTCCTATAGGTATCACGGGAAATACAGAAGATAGAAGTTTTAGCGTCTTATAGGTCCAAAGAGGACCTGCAGTCTTACTATCACAGAACTCTGCCAGAACACTACGTTTGAGATTCTCCGGAACAAAAAAGGCAACCTGACAGAATTTGACATGGAGCTTGATCCTGTGCCTGGTGGATGAGACTCTCCTTGACTGTTTCAGACAGCCCGTGCCTGAACTGACTTCTTAAAGCAGGGGGGTCATTCCTGCCACAGTTGTTAGACCATCGGTGGAACTCAGTACAATAAACTTCTACTGGATCCTTACCCTGTTTTAAAGCCCGCAAATTACTTTCTGCCGAGGTTTCCTTGTCAGGGTCATCATATAGCAAACTATATATTTTTGGGCTTGTGATGGAGACCTGGAGCATAAAAGACTAACCACCACCCAGGAAACCTGGATGATGAGATAAGAGACCCAGTGCCGCTGCCCAAGAGACCCGGCGCTACTGGCCAGGAGACCTAGTGCCGCTGCCCAAGAGACCCGGCACCACCCCTTCTAAGGAAAACCAGTGCCACTGATACCCAGTAGACCCGGAGCCGTCACTGCCCAAGAGACCCTGCACCACTGCTGCCCAGGACATCCGCCTCTGCCAGTGAATAGGAGACCCGGCACTGGCTGCTAGTGAGTGAAAGACCTGCCACTGCCAGATGTACCCAGACCACTTATACTGGGGCTGGAGGAGGGAAATTATGAGGTTAAAAGTGAGGGATCAAACACCTGCACTTCATCCACTCCCCTAACTAACCCCCTCCTTATCTCCCCTCCCTTTCTCTCTCCCCCTGCCTCTCACTCCCCATCTGTTTCACCGCTCTGCCCTCTTTCTCATGTCCACCCTTATCGCTTTCCTATTTTTCCCTCGCTCCATCTTTTTCATATTTTTCTCTCCCTCTCTCTTTCATCGTTTTTCTCTCCCCATGTATCTTTCATATTTTTCTCTCTGTCTGTCTTTTTCACCACCATCCCCCAATTCATCTCTTTTATCCCCCCACCACATCTTTCCTTTTTTTTTTGCTCTCTCCCCATTCTTTTTGCTAATTTTTTCTATACCCTGCCCCCTCTCCCATACCCCTGCTGTTTCCTTGTTCTCTGCTCTATCTCTCTCCCCTGCCCCTTCTCTTTCTCTCAGCAATTTTTAACTCCTTCTCCATCTTACCACCATAGTTTCTTTTTCTCATCTAACTCTCCTCCCTTTTCCCCACATTTCTCTCTTCTATCACTACTTGACACATTCTCTATCACTCTCTGTCTCTCCTCATTTCTCTCCCTCACACTCACTCTCACTCCCTGTCTCTTCCATTACACCCTGTCTCACTCCCTGCCTCTCCCTTACACCCTCTCTCACTCCTTGCCTCTCCTTCACACCCTTTCTCACTCCCTGTCTTTTCCTCACACCCTCTCTCTCTCACTGTCTCTTCCTCACACCCTCTATCACTCCCTTCCCCTCCCTCACACCCTTTCTCACTCCCTGTCTCTTCATCACACCCGCTGTCTCTCCTTGTCTCTTGTTTACACTCTCACTCACTGTATCTGCCTCACACTCTCTCTCATTCTCTGTCTCTCCCTCTCACCCTCGCTCCCTGTCTCTCCCTCAAACCCTCTCTCACTCATTGTTGTTCCATCACACCCTCTTTCACTCCCTGTCTCTCCATCACATCCTCTCTCACTCCCTGCCTCTCCTTCTCACCCTCTCTCAATCTCTGCCTCTCCTTCACACATTCTCTCACACTCTCTGCCTCTCCCTCACATCCTCTCGCACTCCCAGCCTCTCCCTCATACCCTATCTCACTCTCTGCCTCTCCCTATCATGCTCTCTCACCCCCTATCTCTCCCTGTGGGGGGTGCTTTCAAAATGTTGCTAAGGCCAATGAAGTCCTAGTTACACCCCTGGACTGAATATAGGGAGCAACATCAACTGCCAGTGAGTCAGCTTGGAATGGCATTTGGTGACAGGTTCTGTACCTCCTATATTTGAATTTGGAATTTGCTACAGCCCCAAATCTATAGTTTCCCCTATTGTAGGTAACTTTGCACAGTCCTGTATGATATTACAAAGTCTACTGCATTATAGGCCTGCAATAGTAGCTTTCATTCACTTTACTGTGCATCATATGATTATGGTATACTTGCTCAAAACTGAAAGAGAATAAAAGACTTAAAAAAATAGCAAAAAGTTTATTATGACAAATCTTCTGTTAATTGACAAAAAAGTGTAATCCATGCCTTTGTCACAGACTATTACAATGTGAGTTGAAAATGTTTACTGAAAACAAACATAGATAGTGAATACTATCAAAATCCTAAAATACATGAGGTTGAGTGGCCATCTAGTGGTTGTTAAGGGCAGGATTTATCTCAAACATTCAAAGATTAAGATGCGCATAAAGAATGGAATGAATTGTGGTAATATAGGAAATATTTTAGCTAATATTTTCCATATCTCTTACATATCTCTTACAGAGATGCTAGCAAACAAATTTTGAAAGCCCCGAAGATCAGCGTTGTGAGTATATTTTGCTTTCACAGGTTCCCCACTTTGGATTCTACAGGACAAGGGGACCGATCTACTATCAACATAGGTATGTATGGATGTATGGGCTCCGTGTGTAATAAAGTTTTACTGTCAGTGTGTATGTGTTTTTATTTAACTATTTGTACTGCTGGGGCACTACTAGTCCCAGCGGGCCATTTATTGCCCCGCATGCTGGGACTTGTGGTTCTCCAAGTCCCTGAATGTGGTGCAGGCTTGCTGGGACTCATAGTTCCACAGCAGTATACAATAGTTCTTCTTTCTTTTTACACCAATAATCAGCTCGATGCCCACCGCCCAGGAACTAAATACTATATATTGTAAATTGTATAAGAATTTCCCTTAAATAATGAAGAAATAGAAGACTGTTCAACATTTTGTCTTATTATCTTTACTGCATCCTCTTCCGGGGGGGAAGCTAAATCAATATTTCACTTACTTTCATGAGGTAGAATGTGTTTCGAGTCAAGAGAATCAGTAAAGTAGTATATAAAATAGAAATACTGTAATACCCCTTCTCATTGGAGAAAAAAAGACACAAAAAGGCGTGTTAAAGATCATTGCTTTGGGTAAGAAATATATTAAGGAGCAAAGGTGTAAATAATGATAAAATATCCGGTACTTGTGGATTATCACGGCTCCCATCGCATGCCATTGCATGCCATATATATAGTGGCATGCGATGGCATGCGATGGGATGCGTTTTTTGCCGTTTTTGACAAAATCGCATGCGATCGCATCGCATGTTCTAGGAAACAAGTACCTTTTTTTTTCTTTCTAACTAAAATTTTACTATTAATTTTTTTTTTTATTGGGTTGCATATAAAAGTATATCCTAGTGTTTCTTTTTTTTCTTTGTATTATTAGAGGTAGAATATAGGAATTATAGGATGCAATAAGAGGCAGCACTCAAGAGGCTTAAAGTGAATAAAACTTTAGTGCAAAAACAGCTCATCAATGTTTCGGGGCGTGGTAACCCATCATCTTGATCCTGATGATTGGGCACCAACTCCCGAGACATTGATAAGCTAATTTTGCACCAAAGTTTTATTCACTTTAAGCCACATGAGTGTTGCCTAAAATTGTATCCTGTATTAGCCGGTGGAATTAACCCCTTTGCCTAGGAAGGCACCAGAGCAAGCTGCCCAAAAGAAACAGATGATTGCTAGGCGCCACTTGTGTGTAATGTTTAGGTATATGCCACACACAATAACACTTATCTTATAGAAAATCAATAAAAAAGTATAAATATTTAAAATATGTCCTTAAATGCAAAAAAAAAAAGGTAAAGGTGTCAGCTCACCCCTAAGAAAGAGCCATGGTAGAAGGCTAGGTAAAGATAAATAAAGAGAGATAGGGTTCCGGCGACTCTATTTGCTAAAATAGGACAATATAATGGATAAAAAAGTACAACATTTATTTATACACTGAAAGATGAAAATATAGGGATGGGGGATGTTTAACATAGCAGTTAAAAACAGAGATAAAAACAAATCAACATGAGTAAAAAATACACTATAGATTTGTACTTTAAAAAATTAGCGGTACTTGTTTCCTAGCACGGCCACAATCTTCTTGGTCGTGTGCCTTAACTTTAAGGCACACGATGCCCACAATGGACCCGATTTTCTTTCAAATCAGGTTCATTTTACCGGCAAATGGAAAATCGGGTCCATCGCGTCGGTCGTGTGCCTTTAATAAGGCACACGACGCGACCGACGCGATGGACCCGATTCTCCATAGGCTTCAATGTTAAAAATATTTTAACATTGAAGCCTATGGAGAAATCGCGTCCATCGGGTCCATCGCGTCGGTCGCGTCGTGTGCCTTAACATGACACACGACGCGACCGACGCGATGGACCCGATTTCTCCATAGGCTTCAATGTTAAAATATTTTTAACATTGAAATCGCGTCGGTCGTGTCGGTCTTGTGCCATTATAATGGCACAAGATAAGATGGACTTGATTAAGTCCATCTTCACATAGTAATCAATGGGAAAGGGGCCAATATGGGCCATTTCTCATTGTATATGGCCCCGTCATGCCCCCACATTTTAAACGCCACCCCACTATTGACGCCAACCCGAAGCGTGGCGAGCGCAGCGAGCCCCGCGAGGGGACGCGTATAACTTCACAGGTATACGCGTCCCCTCGCGGGGCTCGCTGCGCTCGCCACGCTTCGGGCTCGGTGGCTCGCTGCGCTCGCCACACTATTCTATTCTCAACTCCACGCCGACGTGGATAGTAGGGGAATGAAAAGGTCGGAGGACGCGCACCGCCGCCCCTCGCGGGCTCGCTGCGTTCGCCACGCTTCGGGTTGGCGTCTATCGTGGGGTGGGGTGTACGCCGTGACATTTGGGGGGGTTGGGAATATTTGACATTGAATCCAATGTAAAATCGGGTCCCAGGGACCCGATTTACATTTCATTCAAAAAAAAAAAATCGGGTCCAAAATCGGTCGGTCGCGTCGATCGCATCGCATGCGACCAAATCGCATGCGATGCGATCGACCCGATTTTTCCGACACGACCACCCCGATGTAAATCGGTGTGGCCGTGCTAGGAAACAAGTACCAAATTAGCAGTTTAGCATAAAAAATATTTAAGATGCTTAACTTGTTTTAGGAGGTCAATCAGGCAGCACCCAACACGTTTTGTCCTAAGGACGTCATCAAGGGGTAGATAACAGAGGGACAGGCTGCTTATTTATACCTGGGCTAAATCTTAATTGTTTGTGACATCACATCCTGTTGGGAGCGTGTCACTTACTGTTAATTGAGGAAAAGACATCAAAAACTGTTTATGAGTGGTTGGTTATAAAGGCGCTAGGTACTAGCATAATTTATCTATTTCTAAAATGCATTTTTATAAACATAAAATGTACAAATCTGTTGAAACAGCCGGAGGAGGCACTTCCGCCTCCTTTCCGGCGTCCGGACTTCCCTTCTGCGCATGCGCGTGCTTTAGTCTGCATTTAGTTCTGGAGCCACACTTTGCCGGGGACGGGTGGTGACCCCTGTATTTTAAAAACTATGAGGCCTTTAACATGGGTTAATAGCTACAGTATGTGGTACTGTAGTATCAACTGTACAAAGTATCATGTAATCAGTTGGTGTGTGTCATGCCTGGGTGAACTGACATGGAATGACCAAATAGCTATAGTGTTACTGTTAGGTTTATAGTTAAAGATTATGTCCTATTGATGAAAAATGGCTTGTCACTCAATGATATAGTGGCATTAATGTTGTATATCTATGAGAAGTAAATCTAAATGTAGACAATGATAATGTGCTAGTTAAAAGCCCATCAATATGATGGCTTCTGCAATGTACTTCCACTTTGAGCTGTGACAGTTTTTCGTCCACAAACTCTCCATCCCACCCCCAGTTCCCATCTGCTCCTACCTCCAATCTGTGTCATCACAGCTCCCTCTCTCCATATCCAGCAAGTTTGAAACAAATCAGTTTTCCTGCAAAAATGACTTTCAATTTCTGTTATGACTTTTTTTTAGCACACAAAGGAGTAATTTGCAACTTTCTCCCTCCTCCCACAGAGCTCTGGTTAATTGTGCTATTGATTACCGGCCCGGCAAAGGAAATTTCTAGTGACTAATACTACTGTATTGATAGTGGTCATTATAGATGCAAGATTCACCGCTTGATTCTAATGCTTGGAACAGAGATTGGTTCCTGGGGTAACATTAAGCTGGCTGGAGAGCATAATTCATTAAATTGGGGAAGTTAAGCATATTGTTAGCAGCTTGACTGGTTTTAGTGTGCTTAAGGATGGCATACTACGTATTTTTTATCAGTGCTGTGAACATACTAACTGCCATAGAGCACTAAACATCTTGGGACACCTCCTCAGCAGACTGAGATACTGTACCAGATCAATTTCAGATGATACTGGCCCTTATTCTGGTTGGTGCGGCCAGAGCCGCACACGGGGCTCCGGCCGCACAAACCAATCCCCGCCCACCCTACGGATCGCCACGGCCGTCCGTACACGGACGGCTGGCGATCCGCATAAAAATGGTGGAGGCGTACGCCTCCACCATGGTGGGAGCTGCCCCCTGCATTCGATGGTCGTCGACCATCGAAGGCAGGTCCGCACGCCCCGGCAGCTCCCGCAAGCTGAGACCACACGGACAATCGTCCGTGTGGTAGCTTGTATGGGGGCTGAAAGCTGACATCCGGCGACGTCAGCTTTCCGCCCCCATGAGTTGCGTCATGCCCTCATTACCATGCATACGCCCCGCGTTTGCATGGGAACGCCCATGAAACGCGGGGCGTACACATAGGGAAATGAGGGCATGAAGCCTCTCACGCCCCTATACGCCCCCTTTGCGGCGGACGAAATACGTCTGCGGCGAAGGGGGCTGCACATGCGCAGATTGACCTCTGCGCATGTGCAGAAGAAAAACATCGGCGGTACGGCCGCACGCGGGCCGTACCGTCCGAATTAGAATAAGGGCCACTATGTGCTCAATTATTCTCCATTACTGAGACAATTAGAATCACCCCCATGGTTTCAGACCTTTACAAATAGGCAGATTTAATAAAAACGTAGGCGTGAAAAGTTATAGTTGGAGATCAGGTGGATTTTGATGGAAAAATGGCAATTAAAAAATTAAAAAGAAAGAAAACCAAAACAATCACATTTGAAATCATAGTTAAATTGTAGCAATGACCTTTAAAATGCACCAGTTTTTGGGGCATATATATATATATATATATATATATATATATATATATATATATATATATATATAAAAGCGTTCGAGATAATTGGAGGTTCAAGATGCGGCATGAACTGTATAGTTTTTGTTAAAGTGGTACTTGTTTACTAGACATGGTTTTGCCTTGTAAATGATTGCTGCTTTAAAAACATGTTTGGCTGGCATTCTGCCCATCTTGCAAACTCATACGCTATTACATGCGCCCCTTGGTTTCAATAAATGTAATAAACTTATTCAGTGGATTTTAACTCTTCAAAATATTGCAGCTCTGATTCTGAGTTGGACACAAGGGGTGATTCTAATTTGTTCGGTCCCCGGCATATTCACACCGGGGACAAATGTTTTCACTCTGTGCAAAGATAGCAACAATTAATCTACCTGTTAAGGGACATTAAGAGCCAGCATTCTGAGAACTATAGGCATTCTGGAATTTTTAAATATATAAATACCAGCATATCCAAACAAATAATCGCTGCAAGTATTTGCAATGCATTGTAGTGCCTTCCACTTACCCAATGTTTTCCGACTTGTTCATTACAATAACCTTATTTCGCCCCAGCAGGTGGGGAAGGTGCTATTTAGTATTATGCTATTTTTTCTGGAAGAAAGTTAAGTTAATCCTTTTTCAGGTCTCACTCCGTAAGGTAATGCAAAACAGCTAGTTGGGGTTGATTAGATTGTGGTAGGAGGATCCTATGCAGTTATATTGTGACTGGTGAGGTATCTGATCTCACACCGTTTATCTTCCTCTACATTATCATTAGATTTGTTTGGCAGAGAAGGCTGTACTTTATTGAATTTTTTTTAAAATTCTGTACAAAGCTGAAATCACTTGCCTAAGGGGGGTATTCAATGTGGGGGTCATGGCAGTCGAGCTTGCTCGACCGCCATGACCCAGTCCCATTCTCGGTCAGCTCGACCGAGAACATGCAGACGGGATTCAATGTCCAAACGAGATAAGTAATCTCGCCAAACGAGATAAGTAATACACACTGGACAATATCGATCAGTTACGTCACTGGGTCATCCATGAAGTATCAATAGAGTCAGACTGATCTACATGCGCAGACGGCGAGGTGGGGGGGGGGAGTCGTTAACAATAGCTAGCGACATTGAACATGCATACTAGACGGTTTTATTAAAGATAACTGTTGTGTGGCCATACTGTACTACAAACTGAAAATTCAAAACAAAACATATTTGTGACAAAGTTGGGGAAATTAATGTCTATGCTCAAAAGCCTTTCAATAACTTGTCATAGCAAAATCTACACACAGTACACAGATGATAGTCATTAGTCAATATCTAATGAACCAAATTACAATTGCTACAGTATTTCTTATACTAAACTACTACTTTGTGTAAATAGGTTAGTGATTTTTTTTTACCAGAATGAATTTGCATAACAATAGTAAAGTAGTCACAACCTGAATCTGCTAAAGTTTATTCTAAGAAAAAAGGGATACTTCCACTAATATGTATTTATTTATTAACAGTTTCTTATTTAGCGCAGCATATTCCATTGTTCTTCAAAATAGGAGACAGTGGGGCAGATGTATTAAGCCTTAACAAGAGATAAATGCAAGGGTGATAAGGAGAGATAAACGTCCAGCCAATCAGCTCCTTACTGACTTTTTTCAAACACAACCTGTAACATGGCAGTTAGCAGGTGATTGGCTGGACGTTTATCTCTCCTTATCACCCTTGGATTTATCTCTTGTTAAAGCTTAATACATCTGCCCCATTGATACAACACATAGGGTATTTACAGACAGTCAAAAGTATGAGGGCCCTGCTCGCAAGCTTACAATCTATAGGAAATAGGCATTGATACACAAGGACATATATTCTTTATTGCATTAATTCCACCAGAAAGCAAAGGTTCCTGGTGTGCTGTATGATACAGTGACCCAACAGTTTGGCAAGGGGTCAGGAGAATGGAAAATGTGAAAAAGAAAGAGAGTGAACATGTGTGGACGGGATCCCGGCGGTCGGAATCCCGGCGTTCAAAATCCCGACTGCCGAAATCCCGACACTTTCTCCCTCCGTGGGTGTCCACGACACCCATAGAGGGAGAATAAATTAGTGTGCCGAGCGTAATGAGGCACCGGGACCACTGTGTGGCGAGTGCGTCCCCCCCTTGTCAGGATTTCGGCAGTCGGGATTCCGGCGTCAGGATTTTGAACGCCGGGATTCCTACTGCCAGGATTTCATATAAATCCCATGTGGACTATACAGTGGGTATGTGATTAGATAGGAATTTACCTGAATTGTAGTATTGTATTGTTACAGTACCACAAATCTATATATTTTCACATATAACAAAAACTGGTTACGTTTAGAATAATCTAATATTAATTTCACAGTATAAAAAGGGAAAGTATTTGCTATGCTGAAATACATGAATAAATACTGCCATCTACTGTTTTCAGAAGGGCGTTGCTCTCAAAACTGCACAAAAAAAAAATGATGTACTGCAAACCCCTTTTTAATTTGTGTCTATTCCTCTTGCTAACATATTTTTAAAATTTAAATCAGTTTATTAACAACAGACAGAATAAACTTTATAGCTGTTATGATCACAGATGGAGAGAACGTAATGCAGTGTCACTGGATTTCTAGCAGAATGTTTGCTCCAAAGGAAAACTTAAGAGGAACCCCTGGTAATAAATAAATAAATATCCACTATATAGTGCTATATAAATTATAATGAATACAACTAAGTTGAATAGACTTAAGCCCCATACACACAAAGGAAAGTAAAAGGAGGCGCTAGTCCGCTTCCAATAAACACTGTGTAAAATGTCCCCAAAACCCCTTGTTTAAATGTGGGCTGCAACTCCAACGTACTTATGTGCTGTTTCCTTATAGAATCAATAGCTAGTACAAAAATACACAATTTGGAGTCAATCAATCAAACACAATGTTTTTTTTTTTAAAGAGTATATAACAATTAAATCATAAGTCTCTATTGATGAGATATCCTAGAAATGCTCAGATAAAGAACAATAAAAGTTGACAAATCAAATGATATCATGCAATCAATTTACAATGACTACTGAGCAAATGTGTGACACCCGTAACTATTTTATGTGATTTTTCTCAGCTTAAACTGATATTATCCAGTCCATAGATACTTATTTAAATCCGAGTTGTCTGCATCTTAGTAATGCTGCTTTCCCACTGCCTACCCGGGTAAAGACCCGTTTTTTTTAAATGGGTCTTTACCCGGGTAAGAGCCACAAAGACCCTTTCCCACTGCAGCTTTTAAACGGTAAATTACCGTTTAAAAGCAGTAAATGTCCCATTCACACTTACCCGTGTAAACCACAAAGCAACACGTTTAAACTCTCTAGTAAACCTTGCCTGTCATTAAAAACATCACATGCACCAATCATGTTCTTAACCTTTATTATTATTTCTAAATACCGTTTAAAACCCTTTCCCATTGCCAAAAAACCGGCTCTTACATGGGTAAAACACTGCTTTTTACCCGGTTAACAAATACCGGTATTTGTTACCCGGGTAAAGCAATCTGGAGCTTTCCCACTGCACCTCTAGCCGTTTAAAAAGGCTAAAAAAACGGCATTTTACCGTGTAAAGCCTGCAGTGGGAAAGGGGCATAAGGCAAGGAATTTTGTATGCCAAGACAGTGTCTATATAGTATCACTTTGTTTTGGAAATACAGTCAGTGAAGCAATTGATACACTTTAGCATTGCTTACTTTGTAACTCTTTTTATAGACATAATGTAGCAGTTTATCCAAAGTCTTTGTAGACGGTACAGTCACTTGTGATATGTGTAAAATGGACAGGAGAAAATATGTATCATTATCACCATGTCAGCCTGTGACCTGGGTCCCGGCGTGGTGTTCCTGCCGACTGTTGTCTGAAGGGTGCAGCGTGGCACGTTGTACTCTCCCCGCTCTCACAATGAAGCCAGGGTCTCAAACTTTTTTAAAATGTGTTTAATTGATTGACCATTTGTTTTGTGTGGGAAGTGCTCCAAATTATGTATTTTCCATACACACTAAACAAGTTCCCACTGATGCCAATATTCGGCAAATGCATGCACAGTTTCCAAGGTCGGGGGGGCAAAGGGAGCAACGGCGGGGGAGAAATGTGAACAATAATGCCTAGTGTGTATGGGGCTTTAGTTTTATGATACTATTTTCTTATGCTGGCCACACATCAGACCAACTTTTCTCCAACCATTAAACTAGTTGCTTGGATGGAATAAAATAAGGTACTGGATGGGAACAAATGGAATATTTACTTCAGAAATTTGCTCCCAAAATATGGAAAAGGACAAAAACTGTCACTCAGACGCAGTACTGTAGTTGTACTTGTTTGATTTAAACAATTTGAGTGAATGTTTTTGTCCATTTTCCTGGGTTTGTGAGCACATTTCTGATTGTCCTTTTCTCCCATCCAGTACCAGATTTTTATTCCATCCAAGCAACTAGTTGGATGATTGGAGGAAAGTTGGTTTGATGTGTGGCCAGCATTAGTAATGCTGTGATAGGGTTTGCACCCGGGTGTCACCCTTCAGTTGGGTGACACCAAAAAGAGCCGCTCCACACCCCGGCAGGCAGTATCTGCACATTCCTGATGGCAGCATATATTCATTGCTGCCAGCCCCCTCCCTTTTGAGGTCCGCACCTGCACCCACCGATGTCCGCAGAAGTCGCAGGGGTAAGCGGAAATAATGCTGGCCCCTCTCCTCTGTCCAGCTACTCACCAGCAGGCAGCAGCGCATTAGCCGGGCCCTGTGGCTGCAGCCTTAGTCTCCAGCTGCATATTTATATTATATGGAGGTGGTAGTGGGTGGGTGGTGGTGGTTGGGGGGGGTGACACCATGATGACACCAACCCTAGTGACGCCCCTGGTCATGGTGCTTATTTTCAAGGCTATTGAGATATTTGCCCATTTTCTTGAGGCTCTGTGGATAATGCACATAAATGTATTCACTGCATAATTGCCTATCATTTGGTTTAGCAACAAGGTTTTTTTTTTGCATTGTGATCATTTTGGTGTTTTAGTATTATTGCATACTCTAGTTCTTATCTGTTTAGAAGGAAACATTTGATATTAGGCTCAGGGCACTGGAGCGCCCCAGGCGGGGGGGGGGGGGGGGAGAGGGGGCGTGTGTGTGACGCTGAGTAACTCCATATGGGGGGGGGGATCCTGTTCCCAAGTGCCACCTTCCAGTGGCCGGCACCCCAGGCAAATGCCTAAAGCTGTGGGCACTTTGTTTGTTAAACCTGTGGGGGGGGGGGGCTGCCCCGATTTGCAGCAGGGGGGGCATAAATTAATTAGTTACGCCACTGGAAGCGGCGGTGGGCAATGGAGGGAGGGAGGGATGGACGGGCGGCTGCAGTGGCTGAGCCACCCGGATCGCAACCGCAAGCTCCCAGTAGCTTGAGAGCGACGGGTTGGTGACCACTAATCTAGGGCCTACCACATGGCCAAGCTATGGGCCCGATTCAGTAAAAATCACATATGATAAGCTGTGATCCTTAAGCAATGCAAATGCAGGAGGCACTGGCGTATATATATATATACACACACACACACACATATATATATATATATATATATATATATATATGGCAGGGCTGGATATATATACCAATAAGGGCACATTACCAATCAAGTTTCAAGTTTCATGTAGGTCTACCTACATGACCTACATGAAACTTGATTAGTAATGTACCACTAATAAAACTTCATTATGTGAACTGCGTTGAGTGCCCTTACTGGAATATATATCCAACCATGCTATATTATTGGGACACACTGGGTTCCAATGCTAGAGGGGCCCAAACGGAGCTTGCCCAGGGGCCTTCTCCTATTTTAATGCGCCCATGACAGGAGGAGGTACATACCTGTCCATTCCCGAAAATGCCATCTGCTGCCCCTGTCAATCAAGCAGAGGTGATCATATAATAGCGATGTGAACACACTCACAGGACCCACCCTGCGCATGTGCAGAATGCAATGTTTAGGAAACTGTACAGGGGGGTGCTTATGCGACGGGGAGGAACACCAACTGCCACTTACTGTCATTCCAAATTGACTCACTGGCAGTTGGTGTTGCTCCCCTATTTGAATTTTGAACTGTGCTGCAGCCCTACCTCTTGAGCCGCCACTAATACTATTTAATCTAGTATAACAGTTTCCAAGAAATAATTTGGAATCTCATACTTGTTGAAACAATTTCAGTTAGTGGATTTAGAAAACAATTTGTTAATTAAACAGCTGCTGAATTCTCAAGCCAAGTAGTTTGCAATACTAAAATCCATAATTTAAATTACATTATTACATTCCAGATGCTGTCTGACTTGAACATTTTGCTACCAAAATGATGTCAGAAATTATGCAAAAAAGAAAAGAGACCATCAGGACTTCATGGAATTAGCAAAAAGGATTCATTTATTTATGCCAGCTCTAAAGGCCCCATACACTCATCTGATTTCGGGCCAAAAAAAATCGGGTAAAAAGTGGCCATATTGGATTCCGTGCGCATCGGATAGAGCTCGGCAGGGCTGCCGCTAAGAATTTTGGGGCCCAGGCCTGATTTTCGGTCCGGGCCCCAACCCACCATCCCCCACCCCAACCTTAAGGCCGGGGTGGCTGGCAGCTCCTCTCTTCTCACAGGTGCGTGCAGTTGAGAAGTTCCCAGTTCCCCAGCTCACAGTGCAGTTTAGAAGATCCCGGACCAACTGCCAAGTCAAAAGAAGTGCAGCTTGCAGCAAGGCTTGTCTCGTTTGTCACGCCGCGCGGTGGGGGCTTCCTGTGCCGAGTCCCGGCGGCAGGCTTGTTCCTGGACGAGTGCAGTGCGCAGTCACAATGTCCTGCCGTGGCCCGCAATGAAGTCGGAGCCGGGCAGGTTCACTGCCGGGTCCGGCTGCATAGTAAACGGCCACTGGACGGCAGAAGAATGAGGGGAGCGTGAGGCGGTGGGCGGTGTACGAGGAAACTGAAGGGACGGGCGTGCTGCTGGGGATAGAGCTGCCCGGGCCCTACCCTCTACCAGAGCAGCGGGGCCCGGGACTCAAGTACCCCCAGATCCCCCCTGTTGGCGGCCCTGGAACTCAGAGATCATATGTGCTTACAGGTCCAACCTCCGAAACAGGCATCCTCCCGGCTGCCTGGAATGGGAACGCATGCAATCTATCACGTGGAAAAGGACCGCATGTGATATACATCACATGCATTCCTGCCACCCTGGACCTTCCTGGACGGCTCAAGGAGTATCGGTTTCTCCCATCGGAGAAGTCACAGTAATGATTCACTTACGAAGAATCAACCCAGGAATAGTACTTAGATTAAATTATGACCCAATTGAAATACAGGTTGAGTATTCCTTATCCAAAATGCTCGGGACCAGAGGAGTTTTGTATAATGGATTATTCCGTATTTCAGAATATTTTTATATTTCAATGAGGTATCTTGCATTTATGAAGAACACATTAAACAAATGAAATACACACAAATATATTTTACTTGTGCCTAAAACAAGGTTTCAAAACATGAAACAAAGTTTGTGTACTATCTCAGGCACTGAATTTGAAAGCCAAGCAATCATTTTCTTGCACATATTTAGTGCCAGTTATATTATTATGTCCTCAGTAGTTCTGTTACAGATGTCCCCAGTAGTGCTTTTAGCAAGAATTTTTTTTCTCTTTCTAGAATGTTTGGTTTTCAGAATACCCTTAGAATTTTTTCAATGCAAAAAGTTTTAGTGATTTTTTAGAAATGTTACGTAAAAAAAGTTAATTCAGTTACAATCTGAGCTGCTTCAGAAGCAGAGAGAGTTAGGCAGTCCTTGAACTACAGGCATCAGGCAGCACCAGCAAGCTCTCAGTTCCAGGTGGCGGGCGATGGCCCGACATACCGACATCAGAATCCCGATTGTTCAAATGCCAGTTGGGATCCCAAATGACAGGGCTATTCTCCATCATGGTGGTCAGCGACCATTGAATGATCTGGGTGTCCCCCCGCAGGCTGCGAATGGATGTTTATGTGAAACCTACATCTGCAGCCAGTGGGAACTTATGCGCCTTGCGAATGGTGGGCCGGCATAACACCATTCGCAAGGCGCATATGTTCCCACTGGCTGCAGATGTAGGTTTCACATAAACATCCATTCGCAGCCTGTGGGGAAACACCCGCATCATTCAATGGTTGAGACAAATAACTGGCAAAAATGGAGGTAGGAAGATGAAAAATGTTGTGTTCCAAAAAGCCTTGGAGCACCTCGAGCTGGTTTCATGCCAATCCGTGCATGGGGTGTCCAAATACATAACCAGACAAACAAACAAAGCAATTAATTTTATATATAAAATAGTTAAGTAGATGGGCGGTATTCCTGCAGATTGGAATAAATGAAGCAGAGACCTGTATTACTTCAACGTTTCAAGAAACTTTTTTCCCGTCATCGGGATTTCTCCAAACACGGAAGTAATACAGGTCTCTGCTTTATTTATTCCAAGCCGCCGGAGTGCCACCCATCTACCTACCTACAAGTTGGAAACCTAGCTTTAGATTTACCTAGGGAGGGCACCTGGTGGGAATTTGGGATTACAGAGCCATAGTGTGCTGGCCTACATTTGTTTATAAAATAGATCAGTGGTCTCCAACCTTTTTTGGGTCGGGAGCTACTCGCGACAAAATAAACCGCCCGAAGAGCTACTAAAGTAAAAATAAAATAAAAATCTGCATAATATCCTAAAAAATGCCCTTTACACATAATGCCCCAAACTGTAATGCCCCTGACACATTATGCCACACACTGCAATGCCCCAAAACATACCTCCCAGGAGAAGTGTCATCTACTACCGTGGAACTCCTGCGAGGCTACATCCCCCATTTTTTCCGCTATAAGGGCATAGTCTCTCTCTCTAAGAGCTGTAGCCACATGGGGTGCGGCCATGGAAAATGGGGGTGTGATACACATATGCCCCCAATAGTGCAGTGCCAGATATACATATGCTCCCACGGTGCCAGGTATGCCCCCACAGTGCCAGAAACAGGAATACCCTCACATTGCCAGGTATGACCCCATGGTGCCAACAATGCCCCCACAGTGCCGGTTATGCCCCCACAGTGCCAGCAAGTATGCCCCCACAGTGCCAGCAAGTATGCCCCAACAGTGCCAACAATGCCCCAAAGTGCCAGCAAGTATGCCCCCACAGTGCCAGCAAGTATGCCCCCACAGTGCCATCAATGCCCCACAGTGCCAACAAGTATGCCCCCACAGTGCCAATAAGTATGCCCCCACAGTGCCAATAAGTATGCCCCCACAGTGCCACTAAATATGCCCCCACAGTGCCAATAAGTATGCCCCCACAGTGCCAACAAGTATGCCCCCACAGTGCCAACAAGTATGCTCCCACAGTGCCAATAAGTATGCCCCCACAGTGCCAATAAGTATGCCCCCACAGTGCCAATAAGTATGCCCCCACAGTGCCAATAAATATGCCCCCACAGTGCCAATAAGTATGCCCCCACAGTGCCAGCAAGTATGCCCCCACAGTGCCATCAATGCCCCACAGTGCCAACAAGTATGCCCCCACAGTGCCAATAAATATGCCCCCACAGTGCCAATAAGTATGCCCCACACAGTGCCAATAAATATGCCCCCACAGTGCCAATAAATATGCCCCCACAGTGCCAATAAATATGCCCCCACAGTGCCAACAAGTATGCCCCCACAGTGCCAACAAGTATGCCCCCACAGTGCCAACAAGTATGCCCCCACAGTGCCAATAAGTATGCCCCCACAGTGCCAGCAAGTATGCCCCCACAGTGCCATCAATGCCCCACAGTGCCAACAAGTATGCCCCCACAGTGCCAATAAGTATGCCCCCACTGTGCCAATAAGTATGCCCCCACAGTGCTAATAAGTATGCCCCCACTGTGCCAATAAATAAGCCCCCACAGTACCAATAAATATGCCCCCACAGTGCCAATAAATATGCCCCCACAGTGCCAATAACTATGCCCCACAGTTCCAAGTATGCCCCCACAGTGTCAGGTGTTCCCCAGCAGCACACTTACCATTGTTGCTGCTGCCGCCAGGGAGAGAACTATTCGGCCATCCGGTGCCCCCTGTGGTGCTGCTGGCACTGTCTGTGTCCGGCGGTGTCCTCCTGTGTCGGCGTGCTGCTTCCCTTTCAGGGGAGGAGAGCACAGTGCAGCACGCATCTCTCCTTCCCCTCACTTCCTTGTGACTGCGCCGTCTGCCAATCAAAGCTCGCGGGCCGGCTGCTGATTGGCTGCCGGCCCGCGCGCTCTGGTTGGCGGACGCCGCAGTCACAGGGACCTGGGACGCACAGGGAAGGGTAGGAGAGAAGCGCAATGCTCTCTCCTCCCCTCAGGGAAAAAGGGAAGCAGGGGCGGACGGCGGCGGATAATGGAGGGGCGGGCGGTGACAGAGTGGTCGAGCTACCCCGATCGCTGCCGCGAGCTACTGGTACTGGAGCGACGGGTTGGCAACCACTGAAATAGATATATATCCATACTTGCTTACCATCCCAGAATGGCTGGGAGACTCCAAAAAATGGTGTCCCCCTCCAGTCCCCCGGTAGGGTGGGCAAGTCTCTCACATGTCCGTGTAAACCTCCACTCCCTGCAACTACTACCTCCACAATTAAAATCCCGATATTCATGTCTCTTTGGGAAGGTGGGGCTAAAAATTATGCAAATTGATTGATTTCCTAAAAGAGGTGGCCCAGGAAGCCCCAGGAAGCCCTTCTGAGAGTTGCCTATCCAGGTTTCCCCCAGAGAGGAGAAATGATAAGTAGGTAAGTATTTATATATCCCTGGCCCCACAAGGGGTGGATTTTTTTCGTTGAAAACCTGCCAGTATTTTAAGTTGTTAATCACATTCCAAGTCTGCAATCACGGCATAGCACTAAGCTGCACTTTTCTTTACTCAGTCACTGACCTTATGTGACTAGCTTTTCCGGTGATGTGGCCTACTGCTGGTAAGCTGTTTGTGGCTCTGGAGGAGTGAGGGAGGGAAGCAGCAGCGTCCTGATATAGGCAGTTGTTACTATTGTGACATCAGGGCATGGACTCACAGACAGCCCCAGACCTGCCAGGACTGGTTAATACGTTGACTCGATATGTTGGTTCTCTCATATGGTTGGGTGATCATTTGAATTTGCCCAGTGTCAATCACTACAGCAAGTTGCTCACCCCTACACATAGCCAGATGTGTCGATATATATTTATTTATTAACAGTTTCTTATATAGCACACACATATTCCACAGCGCTGTACAGAGAATATTTGAGCATTCACATCAGTCCCTGCCCCAGTGGAGCTTACAATCTATATTCCCTACCACGCGCACACAGGCATTCTAGGGTTAATTTTGTTGGGAGCCAATTAGCCTACCAGTATTTTTTTGGATTGTGTGTGGAAACCGGAGTACCCGGAGTAAACCTACATAAGTACGGGAAGAATATACAAACTCTGAACAGTTAAGGCCCCCATACACTATGCGATTTTGGGCCAAATTCACACGATTTCGGCACTTGGGCTGATAAATCACATGAAATCGGCCCAAAATCACATGCATGTGACAATTCATCCGATCCGATGTGCGGTCCCGTGCGCATAGGACCGGATCAGGAGGTCGGAAGTGCAGCATGTACGATGACATCTGACCCCTGACAGGGCAAGCAGCGGCAGCTATTGGAATGGAAGTAATCTCAAATGAGTGGACTGCGGGTGCAGCGGGCGGTGAGGAGCAGTGCGGCGGGCAGTGGCCCTCCCTCCATGCGGCCGCTGATTGGCTTAGAGTGCTCTATCTCAGTCAATCAGAAGCTGGACAGTCATTTGACACATTGGGGCAGATGTATGAAGTGTCGTTATGGGGGAGAAGGGGTATCAGCGCACGTTATGTGCACTGATACCGCTTCTCCCCCATGTATGAAGGAGCCGAGATGCGGTAAAGGACAGGGGCGATATGCGCCCCTGTCCATATCGACACTGCTATCTAAATGATAGCAGGCAGAATGTATGCCGGTTTAGGCTTCGCCAGCAGCAGGCTGGCGAATCCCTATCTAAACAGCAGGGACAGCGCTGTCCCTGTTGTTAACTCTGGGCTGTGCTGGGGATCTCGCGTGAGCAGTGAGATCCCGTGCATGCCCAGTCGAGCCGGCCAGGGGACAGGAGACATCGCATCAGTGTAAACTGATGAGCTCTCTCCAGGAGGGGACATCGCCGGCGGGGGGAGTTAGCGCTCCCCCGCTTCGGCAGTCAAGATGTTAATACATCTTGTCGATGTCCCTTCCTGCTTCGCCTCGCTAATGAGGCGAAGCAGGAAGTATTATAGCGGCGTGATAAGCGCCGCTATAATACATCTGCCCCAGTATTTTAAAATTCTAATAGCTGTCGCTGCCTACCCGCTGAACTGATGATCACGGCTGCTGCACCTGGGCCGTCACCTGCCCCACTGCTCCTCACAGGAACCGCTGCTGCCCCCGCCTGCCCCACTGCTCCTCACTGGCACCACCGCTGCCTGCCCCACTGCTCCTCACCAGCATCACCGCTGTACCCACAGCCTGCCCCACTGCTCCTCACCGCCCTTATGGTTTTTTTTATATGTGATAAATCGCATCAAGTGCCAAATTGTATGTGAGCCTCCCGAGGAGCTGCCGGGTGGCTCGCAGGAGAACTGGGTCTGACTTGTCCTTAAGACAAGTTGGCCTAATGGATGGGTGCCCTTAGAGCCTTGGTGGGAATCGATCCCATGACCTCAGTGCTGTGAGGCAGTAATGCTAACCATTACACCATTCGTACTGCCTATACTGTATATCTTCAGGTACAGTATAGCAGGCATCAAAGTGTGCTGTGCAGCAGAGGCATTAGGGCAGATGTATCATTGGGGCAGATGTATGATCCGTCGTTATGGGGGAGAAGGGGTATCAGCACACGTTATGTGCACTGATACCGCTTCTCCCCCATGTATGACGGCGCCAGGATGCGGTAATGGACAGGGGCGCTATGCGCCCCTGTCCATATCGGCGCTGCTATCAAAATGATAGCAGGCCGAATGTATGAACGGTCAGCATCGCTGACCGTTCCGCACGAAGCCGGGTTTGGCTTCGCCAGCATCAGGCTGGCGAAGCCCTATCTAAACAGCAGGGACAGCGCTGTTCCTGCTGTCAGCTGTGGGCTGCGCTGGGGATCTCGCGTGAACAGCGAGATCCCGCGCATGCCCAGTGCGGCCGGCCGGGGGACAGGAGATAGCGCATCAGTATTAACTGATGCGCTATCTCCAGAAAGGGACATCGCCGGAGGGGGGAGTTAACGCTCCCCCGCTTCGGCAGACAAGATGTTAATACATCTTGTCGATGTCCCTTCCTGCTTCGCCTCGCTATTGAGGCGAAGCAGGAAGTATCATAGCTGCGCTTATCGCGCAGCTATGATACATCTGCCCCAGAGTCCTTTTAACGTTTGGGAAATAACGAGTCCCGCTTCTCCTGCATAACGAGGAGAAGCAGGCACTCGTTATGGGGAGATGTATTAACATCCCCCATGCCGATAAGGAGAGCCGTTATCCCCAGCGTTAACGGCTCTCCTTATCGGCTCCCTCGCCGCCCCGCACATGCGCACTCGCCGTCGCCCCCCTGCCCGGCTTACTGGGCATGCGCGAGATCTCGCTAAAACCGCGAGATCTCCAGCGCAGCCCAAGCCAGACGCAGGGCTAGCATTGTCTCCCTAGTGGGGGATAGGACAACGCTAGCCCTGAGCTGGCGAAGCGTCCGGGGCGAATTAACGCCTTGAAGGCTGTTAATACATCGCCCCGGCCGTTAATCCCTGGGGGGGATTGCAGGGACAGCCCCGCCGAGCGTAACTCGGCGGGCTGTCACTAGCGCACGTTAGGTGCGCTAGTAATACATTAGGGATAGACGTAATCCCCCCCAGTTAACCAGCGTTAAGTGCATTTTTGCACTTAACGCTGGTTGATACATCTGCCCCATGTCTGTGAACAACACACTTTACAGACATATGAGGTGCACGCCCACTGCGACCAGCTGTTCACATGAATGACCGATATATGGCCAAGTGTATACCCAGCTTAAATCGTAAAGAGGGATATGTATCAAAGATTTTAGAGAGCTAAAATACCAACCTGTGATTTTTTTATGTACTGTAGAATGACAGGAGCTTATTGTTTGGTACTTTAGCTTTCTCTCCAAGCTTTACTCAATCTGCCCCAAAGTCAGATTGATCTGGATTTATGGAACTGTTTATGTTATTCACAAATACTTTATAATAAAAAAAAAAAAAAAAAAAAATGAAAAATGTGCAGTAGGAATGTGCCCCTAGCTGTGCCCTCCCGAGTCAGTGGCCTTGAAGCCATGCAAGTCTATTGGGCATATGGGTGCAGGATGAGGGAGAACCTACAGGAATTACCTCCAGATAGTAGAGATCTAGCGCGGTGATTTGTGAGTCCAGAAAGTCTTCGTACGTGTTAAACTGAGTGATAATCACGTCCATAGACGCTCCGGATTCGTCGTCCTCCATGCTCCGGTCTCCAGACTGTCACACACAGCTCAAAGCGTCCCTAGCAACCAGAGTACTACGTCATACAGCCCGTGTTTATTACGTCAGCCAATCACCGGTCAGGTCCGTGCGATCCCGCCCCCATGTGAGTAACGTGACGCTGGCTCCTGTGCCTGGCTGGTGTGGCACGCCACTCACAGAGCTGGCAGCAGCAGGCACGGCTGGCAGGTCACTGTGCGTGCGGGAGATGTGCGGTCCCAGCACATCGGGTCTTATTATAGATCACATCTGTGTAGGATTCCTCCTCTTGGGCATGCTTGGTGCAGGCTCCGTCTCCTATTGTGCCATGGTACTGTGCAAAAGGAAACGTATTTTATTTGTTAGTGGTTTTGTGTACTGTGCCCTAAATGCCATATACAGTATAACCAAGCTGTGATAAGCTTTTAATAATGGCATATTTTACCTTGGTTGTTTTTTTTGGGGGGGGGGGGGGGCAAAAAAGCACAAATTCAAAATTAAGTCTTAAGTGAATATTTATTAAAACGGATTTAGATGTATCGGGTCACGAAACCGTATGAAAAGTGTCAAACTGATGTGTTCCGTGGTCCCGTGGGCATCAGAGTCAGAGATCGGACCTGTTGCACCACAGATCTTTTGGATCTCGCAGCCAGGACTGGGATTGCCAGGACGGGAGAGTTGGCGGGGTGTCACATGCGAGGTACCATAAGCGATACCTCGCTCTATGGATGGGGGCTTTAAAAAATATAAAAATTTGACCTGTTTTTTTTTGCGAAAGTAGTCCTTATAAGTTTGTATGGGGCTTAGTATAATATGAAAAGTATCACGCTCCAAAAGCGGTAGCAGCAGTTGCTCAGAAATTCAACTTTTGTTAATCTGGACTTTCTATACATTATGGGGTTTATTTACTAAAATGGATGTTCCATTGAAGATGGGGTGCTGCTGCGGACAACCAATCAGATTCTATTTATTAGCTTTTAGAAGGTGCTAAATAAATAAGTAGATTCTGATTGGTTGCCCCTAGCAACATCCCATCTTCAATAAAACTGCCATCTTAGTAAATAAATCCCTATGACTGTCAACATGTCATTCTACACATGTGAGTTTGTGACTAAATGCATCTGTAACATGCTGGATGGCAGTTTTCATTTCTGATAAGCACAAACATCTAATGCTGGGTACACACCAGGACGACTAGGGCCCGATCCCCTCAATCTAGATCCAATTCCGACCAATTGGATGTAGATTGTGTGGTGATTGGGCCCTTTTCTGTCCTGGTGTGGACCGATACCGATCCGATGCACGGTCCCGCGGGTCGGTCGTTATTCAGATCCTACCTGCTGCAGGTAGGATCTGAAGAACGACCATACAGCCGGGTGCGGGTCACCATCGGATCGGATGTTGTTTATGATTAGTTATTTTGGGGAGCCGCAAATGCATTCCTGTCATGAAGACTGCTCTTACAAATTATTTATTTGTGCGGGTTCATTTTTGATGGGAGGAGCCCTTGCTCTTTGTGTAATTCAGATTTAGGAGTTGGTGTGGAACTATTTTGGACATTGTTTTCACGTATGCTGCTTTCAGACCACAAAACTGGTCTGCCAGCTAATACCCCTTTCACACTGCATGTCTTTAAGCGGTATATGCCTTTAATACCTGAAATTGATGGCCTGGGGACAAGTGAGTACTGGTAAGTGTGTCTAATTTTTAAGGGAAATGTGGCTTTCTAAAGGTGAAGACCTCACAAAGTAGTTCTGAAGGTCTTAGAATTTATAACTTGTCTATTGGCAATGCCCTAACACTCCCCAAGTGGTGTAGTCTTCTCCAAACTCCTCCACAAACCTCTGACATTCACAACAAATCTTTCACATTCCCTTGCCTGAAGCGGAGATCAGGATGCTTGTTGTCTTCCCACCAGCTGTTGCTAGATAGCAGTCATATTCCCTAAATCAAAAAAATCCACTTTTCCAGGTCATAAATTCTATCAAACCCATGTTACGATGCTACCCTTAAGGGGTAAGGTGTTGTCTATAATTTTGTTCCATCAATTTAATCAAAATTGAATAAAAATGTAATACATGTATAAGATATGTACATGCAAGAATAACAGAATGTGATGAATTGTTTAGTTATTCCGGGTGTATTTTATTTATCTAGCTGAGCATATTCTGTACACTCAGTTGAATTCCTTGTCAAAATTAATTACCTTACATCTACTCACTCCAATCATCATGGTTTAAAGCGGTTGTAAATTATTAATTTTGTGTAAATTATTTACAGGGCATGGCTTTCACAGAAATAAAGCTGTTTTAGACATGAAATTCAGCTGCAGCTTTATTTTTTTATATCTGTTACATTGATATACAGTATATTCATTAAATTGACTTACCTTATATGCCATACATTAAACTGAGAGCTTATACAGTAGCAAACAATGTAGTAATACCCAAAGCAAAGCCAAGAGTTATTGCAATCATACAATCTCATCCTATATAATAAAAGGCTAACACTGCCCCTCACCTCTATTGGGGAATTTATGTGTTGTGGCCATTAGACGGTGCCCAGCCAGCAAATCAAATGTTGCTTTATTCGAGCACTCACAACTGGCGGCGCTGACATTACTGTTATGTTCTGTGACAGACTAGTAACTACAGTAGTATTTATATATTATGGATCGGATTTCTAGGTAATATCCCACCTTGTTATTGTGTTCTTGAAAATAGTAGAGGTTCTCCACCTGTACTTATCAATGCAGCCACACTGTGAAAGTAGCCCTCGACGTTATCAGCATGCAAATGCAGCAGCCCTATCCTTGGAAGAAGAGATTAATCTTTGGATATGGTTAGTCCTGAATAGCCCAAATTCCCTTCTTCATGCCCACAGCACAAGTAACCTACTGTAAGTGAAGATGGGCAGGGCCATAAGGGTGTGGTATGACACACCGACAGTCGGGATTCCGACAGTCATTACTCCGACGTCAGAATCCCGACTGCACAGCGGGGGGAGCGCAATGAAGCCCCTTGTGGGCTCGCTGCACTCGCCACGCTGCGGGCAGCTCGCCACCTATTTTATTCTCCCGCTATGGGGGTTGTGGACCCCCATGAGGGAGCAGTTGGGATTCCGATGTCGGAGTAATGACTGTCGGAATCCCGACTGTCGGGGAGCCGTCCGGCACCCGGCCATAATTAGGGGTAGGTGATGCTTTCAACCAGGGTGCAGGGACCTGGGAATGGCTTCCCTTGAGATGGGCTTTAGGCAGGTCAGTAAAGGTGATGTAGAACCGCTGGGCCCGCACCTTACATCCTGCAGAGTTGCTTAGGACATTTCAGGCATTTCTCTACCTCCTAGTACCAGCTACTGCCCAGGATAATACAGAGCCCTGATCCAATGCTGGGAGTCAGCCGAGTTTCTTGTGTCTCTGAATAACCTATAGAACTGCAGAGATGCTTATGTTTTACTTGGATGCATGCAGAGCCGGCCTTAGGCATAGGCAAACTAGGCAATTGCCTAGGGCATTTGGAATGCCTGGGGGCATCAGCAGCTTCTGCTGATTAAAATGATATGCAGCATGCCTATATTCTGTGTGTGAGTGAGGCTGTATCTGCATATGAAATAGTGTATTCATGGAAATCACTGTAACATAGCATTCCGTTTGCAGGTACAGCCACAGTCGCACACAGAATATAGGCATGCCGCATATCATTTTAATCATTGGAAGCTCCTTGTGTGTGCTGGTCATAACAATGCAAATAAGATGAATTTTCAGCAAAAAAGGCACCCAACGTTAGCAGAACTGGCCAGGAGCTGCATGGCTTATTGAGTCAAGATGTATGAGGAAACATCTGTATCCAAGCAGAGGCAGAGGTCACAGTGTTAGCGGCTGTGCAAGTGCTGTCTGCGAGTGGGTTGGTTGTGCAATAGTGTTCGGCATATGTGTAAGGGGCATTATGTGTGTCATGTATAAATGCATTAATAATGTGCGACATATGTGTAACAGGCATTATGTGCGTCATGTGTATAAGTGCATTAATAATGTGCAACATATGTGTAATGGGCATTATGTGTGTCATGTGTACAAGGGCATTAATAATGTGCAACATATGTGTAAGGGGCATTATGTGTGTCATTATGTGTATGAAGGGCATTAATAAAGGTTGGCATAATGTGTACGGGGCATTATGGTTATAAGTACATTCATTATGTGTGTCATATGTAAGGGGCATTACTGTGTGGTATTATCAGGGGTACAGAGAGAAAGGGGTAGGGGATACAAATTACCCACGCCAAAGTCTGATGAAAGGGCCCAGTGAGGGCCCTGGGCCCCCTCCCCTTAAGTGACAGCAGCAGCTGCAGTTCTTCTCCTCTGCCCAGCACACACTGCTTTGTGCTGGGTTGCAGTGTGGCCATGGAGGTGCTTAAAATACAATATTTTCTCAGGATTTTTTTTTCTAAGGGTATGATGTGAATAATGTGAGGAGTAATGTACATAAGGTAAAGTGGTACTACTGTGTGATGTAACGTGAATAAGGGACACCATCGCAAGATATAATGTGAATAAAGTTGCGCTACTGTGTGGCATGATTTGAATTGGGGGTACTATTGTGTGGCCATGCCCCTTCCAAGCAAGAACACACCCCTGTTTGGGCTGTGCACCGAATGCGTGCGCTGTTTCTATTTAAAATATTGCGGGTAGGGGCACCAAAATGATGACTGCTATGATGAGGGTTGATGGTGCTGGGAAAGGGGAGCAGGGTCAGAGGCAGAACTAGTGGCGGTGCAAGGGGGCACCAGCCAAAATCTTGCCTAGGGTGTCATTTAGGCTAGGGCCGGCTCTGGATGCATGCAGCCACTTTGCATGAAACAGAATCAGGCCTTATATATTATTATATTGTCCATAATCTCTTCTAAGCACATTTCTTTTTTGGCTAAATGGGATGTCCACTTGCATTACATAGCAAGGGCTATTTACTTAACTCTCCATTGAGTCCTTCACTATTACAAGAAGGGTGCCGGATGACTGCCCGTCAGTCAGTACTCTGACATCAAAATCCTGACTGTTTAAATGCCCGACAGTCGGGACACCAACTTACAGGGGCTATTCTCCCTTGTGGGGGTCCACATCCCCCATAGAGGGAGAAAAGAACCCGTGGCAAGCAAAACGAGCAAAGGATACTGCAGTGTGGCGAGCATTGTGAGCCCACAAGGGGCTTCTTTGCACTCGCCCCCTGTCGGAGGACTGGCAGTCGGGATTCTGATGTCGATATACTGACCGTAGGTATTGTTAATGGCGATTAAATATGACCAGAGAGACAATAAGTGAAAAGCGCAGGTTACGTAATAAGTCCGCAACCTGCGTACCCTTTATACCTAACTACGTGCGAACAAAACGTAGCGCAGCGTAGCGTACCTTTGATTGTATATTGTACACCAAGAACCAATACCTTAATAAGAGATTCCTTCGCAGTAATTTGTCTCTAATCTGCGAATATACCCTTATGGACAGTGTCCGTAATATACCTTTATCGCTAAATGCGAATAACAGACACAAACCACAGTATAGAAGTAAGGAGATAAGAACTCCATAAAAAGGTTGTATTTAAGTCCCTAATGGACAAAAGGGGGTTACAGGAATAGAAAATACAGGTTTAACAAGTGATACAATATGCTAACAATGAATACTAAACAGGCTCTGCTAAGGGGAAAGAAAACAGATACAAGACACAATCAGCCAATTTTGTACTAAAGGATAAATACCGTTAATGCAACCGTTACCCGTCTCATCAAATATGCGAAGCGCAGTCCGGTCAGAGCTCACTATCGTTCAGGGCTGAACTATAGTCCGGTAGACAGTCAGGGAAAGGTAGATGTGCCGAAGAGACCGAGCCTGCTCCGGGTCGCCTATCTTATAGGGTCAGAAAGGGGAGGTCAAAGGCCATTCTCATTGGTCAGAGATCATATGTCAGGTCCACTGTGATTGGGGGTTAGACGCTGCACCTGGTCTGAATAGGTGCAGGGGAGTGAACTTTAAGAGTCCTTTGTTTGATGGTTTCGGCGTCAGCAGGGATAAGAACTGGTTTCATCTAGTTTCCTTTGTTACCTACTTTCAACAGAAACTGTCTCTGGAATATGGATTATGTCCATAACTATCGGGCAGTGTATATTGCGAAATATTCGCAATGACCGGAATACTTCGCATAATGAACTGAACGGAACGGTACTAAACATGATACAGACAGATGTATGCAGGGCTAACTAAGCTATGTGGGGCGTTCTAAACCTTTAACTACATTTTACTTAGTGTCAGTATGTATTTATGAATTTATGTGTGATAGTATGGCTACTCTTCTGGTCCACTTTGTCACACATACTCGGGTATGGAAACTTTATTTGCGCAACTCTGCGAACCAAAATGGCGGCCATACTATCCTAAAATGGCGTGTGTGTAACTCGACTTCCATAGTCCACCCTTTAACAGTAAATATAAAACTGTTACAATACAAAAACATTTCACACGATGATACAGAAATTCATAATCCTAACAAAGAAATTGGGATCCATGAATTAAACATATAAGGGGAGTAAACCATCTGCTCTTGGCCGATCCAGGATCACGGATAAACGATGGGCCGCATTTATCGAACAATCTACTCAGGGTCACGAAGGATAATGTACAGTTTTGGGATAAAAATAAAAACAGGGGTGGTTACGACATATACACGTTTTTCAGATATGGCATCCTTTGGTAGGTATTGTTTGTGACAACAGACCCTTGAACTCTTTGTTGTCTCTCTTTTTGGTATGCTTTTAAGTATGATGGTATTATCACTATCAAACATCCGGTCCTGGGTAATGTGTCAAGTTTATAGATTCTACCTTGCCCCAAACTGGGATGGGTAACACACTCTCAGAACTCTGTATCGTCCGTCCAATGCCTGGCAGCAGTGCGGCGGCGGTATCCTTGATTTTGAAGATAACGGATAGTGGGGGGGTGAGACAAGAATAGGACCCACAACAATAGAGAAAACTGAGAAAGGAAAAATTTTGTTAGTGATCCTTCCAACCTGTTACCAGTGGGGTGTGTCACAGTCCCTTTTGTAGCTTGTACAGGTTGCTTGACCTTAGCTGCTCTCCAGTCCTCCCGAAATGGTGCCTCTTAGCGATTTCTTTCTTTCGCCCTCGAGTGTAAGGACCTTTTGGTTTTCTGTTCCTTTGGCAGTAGGACGAACGTACCCGAATCTCTCTCTCTGCGACTCTGTTATTGAGGTAGTGCTGGTCAACAAGATCTGGGGTGGTCCTTTCCAAAGGTCTATCAAGCAACCTGTATATGGCAAAGCAAGGGAAACAACAACAACATCTCCTGGTTCATGGTCATGACAGTTCACAACAGGTGTCAACAAAGTCCTTTTGCTGCAGTTTTCCAGGTGTGGATACATCACTTGCATTTGTGGTCTAGGATCTCCTTGTGGGATTACCATAACCTGTGGCTGCCCGCCAAGCAATGTTTCGATGGGGACCAATGAGGTGGAGTTCTGAGAGTGATTTTACTACTACAAAAAGAGATTATGGGGTGTACCATCAGTCCCTGAAGGTTCACACATGACTTAAACCTTTCATATATATATTTGCATACTCAAGGGTGCTTCTGGGCTGCCATATCTATACACACAAACGTCAACATATATATATATATATATATATATATATAAAAAAATAAATAAATTAAATGCTTCTAGAGTGGACTGTACAAAGCCAATTTTGTATTACCTGCAGAGGATCCTGCTGGAGGAGGGATGTGGAGATGGCTCTGTGGGAACAGTCGTTGCAGCTTCTTTCCCCCAGACAAGTAAGGCATGATCCTGTCGTCTTACCTGTCTGTGGGCACACTAGTAATTTCGGACTAATTTTTCCACATACCTTCCCTGTCAAGACAAGTCAGGCCATGGGCTATCTCTGTCCTGACAGTTTGGCATGTTCTCAGAGTCACTGGTTTTCCTTGTCCATCTTTCTATTCCTGTCCACATCCCTTCGGCTTCCAGACTGCTTCTCCTGCAGGGGACACAAATCTTGTATTTCTATGTGAATATACTGACATTTACAGGGGGAACACAAACATTATCCGCAGAGCGCATGGCTCACCCAGCTGCCTTACCAGCATGTTCATTATCAAGTGACACTGAATCCTCATCGAAGATGTGGGCTTTACACTTGATAACAGCCACTCTGTCCGGCAGCTGTGTGACTGTCAGAAATCTTTTAAACTTACAACGCTTGCGCCACTGGAGTGCCAGCTACTGAAACAAAACATCTGAGGCGCCATAGGGCCTAAGATCTTCTGTATTACCCCAACAAACATACTTGGAGTCGGCATGAATATTGGCTGTTTTTCTCTCTCAGCTTGCAGTAATACTAATGAGACTGCTGTTGCTGAGTGAGACGTCCAATGGGTTCAGCCTCTACTATGCCTTTTCCATCTATTACGGTATAGCCAGTGTACAATTTTCCCTCTCGGTGTTGTGGAAAGAACGAGGGAGAGAAAAAAATGAATTACCTCTTCCAATGGGTTGTTACCACCCTTTGGGGGCATGCTGCAAAAGGTCTGATTCGAACATGTCATGCAATCATATTCGTCTCGGCTCCCACTAAATTCCACCATTCCAGCAACCTCAGCACCAATCCACCCTTTGTGCCTTGGCGGGCACACCTGGTAAGAGTGTTGCTGGGTTTACAATATTACCCATTTTACTGGTAACATCAATGCAAGTTCCCATTTAGTGAACTTGGCTGATGAATATTTTTCACATGTTTAGGCAGAATTTTTAGGAGTGTCCATATTATATGAGGAGCATAAACAGTTAAAACACACCCCAACACCACATTCTCAGTTTTGTATACCAGTAGTGCTATGGCAACTACACTGTGTAGACAAGTATGAAGTGCTTAAGTAATAGGGTTTAATTGTACACTGCAGTACGACATTGGTCAGGCTGGCATCGCCAGGTTTCTTACGTCACTATATCTGTCGCCCCCTCAGCAGGTCTAATATTCTAAATCACATGGTCCCTTGTGTCAGTTTTACCCATGGCAAAAGGCTGTAATCAGGCCTGTTACTTCTTCTTTACTATCCACATTTGTCTGTGAAGACATGGGTTTTGTGATTATACCTATTTATATGTAAATGCGTTTTACAACCCTTTTCATTCTTTGTAGAAGGGGAATGCTTTGTGCATTACTTGGACTGCTTTTCACAAGATGGTGGCTGTGGTTGCCCTGGGTAACATTAGGAGCAATGCTTAAAGTTACTGGGACTTTGTTCAAGATTTACTGAAAAATATATTGTGACTACTCGCTTTATGGGGTATCGCATATTCACAATGGGTATTTTCTCTGCTGGGAGTGCGACAGATCTTTCGAACTATTTTTCTATGATTTGTGGGTTTATGGTTACTAATGTGTCCCAGATTTCCCTCCCCCTCCCCTTGTTCAGGCGCAACCGCAATCCGTCCTGAGATACCTTATGTCCTGCCTCAGGAGGATACACCAGAAGTTGTCTATCGCCAACTGCTGGTGCTGTGGATGAGGAAAGGACATAACAATAGATCATTAACCCATTGTATTGGTATTTACCCATTTGTGGGCCGTAAGGACAGTGTGCGATCTTGCAAGACCCGGGGGAGGGGCTTGGTGGCTTTCTGAGGTTTCTGGAACAGAAAAGTATGGAAAGGAGAAAAAAAATTGGAAAAAGAGAGAGAAAAACTCAAAGAGGGTAGAAAATATTAATGACAGTAATGTGTACATTTATTTTCAACCGAAAATTTTTCTTTTATTTAGATGACACCAGGATTTAGCACTATGGGGGAATTGGCTCTCAACTATTTGGTTCTTACCCTTTTCAACTCCTGTTCTGATTTGTAAGCCCTCCCTTTCTTTCTGTTTCCCAGTGTGGTTGTGACTATGGGCTGTGTCTAGGGGTATTTAGCTAAAAGTTCTCTTTTTGGGAACCTTGTTATTTCACTGGGTATTTTTCCAGCTCAACCTCAGATTTCGAATGGTGAAGCTGTACTTTGGGGCGCTATACTTTCTGTTTTTAACAGGGTTTCTATTGAAGCTATGGTTGCCATTGATCCTGTGTCCTTCCCATCTTTAGTTCAAAGGGAACTCGGTATTTGTGCTGTAGTTTTTAGCTACCTTAGATGGATTTGACTCTATAACAGTGGAATACAACATTAGCCTCTGAGGACTGTCCAGCATATCTTGCACTTCTTGTGTAAGATTTCTAGGAGTGTCCAGAAATACCCCATCAGGGGTGCAATAGATGACACATCCCATTTTACATAGTAAATCTCTACCCAGGAGGTTAGTCGGGGCCGCTGCAGCCAACAGAAAAGAGTGTTTGGTATGCAGAGGCCCGCTTGTAACATCTGCTGGTTTCGTCAGTGGGTAATGCTGTATTTTTCCTGTTACCCCAATTGCTGCTACTAATTGTTTGGCACAACCTAGACCAGGAGGGAATGTTGTTAACGGGTTTGATACAAAAAGAACTTTATATTTAAACTATTCCACTTACCCATATCTGAGGCTCCTCCCTCAGATATTGTCTTATGTTACCTGGATGTGGGGTGTATGTGTGTCCTACTCCCTGTTTGCATATATGTGTCATGCTTAGGGCGGCGTTGGCTACTAGGTGGGGCTATGGCTATGTGTTGAGACCTACCTGTCTTCTCCCATTGTGTCTCTCAGTTACTTACATATGTGTTATGTTTTCTATGGTTATTTACCCTGCAATGTCTGGCTATGTGTCCATTGTTTCCACATTTGAAACATACTATTTGGTTTTGTCTTTCTGTCATAAATCGTTTGTCCAGATCAACAGCAGATTTCTTTAAAGTGTGTATTGACATCTGTCTGCAGTTGGGGTGAATGGTTTCTATGTTGGTTCTCAGATTTTCCCTAAGACCTTGTATCAGCACAGAGACAATCCCTCCCTTAAGATGTATGTTGTCCCTGGGGCTGGGGATACCAGAGTGTTTTGGCAACGCCTGTAAAGCACGGTTGAAATATCCGCTGGTGGACTCACTATCTTTCTGTGTGATGGTGAACCCTAGGGTATTTTCAACTGTCGCTGGGAAATATACACCCAATTGTATATTTATTAGGCGTATATTTTCCTGGTTGCCCTGTTCAGTTAAAATCTTATCGCCCTCCACACCACTGTCTCGAATGAACTTCTGGACATCTATGTGTGAAGGGAGGCAAGCTCTCAACATGTATCGCCAATCCTTATTGGTGGGCTCATCTGAATTTCCTCGCTCCCTTACAAATTTCTGACACTTTGCCAGATCTTTGCTGGGATCAGGGAAATTTTTGATGATTGAATGACGTTCCAATCGTGTCCATGTATTGTGCATGTCACTATCCTTTACAGGCATTACCTCATCCCCGTCTCCCCGTCCACAAGGAGGTTCCACTGTGTGCAGAGGGCGGATCTGTATCCCCCCTGCACCATTGGACAACATCCCAGGAGCAACTATCTCTGTGCTGTGTTGTGTGTACTTACCTGTGTCTCCAATCGTGTTCCTGGCATCAGCCATCTCCTCGACCAGAACGGCAGCAGCAGCTTGGGCTGTCTTAGCCTCTCTCTCCTTTCCGCTAGCTTCGCAAGGGATGGCTGATGTCAGGAATCTCCCTTGTGGATCTGTATCTTGCTTATAGGGGGTAAAAACAGGGTACAAGTTAGCAATGGATACATTATTACTCATGTCTTTCTTATGAGTCATTAACCCCTTCGGCACATATGGGGGTGGGGGAGCTGATTCTATTGTGGCAACGGTTGCATTTTTATTGTGGCTGATTGCGTCAAGTATTGCCAGACCTCTGGTTCCCCATTGTTCCTGTCCTTCCTTCTGCCACAATTTAAGAATATCTATATGCTTCACTCTCTCCTTACGACTGGAGAGTAGGCATATTTCATCTTTTACTGCCGATAAGATTTCTGGATCGAAGCTACCAACACTGGGAAATTCTAACTTGCTGCCTTGTGTCATTTTTCTCCATTTATTTTGGTAAACAACTGCGAGTTCACCGTGCTTACAGCACATAATAAAAGCCGCCGATCCTTTTGGCCGGCTTGCTTCCTCCCTAACATGCACGTTATCACAGCGTGACCCGTTATTACCCATAATTACAGGAATAAACGTTCACAGCTTAATAGATATCGGTGGGTTATTAATTATCTGAGAGCTCCCCAAACACTCACTTCTACAGCTTCCTAGAACATCCCACAGTCAAGCAGGTGCGAAGGATACGAGGTACGATACTCAATCACCAAGTCTTTCAACTAGCAGCAAACTTCTAGCCAACTTGCTTGGTGCGGCACAATTTTTCCAGGGTATAACAAACTTGTTTTCCTATACCCCCAAAAACTGGATTTCTAAAGTAGCTAATCGGAAACAAGTGCGTTCCGATGTATCTTTTTGTACCCTCCTAGCGGAATCAATTCCACTGAAGGGGCAGTTCCTATGGGCACGTCGTCACGTGAACCCGGTCCTAACTGGACTGTCCTACACTGGACTACACTGCGCTTGAGTCGTGTCGTCACACACCCGTTCGCCTCAGTTATTTTTCACACTGGGCGCTGGTTACACCTTGGTCTTATGCATATATTTGAAATATTTCTGTACAGAAAATCTTCCCAGGCCGGTAGCTTTTCACTAGATACTTATGCAGGTATAAATCCCTTATAATACGCTATAGGAATCTATTAAAATAATGCTTGAGTTGCTTGCTTATGAGAAAATGAACAAAAGAAAAAAACTTATTTTCTCTTTATTAAATCACCGCCCCATCCACAGTATATTACTATACTGTTTTAAATAAGGCTAGTGGTTTAATACTGTTCACCTTTTGTTCCTATGTGTGCTGCATGTGCAGTACCAATGAACAGCCACGTGTGTACATGTGTTGTTCACAGGCCGCCGATGAATCGGCCACCCACGTGTTCTATAGTGTATTTGCAAGGTTGCACTCGGGTTTCGCTATATGCAGTAATTGCGCCTAAATGTGGAATAAATCCCTTAACTCTGTCCGAAAGTTACGTATCAAGATGCGAAATAAATCCCGCACTTAATCCGTAAATCACGTACAAAGATGCGAAAATTTCCCGATATGGGCACGTGCGCGCGCACCTTGCGTAATATACAATAGACGCTTTACGTTACTGCAAAAGGCCCAGGGCTTGTCGCCACGTGGCGGAGTCTCTGGTTTTGCAGTAACTAACAATAAAAGTTATAGTTTTGCACAGAGGGGATCCTCTATGTACTATAATAAACACAGACTCCACGTGTGCGAACCTTATCGCACGTGGTACATATACTGTAATAAACAAGCAACCCAAGACACCATACCCCGTTAAACTACTTGTGGCAGGCAGAAGTACAGTTTACTAAACACTTAGGTATGATATACTTTAAAACACGTGGCTTTCACTTATTGTACTCCGGGTTCAGCGCTAGCACTTCCCGAACCCCGCACCGCCGCGGACCCGGCCTATCCAGCAATGGAAACAAATAAATACTTCCACCCTTTTGCTGGTATAGGTCGGGTCGCACGCCTGGTACTGAGTTCCGGACTGTGGAGCGGACGGACGAGCCCTCAATTGTTAATGGCAAATAAATATGACCAGAGAGACAATAAGTGAAAAGCGCAGGTTACGTAATAAGTCCGCAACCTGCGTACCCTTTATACCTAACTACGTGCGAACAAAACGTAGCGCAGCGTAGCGTACCTTTGATTGTATATTGTACACCAAGAACCAATACCTTAATAAGAGATTCCTTCGCAGTAATTTGTCTCTAATCTGCGAATATACCCTTATGGACAGTGTCCGTAATATACCTTTATCGCTAAATGCGAATAACAGACACAAACCACAGTATAGAAGTAAGGAGATAAGAACTCCATAAAAAGGTTGTATTTAAGTCCCTAATGGACAAAAGGGGGTTACAGGAATAGAAAATACAGGTTTAACAAGTGATACAATATGCTAACAATGAATACTAAACAGGCTCTGCTAAGGGGAAAGAAAACAGATACAAGACACAATCAGCCAATTTTGTACTAAAGGATAAATACCGTTAATGCAACCGTTACCCGTCTCATCAAATATGCGAAGCGCAGTCCGGTCAGAGCTCACTATCGTTCAGGGCTGAACTATAGTCCGGTAGACAGTCAGGGAAAGGTAGATGTGCCGAAGAGACCGAGCCTGCTCCGGGTCGCCTATCTTATAGGGTCAGAAAGGGGAGGTCAAAGGCCATTCTCATTGGTCAGAGATCATATGTCAGGTCCACTGTGATTGGGGGTTAGACGCTGCACCTGGTCTGAATAGGTGCAGGGGAGTGAACTTTAAGAGTCCTTTGTTTGATGGTTTCGGCGTCAGCAGGGATAAGAACTGGTTTCATCTAGTTTCCTTTGTTACCTACTTTCAACAGAAACTGTCTCTGGAATATGGATTATGTCCATAACTATCGGGCAGTGTATATTGCGAAATATTCGCAATGACCGGAATACTTCGCATAATGAACTGAACGGAACGGTACTAAACATGATACAGACAGATGTATGCAGGGCTAACTAAGCTACGTGGGGCGTTCTAAACCTTTAACTACATTTTACTTAGTGTCAGTATGTATTTATGAATTTATGTGTGATAGTATGGCTACTCTTCTGGTCCACTTTGTCACACATACTCGGGTATGGAAACTTTATTTGCGCAACTCTGCGAACCAAAATGGCGGCCATACTATCCTAAAATGGCGTGTGTGTAACTCGACTTCCATAGTATGCTGATTGTCGGACCTCCATACCACACCCTTACAAGATGCCTGTCTGCACAACCCATGAGATGTCAGACCTGTAGAACCAAAGAAATCTTGCAGTACAAGAGATGTTAATGAACTGGTAATGTACATGGATATTTGCAGCTGTGTGAAGATGTTCCTGATTTTAGTTCATGTTGCAAGTCTTTATGTATTTACCACTAGCTTATACTCTTTACAGCCAGTGAAAGACCGTTAATTTAATGACATTTTAAAGTTTCCTACATTATGGGGGTTATTCTAGTTCACTCGCAAAGGCACAATCACTCTCTTATGGACAAAACCATATGCACTGCAGGTGGGGCTGATGTAACATGTATAGAGAGAGTTAGATTTGGGTGAAGTTTGTACTTTAAACTGATATCTATGTTGCAGTGTAAAAATAAAGCAGCCAGTATTTACCCTGCACAGAAACAATAAAACACCCAAATCTAACTCACTCTGAACATGTTACATCAGCCCCACCTGCAGTCCATAAGAAAGTGATTGTGCCTTTGCGTGTGAACTGGAATAACCCCCTATGTCAGGCAGTTATGTCACAAAAGAGGTAAAATTACATTGTCACAATTATCAGTGATTTTAAAAGTAAATTACTATTTGTTGTTGCAATAGCTTGTATGTCCCCTCACAAAAGATGACATGTCATCACAAAAGATGGCATGTATAAAATTAGTAATGAACTATAATATGATAGGATACTTTGCATGTCATAAGCAAAATACTCATGTAAATGATTCTATAAAGATTGTATCATATTAAAAAAAAAAAAAAACAACAACAACAACAGTCTCTAGCACCTAGGTCATACCCTCCAACATGACCCATTCCATTTGGTACAAAATGCTTTGCTCCTAGACTCCCCTCTTAATGTATGATTGCCATCACCTGTGTTAACCTAGTTCATTGATGAGAAGCGTGTTTCAACACAGGTGACAGCAATCATACATTTAGAGGAATGTTCAGGAACAGAGCATTTTGTACCTAATGGAATGGGTCATGTTGGAGGGTATGCTAGGTTTCTGCAGTTGTTTACTTCAATGGTTTTCAACCTCAACCCTAAGGTTTATCATGTAGTGAGGATTTCCATCTGTGAAAGCAGGTGTGTAATTACTCACCCAGCAGAATAAAGTAACTCACTTGTGCATAATTAAAGAAATCCACTAAATATAACCTGTTGACCTGTATTGTACATGGAGAGATGCATTGCGTCGACCATATATGACCAAACACTGGTAATGCAGTATAGGAAGCATGACCATGCTCAGTGTGAACATGAACATTTTCATATGAAAAGTAGGCCCAATTGTACCTTTAATAGTTACAAGAAGTATTAAAAGAGTCTTGTAATTCTTAAATTACCCTAATCTTCTATTTACTTATATTCTCACAGGTTAGAGTTGGAGTTATCTTCATGCTGTTTTATTGTATCATTTCATAATTTCCTAATTTTTACTACTCCTTGGATGAGATTTAAGTGTTGGAGAAAATTTTGTGTGGATCTACATGATTTCGCAGATTTAGAAGCCTGTCAAAGAAACCTTAAAACTAAGCTTTCATGTATGTTGTTCCCACAAGCACAGATATTCCCCCAGATGGTGAAATAAGCGTAAAAAAGCTACCTTTACGAGACCATTTGGTATTATTTTTATGCAAGCTTCCATTAAGCCTATATTTTACAGTATGAGGTTCATCACGTGGTGATCCGTAGAAGCTACTACTCTCAACCATAAATACAGGGTAACCCGGACCCTTTTTCCGAATTGGTCACTGAAAATACTACAATATATTTTCCTTTTTGTTTCTTTTTCCCTCATGTTATATGAGTCTTGATGAGGGATGAAAGAAACAGACACCAAAATACATAAAGAGATTGTAGAGAAACGTCCATGATACTATTATCCTCTATCCATACAGTTTATATATCACAGCTGGTGTAGTAGCTTGACAGGGAGGACTACCATTCTTTTTTCTTAATGTCTATCAAGTAGGATGTTTGTATATTGGGCCTGATTCAGACTCACTCGCTAAGCATGATGTGGCCTTATGAGCTTTCCACTGGGACCATGCTTTAACCATATCTGGAATCTGGGATATCTTAGATCAGCCAAGTACTGCTTTGTCCTTGTGCTGAACACCTACTGCTTTCCCTCCACATATGGGCATCATGTTCCGGTCTGCTCCAACCTGTACTCAACTCCAGCTCACTCCTACTTCAGTCAGCAGTTTTGGCCTAGTCGACCACTAATGTTTTTTACAGCTGCTTTGCCTCCTGGTTCCAGGTAGCTTCTTAGGAACTGATCCACCAAAATCCTCTACCCTTATGACTGTGCATCTAGGCACTTAGCTATCACCCTCTTAAACATAATGAACACAACAGGTGGAGGATGTGGATTTGGGGTCATACCATTTTCCCAGACTTGGACCTAATTTCGGCAGTGGCTTTGGCCTAATGACTACTATTAAGCCATCCAGCTTCCATTAATGATCCCTCTACTTTTGATGCCTTTCAGACCATTAATGCCCCTCTTACTTTCCTTTCCTTAATCTCATTGCCAGGTGAAACTGGGACCACTCAACCCATTATTTCCAATAATGAAGACTGTGGCTTCAGCCTGGCTACGATTGCTGATGCCTCACAATCCCTTTATGATGCCTTACAAACCCTTGTATGATGCATTTGACTCTCTGGATCCCTTCCTGCTGATGAGACTCCTTTCCAAGCTTTATGGCTTTAAAACAACATGTACTAGCTGTATGCCTATATATAACCCATTTCCGTACCATGTCTTTCTAATTTTTGATTTTGACACTATCAGGGCACTCTCCCCATCTTCTTACTTTATCTTATTTACATCTCTCTATTCTCTACAGTACCTCATCTCTTGAGCCTCCTGGAGTACCAAGTCTTTTTGTAACAAAGTGCCCCACCATAACCTCTTCATCTGCAACTCCCTTAACCTTAAATCTTATACACTCATCAGTGGATTTTGGATCTGCCTATCTGATACCACTTAAAGATAACTGCAAATTTGACCACAGAATGAGTGTAGGATACAGTTGAGAAACTTGTTTGCAGAAATAGCTTATTCCCACCCATATGCAGAAATTAAGACTTCCCATAGAATTTATGTAGCAGTTAATCATTTTCCAGGTCTGCATCTGGAATTCCCGGGAGGCTCACGAAAATCGGGTCTCCCTCCAGGTCCCCCGGGAAGGTTGAAAATCCCCCCGCATTTGTCAGGCAGCCCCCGCACCCCCCCCCCCCCCCCCCCCCGTGCCGTACTGCACTAATTACCGGTTTTGGCCAGTCCGCGTCAAGGGGTGGGACTAAAATGACGCAAATCGCGTCATTTTAGCCCCGTCCCCTACTTGCGGACCCGCAAATCTCGGAGTTTGTATGGATTGGGGTCAGGGCTTTGAGTCATCAACCCCCGTCCCCACCCCCTGACCTGGAGATCCGGCTGTCCTCTCCGGTCTTCTCCTGGAGAGGCAATTTAAAAAATCGGCAAGTATCATCTATTAGCAATTGTAAACATACCTTATTGTATTTGGCCTACTTTAGAGCAGCCCATACTGAGTCTTAAATGACAAATCTATATGTACCCTGGTTATACAAAAAAATAGATAAGTGTGGAAAACATGAAGCTAAAAACAAAAAGTAAATAATAATAATAATAATAATAAAAATATTAATAGCCAATGTTATATGCAATTGCATAAAGCTGTCATTAAAGAGCTTGTGGTACATAGGCACAGACACCAGTTTTGTTCCCATGTTATAATGTGCAGCTTGATTGGCTGTAAATATTGAGATCACTGGTGTATATCCCATAAGGCATTGACATCCTTTCCAAGGTTAAAGGTTTATTAATGTAATCTTCATGGACTGTCAGAAGTCTAAAAATGCCAAAGATACAACGCCTGTCACTATCTAGTACTATTCTTATTTTTCTTGATTTATTTTATTTCAGTTTAGTTTTGAGAATTACCAATATTTTATTATTGACACTGCTTCTCATTTCTATTGTTATGATACACTAGCATCACTCTTTTGTGTTACTGAACTGTTTTGTGTTATATACTGTAAATTATATAATGAATTATAATGATTTTGAAAGCTAGATATCCATTATTAACGTGTATCTGTGTGTATAGTGAAATGTCTTCTAGATATTGAGAAATTTGGATATTTTAATTTTTACTGTCTTGGCTACCCTATGACTATTATTTTGTGGGGGGTACACACTGCACTGTCAATCAGGTAAATTGGTTGGTATATATAAAATGATGTAGTCACGCTGAGCACAATGATGAAGGACACGCTGTATATAAGAAAAAAAGTTGGTACTTGTTTCCTAGCACGGCGCCCATCGCATCGCATACCATAAGGCATACGATGGTATGTGATGCGATGCGATGTTATGCGATGGCAGCCGATGTTATACAAATTTAAATTGTTTACCATTGCATTGTATGCCATTGTATGCCATATGCAATGGTATACGATTTAAAATTGTATAAGCACCCTAATGGGTGTTTTCAATGTTAAATGTGCCCCTATAAGATAAATAATTGTATAAGCACCGTAATGGGTGCTTACAATGTAAAAAGCACCCCCACGCCACCCGTACTCTCAACGCCAACCCAAAGCATGGCGAGCGCAGCGGTACGCGTCCTCCGACCTTTTCATACCCCCACTATCCACGTCGGCGTGGAGTTGATTTTAAATAGTGTGGCGAGCGCAGCGTGCCACCGAGCCCGAAGCGTGGCGAGCGCAGCGGTATGCGTCCTCCGACCTTTTCATACCCCCACTATCCACGTTGGCGTGGAGTTGATGTTACAAAGTGTGGCAAGCGCAGCGAGCCACCGAGCCTGAAGCGTGGTGAGCGGATGCGGAATACATGTAAAGTAATACGTGCCCCCTCGCGGGGCTCGCTGCGCTCGCCATGCTTCGGGCTCGGTGGCCCGCTGCGCTCGCCGCACTATATAAAATCAACTCCACGCTGACGTGAATAGTGGGGGTATGAAAAGGTTGGAGGATGCGTACTGCTGCCCCTCTCGCGGGCTCACTGCGCTCGCCACGCTTCGGGTTGCCATTGATAGTGGGGGTGGCGTGGGGGTGCATTTAACATTGTAAGCACCCATTAGTGTGCTTATACAATTAAAAATTGTATAAGGTGCTTATACAATTTAAAATCGCATCGCATGCTGGCATATGGCATGCGATGCCGTACGACTGAATATCGTGGGTGCCGTGCTAGGAAACAAGTACCAAAAAGTTTATGGAGACATATAATATAAATAGTATAGTAAGGTAAAAAAACAGGAACTGGAATATAATGTACATACAAACATATGATATATGATATTCTAACTGGTTAGAAAATGTTAAAATGACTTGGCAAGAATCTTGGCTTAATGTATGCTGGCGTCCCAGCTAGAACATGCAGATGATAATTAATAAATGTAGAAACAGTCCACTCGAATTGGCCGCTCGGTGTAGCAAACAGTTAGTAACCTGAGGCAACATAGCAATTTGTAGAGCCAAAGGGAAATCCTATGTTAACAAGTGAGCTGACATGCAATGTAATCCGTACAGGCAGTTGGCAAATATGTACCAGGCTACTGTGCCTTTGTGTTAGTAAGCAAGGGGGAACAGAGTTAGTAGCCTACCCATGTGCAGGAGTCCCGATTGAAAACTTTTGAGTGTGGGTATAAGTATATAACTCACTGTCTTTGGGGGTTGTAGTAGCGGCACCTCTGTAGGTTGTGGGATATCCGTTGCCGAGGGGTTCCACGTTATAGATGGCTTACACGTGCAGCTCCGGGGACCGGCATGCACGGCAGTGGTGGAAGCGAGATCCCGGCCAGAAGTGAGGCGGCAAACTGAGGGCGGAAGTCAGCAGCACGTCCGAAACAGGAGCTGGCGGATACGCCAGCATACATTAAGCCAGGATTCTTGCCAAGTCTGTTTTAACATGTTAAGATTTTAACATTTCCTAACCGGTTAGAATATCATATATAATATGTTTGTATGTACATTATATTCCAGTTCCTGTTTTTTTACCTTCCTATACTATTTATATTATTTGGCTCCATAAACTTTTTTTCTTATATACAGTGTGTCCTTCATCATTGTGCTCAGCGTGACTACATCATTTTATATATACCAATCAATTTACCTGATTGACAGCGCGGTGTGTACCCCCCACAAAATACTTGTCTCTAGAAATTCTCTGTGAAGTTTAGCAAACTCCCCACACCTGCAGCAGCCATTCAAGGTTCGAAATATACAAAAAAACCTTCTATATTTATCTATACATATTTTTAATCTGCGCCGGGGCTCTTGAGAGTGTGGGTTCTTCCCCCTTTCAAGAAAAAAAAACCCTCCTGCCTTATGACATTACTGCTCCCATAGATACAAAATGTATATATATTTAAAAGTAAATTATGTTTTCACCACAAGGTGGCAGAATAAGAACAAATACGTAGCTCTCCAAACAAAGTTATCAGAAAGAGAGTTTAGAGATTATATTCATATATGATCTTTTCTTCCTTCTTGATGATGATGATGATAATTAACACAATTGTTAATAAAATAGCACTTTTCTCCTAATAGGACTCTGTGCTTAACATTTGCAAATTAGATACAAAACAAAGTTAAGTATTAACAGATTACTACAAAGACAAAGTGTTTGGAAACATATACATATAAACACAATATAATGAGGATGCAGAGGCTCAAGCTGAAGAGGAAATGCCCCAGTCAGCAGGTAAAGGGATCAAAACCTTTTTTTAAATATATATCTGATAGGAGGAAATGAAAAAAAGGCTTAAGACTGAGGTGGGTATTTAATCCTTTTTCAACAAGTATTGGTCGAATGTACATTATGCAAGACAATAATACTCCTTATGTCACTCAAGTTGCGGCTGACGGGGCTATGAGCTACATTGCAAGACCTGTTCTGCACATGCACAGACCCTCAGACATTGTATTTGTATGCAAACCATAAGGTTGTCAGATTTTTCCACAAAAGTAGCAAGTTGGCCAATGTAATAGCATTCAAATTCATGAAAAGTCAGATGTTTTCTACTCAGAACACCTATAAAAAGGAGTGCCTGTAAAAAAGTCGGATCCAGATGTTTTGCCCATGTTAAACATCAACTACACAAGTAGGGGAGAGTGGGGTAATAAGAACCATAGGCAGTAAGATAAAATGTGCAGTTAATTTTGTCTATACTGTAGGTTTAAAAATCTGGAAAGAAATGTGTAAGAAACCTGAATTTATCCCCTACAGCCTGTAAAATTTGTAATAGGTATAAATGACCTTTACAATAAAAAATGTTTGTTATAAATTGATCCCACCAAAAACTTTATCGAACCAGTGGTGTTTTTCTAAAAAAAAATGTTTCCAACCCCATGGGCCATAAGTGGCCATAAGTGGTGCCGGGAAGATCGGAAAATGCATCCTGGGAAGCAGTTCAGATCAGTAATACAGAAGAAGGCATGATGCCTCCTGTTGCATTACGATGTTAGTAATATTGCTGCTTCTATGTAAGCATCAGCAGGAGCAACTCCAAACACATCTGAATGCAGGTCCATTCCTGTATCCCAAATGTTGGTCTTTAGAGCTCCTAAAACCAACTGCAGCTACCGGCAGCAATGGAGTGTTCGCATATCTGCTGTGGTCCATCAGTAATATATTTTGACAATACACAGGGTGAGATTTAATGGGATGTGATTTTTAGTAAGGTTCCGAAATCGCTCCTTATTGCATTTTTCAAAATCAATTTTTTTTGGTAGAATTCAACTATTTAATGAGATGCAAATACTGCAAAAAAAATGCGATATGGTGCGAATTTTAGTCATGAAAATGTGCCAGTTTGAGGAAATGTGCAATTTTGGAGACATGTTAATGTGTATTTTTTTTGTGTAAAAAAAATGAAGAAAAAAAAAACGGTGTGGGGTCCCCCCTCCTGATCATAACCTCAAAAAGCCGGGCCTGGTTTAAAAAAATTAGGGGGCACACCGACTAGGGGTCCCCTGGATTTTTTAAAACCATCACCAGGCTCAAGGGACGATCCTGATTCCCAAAATATGGGGGACAAAATGAGTAGGGCCCAGGGACGTGTGGTGAGGTAAATGGCTAAGGAGTCCCTGGCAAGTACCAGAGACAGATTTGCACACAATATATGAGCCAGCATTATACATATGTGCAGCAGTATATATTGCTGGAGATTCGCTGAGTTTTAATAAGAGATGTGCAGAAAAGGTAGCCAGGTGAGGCACTGCCCGCCTGCCATAGACTTTTTACTCCAGTGTTTTGACTGTAAAAATTATTAGAATAATAAAAATAAGATTTTTTAAAATATATTCTTTGTATTTTTTACATACTTTATAAACTCAAAACTCCAGCATATATATTAGTATGACAGGAAAGGCTGTGCCTCACCCCACTGCACGCCACTGGTAGGCCCCCCCGCCCTATTTAAAAAACCAGCATCAGGCCCAACCAGCCAGCAGGGTAATGCCACAGCCTGGGGCAGACATTTTATACAAGTCAGAATGTAAACACACATTCTCCGCTTCTCCCCAGTCTGTACTGGCATCGTGTACAGCGTTTGTTTGTTTTGTAAAGTCCCTGGATGCCTACTTGGATTGAAGAGGACGTGATCTACGCCGAGGACTCCCGTGAGTATGGTTTCTTTCCACAGGTACCCCGTATGGATTTTCTTCAGAACCGGTGAACTGATGATACTTACCTATGTGTTAAGGTAGGTAAGTGTATGGATGTGCTGTGTGTGTAATAAAGTTATTCTTTACTGGTGTGTGTGTTTTTATTTCACTATTTGTACTGGTGTGGAACTACAAGTTCCAGCGGGCCCTTTAATGCCCTGCATGCTGGGACTTGTGGCTCTCCAAGTCCCTGCACGCGGTGCAGGCTTGGTGAGACTCATAGTTTCACGGCAATACACAATAGTTATTTCTATTTTTACACATTTATCAGCCTGATGCCCACTGCCCAAGGATCATCGGGGACAGCCCGGGGCTTCAGTCTGGTCTGGTAAATCCTTCATTGGGGGGGTCACCACTTCCTCAGGATCTCTGCCAAGGCTGACCAGTCAGGGGGTAAATGCTTTGGCCAGGGGACATGTATAAAAAGTCTCCCCCCGGCTGTGGCATTAGCCTGCTGGCTGGTTGTGACCAGTGCTGGTTCTTGAGATACGGGGGACCCCTACTCGTTTTGTCCCCCGTATTTCGGGAACCAGGAATGGCCTTTGAACCAGGTGCTGTTTTAAATAAATCCAGGGGACCCCTAGTCGGTTTGCCCTGTGATTTTTTTTTAAACCAGAACCGGCTCTTTGAGCCTGGGGCTGGTTATGTGGGACCCCACACCATTTTTTTTTTTTTTTGGACAGAACCATGCACAGATCGCACTGGTCTGTGCATGGTTCTGTCAAAATGGGCTATAAGAACCTGGTCTGTTTGTGTGGTGATTATTGGTAACATTTTCCAGAAATCGCATCCCATTAAATTTGCGAATTGTATACTTTTTAATGGGAATACATCTGGATCCGAATTGAAAAATCGCCATTTTAGAATGTGCAAATTTGTGGCAATTAGTGCAATTTTTAGTGCAATTTGCATCCCATTAAGTTGGCGATTTCAGAAAATTTGCATCCCATTAAATGTCACCCTAAATGTTGTTTCACACCCCAAACTTGTGTGTTGGATAATTAAGCCACAAATATTTTAAAATAAATAAGCCTCATATACACAAATACAGGGGCTAAAAAAATGTGAAAAAAAAAAATTACATTTAGAAGGGCTTGTTTCCACTAGATTCTCAACCCACTAGGTGACACAGGTTTGTCCCATCTTTCGGATGTAGCCATTGTACCTTATATTTCCTTAAAGTGCATTATAATCTATCTATCTATCTATCTATCGATCTATCTAAACAATAAATACCTGCAGCTACCTGTATATGGAATGGTGAAAGCTTAAACATACTCTATGCTTACCATAGTATGATAACATCCCTTTAAACTGAGACACTAATGAATTACAAAGGTTTTCTAGCTGCTTATACTGAGGTCAAATGCAGTTTTAAACATAGGCCAACCACAGTGTATCCAATTAAATGCAGTCTCCTTTTTTTAGCCGTTTTGAAGTCGAATTTAGGCCCTTATTCTAATTCTGAGTGTTCGCGCAGGGGAGCAATGTTGAGCGATGAAATTTGCAGCTTTGCAATTCAACCAGAATATCCTCCCTAGATTCAACCTTTTCAATCAAAGTGTAGATTTTTCGACTAGTCAAAAAAACTCACAACTCAAAAAACACATGGATTTTTTAATCATTTTTAGCCAATGCCAATTTGACCAAAAAATAGGCATAAGTGAAAAAAGACAGGAAAAAAAAGGCAGATGGAAAAAAAATGGGTGAAAACACCGCCAATTGACTACTAAAGTCCATTTTTACAGCTAGCTGAAAAAAAAACCTGACTTAATTGAATATCCCCCTTAAAGGGAGAGTATAGTAAATCTATTCAAACAAGACAAAAACAGAAGAAAAAACACTGTGTAAATTACTGGGTATAATGGTAAATATCTTAGATGACATCAGTGATTAAAAATCTATAAAAAAAAAAATAGTTTTAAGAAGACAATTTAATATATTAAGAAATCACAAGGAATAAAGAACAATTGGGCATCATTAAAAAAAGTATACAATGCTCTATCCAACCAATTAGATCATTCTAAACACTGCCTTTTGATGTTATTAGCAACAATCCATATAATTAGGCACATATAGCCAATGTTATAAAGGTATTCACCAGCGGCTCATTACAAGCTGGAGTCCAATGTACTGTAGCAAAAGGAATCTTCACAATTAAGCTGGTCTCCACTGGTGCTCACTATGCAATGTTGGAATACCTTACTATTTATTTATTTACAGTTTCTTATATATAGCGCAGCATATTCCGTTGCGCTATACAATTGGAAACAAAAGTGATCAAATTAAATTGGTAGAAACAAACCAACATAGAGGTAGGAGGGCCCTGCTCACAAGCTTACAATCTACCAGTACAAATGCCAAAAGGAATTTGAACAAAGGTGTACCTGCTCACAGGTATCATGAACTTGATGAGCATGAATAATTGTTCAATGTGATTTGCTGAAATGCCTATTTGGCATACAGAGTTTTATAAGTGGGTGTGTGATGTCACAGTTGCATGTGCTTGTTTCAACCAATGGAAAAATGATCGGAAGTGTTTGTCAGTTTCTGACCATTTCCAAAGGGGTTTGAGACAGAAAATCTACTATAGATATTGCTGACAAATTTCTATTAATGCTCAAATATGATCTTTAGTAAATATTGGTTTGTGAGCCTGCAAACTGCTTGCATTTTCCAGTGATTTGCAATAGACGTCCAATGTAATATAGTACCAGTGTAAAATAGCTGAACCCTTTGACTGCGATTTTCTAGATTGTATACTGTAGCTTTATTGTTCTTTTTCAGCCTTCCAACCACTGATTTGTGAAATAGTGTAATGGTGTAGGGAGATTTAATAGCAGTCAAAAAACGCCCCACGGTGCTTCTGTAAACTCGCTCAAAGTAAATGAAGACTTGGCAGAGAACGGTACCAGTTAGATACACTTTGCGTGATGTTTGATACTTCTATCTAGAAGTGTTAATATGCACCATAAACTTTGAGAAACAGTTTGTTCTTATTTTATGAGATGGCAAAAGTAAGCAATTTTCTATACACTGAATTTGAGACTGGAGAATATCTAAAAATAGGAACAGTGCATTCAAAACCTTTAGAAGATAGGGATTATTTTTAGTTCTGGCATCTTTTTTTTTTCTATTGTCCATTCAATTAGCTAAATTAGGTAACCCTATGCTTCAGCGAACATTAATTAATCATAATTGTGTCTGGCTGGTAGAGTACAGATAAGAAAAATGATTTACATTTTTTTTTTATAAATTTGAGATTTGGCTTTAATAGTTGAAATTAATGAGATTTGGCAAGCGCACATACCGTTTGTTGATATCCTGTTATAACTTTGCTCCTGCTAATGAAGATAGTGTTATTGCACAAGATAGCCATATGTTTTCATCTACATACTGCTGCATGTACAGCGCACAAAAAAAATTTGATGCTCTATTACACCATGTAGCACTTGGTTTTAGATATTCCAGTAATAGATGTAAATCATTTTTGTGTAGAAATATTGCGAAAATAGCATGGGTCATTGGGTGGAGCAAATTAGTGTCAACATACATTGGTTCGACCACTGAAGGTCGACAGGCCTTAGGTTGACAAAGGCAAAATGCTGACTTGCCTAAGTTCGACAGGGTCAAAAGGTCAACACAAGCATTAGGTCGACATTGGGAAGGTCAACAGTCAATAGATAGATCAATAGATAGATAGATAGATAGATAGATGTTAAACCAGTGTTAGCTCAAAAGCGTGGGGCTGGCTATGCTTTTGCGGGTGGGAAAATTGGCACGTAATTTTTTTATTTTCTTTAACATTTTCAGTAACTTTTAACATCCCGTAGCCTTGCACCTTGTAACAAAACTTATTTTCTTGAGTTTTCCCACAGTAACAATAGGATAAAACAAGCATGGACTTGCTTTTCAGATAAACTCGCACTGTCTAACTCGCCGGCTATTACTTACTGTGAGTTGGGAAACAAACCTGCATCCTACTTGCAGCGAGGTGATGCAATTCCATCTTCACATAAAAGCTTTAACTATTACATACAGTAGTCTTATTTTTCATAATTGGTAACTATCCTTTATTCAGCCTGGCGATAGTCTTAACTGGTGGAACCCTATGTTCATGCCACCTATACCCCTTCCACATCGCACCTTATTACCGGGTACAAGACAGTTTCTTGCTGGCTCGACTTAGTAATTAGTGCGATGTGAAAGGGGTTACCAGGTGCCGCAAATGGGTAGCAACACGGCAATAATAACCAGTAAGAAAGCAGAGTTCTTACCAGTTTGTTGCCGTGTTGCTGTGCGGTGTGAACGGGTTAAACGGGTCGAGCTACCCGTTTCCCATTCACACTATGGAGGAGGCAGCGCTTGGAGCAGCCCCAGCTCTAAGTGCTGCCTCCTCCCTGCTACTGATGATGCACCAACGCTCCGCCGCGCCCCTGATGACATCAGCAAACCGGCAATATTGCCGGTTCCCTGTTTGCAGTGTGAACAGACCACACAAGCACGGTTGCACCGGGACTGAACCGGTTAAAAGTCCAATTGCGACCCTGCATTTGCGATCTGAAAGCAGTATGAGAAAGACATCCAAATGTACATCTGCCCCTTTGAGTATAGATTGCTTAGAAAATGTAAAATAGTGAATTGTGTTTCTGAATGTTTGCGCCAAAGTGGCCTGTGATTCCATAAGGTATCTTTCAGAAGTGCATACCCTCACTCACATGAGCGATGAGATGGTGAAAACACATATGGGTTTCTTTTGGGTTTTTAAACAGGCTTGTACCATAAATAGGGGGGGTACCCCACTCACTATTAAGCAGACTGTTATGATCCTATAAAGGTATCTTTGGAATATTCTTTATCAAGGAAGGGATATTTGTACGTCGCAAAGGTGAATAATTTGGAAAACATATATAAATCAATAAGATAAACTTGCATACCCCCACTCACTTCTACAGGGAAGAGTGAAAACCTATAAAGGTATCTTTTATCCTTGGGGCTTGTGTAGGTTTCACAATGATCCACACTCACGATATGAAGGTTGGGTAAACACACATCAAGGTATCTTTGGTCTTGATTCCCCTGTATTATTACATCCTGAGAGACAAAAACTCACATGATCAAGGAGAAAAGTATTTTCGTTTCAATTTCTGCACTTTGATCTATTTATGATGTACCTTTAGATTTTTTTAGATTAGCTCCTTGTTTGTTTTTGTTATTCAAATTTTCCCTTGCTTAGAAAAGGTCCCTACATCTCTCCCTGTGTAGGGGCCATAGCCTGACGGATATTAATCGATTGGGGCCAGTGTTCTCCCCAGAGGACACTGGCCCTGACAGATCGCTCAGAATACTAGCCACATCTCTCTGTGTGTAGGCCCCTTTAGTTATTCAAATCATACTTGCCTACTTTTGAAAACTAGTTTCAGGGAGATTATAGTTGGTAATAGAATTTTGCACATTGCCCCATTGAGGGGACATGTCATGCTCCTCCCAAAGGACGTGTATAGTTCTATATACTGTATGGAGAGATTGTGAACGTGGCACCTAGAAGCGTGGGTGTGTACTGCTACATCTGAGAGGAATCTTTTAAAATGACTTATTTACAAATGTAGATGAGCCCCAAAGCAGTTAGTAAGAGATACTATACAATAAAGTGCTGGGAAATGATGCTGATGATTCAATGTAAATGTATCTATCTCTCGTTCCTTTCTTCCCCAAAAATGTAACAGTGTAATGTGGGCTAGGTGAAATGAGGGAGATTGCTAGACTAATGAGAAAGAGAGGGAGATTGCTGTTATTTCAGGGAGACTCCTGCAGAATGCAGGAGGGTAGGCAACTATGATTCAACTATGAAAATGATGTGACAATTTTGTAATGTACAGAGAGGACCAGGAGAATGTTTGACCCTTAAATTATCTGTGAAAGTATTGTGCTTCTGTTATTCTCTCACATGTTGTGTAAAAATAGGTGATTGTACTATAAACCATATGGATCCATTTTATGTGCTAACATACCTGTCATTTATATTATTTCAAGTATACCCTCTGTCTTGCTGTGTGTTCCTTCTCTGACAATGTTGTCGTTTTTTTACTTCTGACCTTCATAGCTTTTAGGTCTTCCATTAGTAACCGTAACTGTGAACAATCAGCTGACAGCGCCACTGTGTGTTTCTTTATTGTCACTCAGTTAAAAAATAAGGAACTCAAGCAGCATACAAAAATCACTAGTTTTATTGTCATGGCAAAAACAAAAAAACTCACAAAAAAAACAAAGAATCAAAATATTAAGAGAATGGTATTCAGGATGTATCAGCAGTAAAATAGTTTAGTTTCTCTTTCTTGTTTTAACACAAACAGGTGGTTTAAGTTAGCAATAAATTGAGAATGGATGCATATGGCATTTATTTATATATTTGTCATGTTACAGTATTGGGGAATTGCCTAAAAATTATTTGTTGAGCTATTTAAAAGTAATTTTCTGCAATGTACAGTCTGTGGATTCCCATAGAAGAAATGACACCTCTTTTACTGGTAAAGGTTACTACAAGGTCACCTCCCACCGTGTTGATTTATTTTCTTTACTGTACCTTCTTTCAGTAGTAACTGTCTGGTCTGACTTGCACTTGTCAACACAAAGATTTACCAGCATGCATGTGGATTGTTTGTGTGGTATTTTTCTGTTCTCTCTCTCTCTCAGGCAATTATCTACAGTAATGTATACTGTATAGTAATCATAGTATAGTAGTCATACATGATGGTTAGGTGACAATTACATTTGTGGACTTTATGCTCTGATGCAGAATTAGGCTATCTTGCTCTTTTCAGCACTTCACATTGACCCTCATTCACAGGGGAGTGATGTTTTGCGACTGCGCATGCGCCTAAACATTTTTGCGTATGTGCAGCTGCATTGTGCCAGCGGCCAGAGCAGATTGGTTATTCGCCGGCTGCTCGCCCACAGTAGTGCGGGTGGAGGGAGCGGGGTGGCGTGCCGTGATCAGGCCAATGGGAACGCCCAATGTTCACGTTCCAATGGGAATTCACCGTGACATGGGTGCAGGGGCCTGGCAGCTGATGTCAGTGGATGTCAGCTTCCCATCCGCTTCCCTTACAGGGATCCTCAGATCTAAGACACCAGAGAGGTGTCTTAGATCTGTGAGCGCTTTCAAAATCATTCCATGGTTGGCGACCATCAAATGATTTTGCCCCCCGCAAATCGGAGGGGGAGGGGGGGGGGGCGTTCGTGCAGACAGTATTTAGATGACCCGCAAAGATTTGAATTTTACAGCTTTGTGGGTCACCCAGAATAAGGGCCATTCTCTGGAGCTAAATAGAGCATTTGCATTTAAACTTTTACACCTTTTAACACACAAAGCCCAGGTCAGAGATTGTGTAATAAACACAGGTTCAAGCCATTACCAGAGCCATAACTAGACATTTTGGTGCCCTGTGCCAAAGAGAGTATTGGTGCCCCACCTCCCCCCTTTGCATAAGAGAAATAGGGATAGTGCATGCCAAGCACACTAACCAAAAATAGAGGGGAGTGACTTTGTGGGAAAGGGCATGGTCACATAATAGCTCCAATTCACATTACACCACACATCTGTGTCCGTTATTTACATTGTGCCACAGTAGCACCCCTTATACTCATAATACCACATAGTATTACTATTACCCATTATGCATGGTACATCACTGAGTATAACATAAATAAGATAATGGCAAATAAATGAGAACAAATAAATAAGAAATGTATTGTTAAGTGGTCATCTGCTGCTACATTAGCAACGTATGGTAATTATCATCATTCCTCCTCCTCATTTCCCCCTCATCATCTTTCCTTCTCATCCGCAACATTATTACAGGAGTCCTGACTTATTTGAGGCTTTCTGCTTATCTTTTTGTTGCAGCCAGCCATGCCACAGCAACTGAGTTCACAACTTCATTATGACATGTCCTGACATCTGTCCCTCAGACATTGGGGAGCAGGGGGAGGCGGAGTTCACATAGTAACTGCTCATCCAAAAGCTGTGGTGCCAGCTGCTGTGTTGTGTGATAACAGTGGTGTGTCTGGCAGAGAAGGGGCTGGGTGTGGTATTGTAATTTGTGGCTAGTGGAAGACAGTAGTCACTGGTCAGCAGGTAATACTGCATTGCATACACAGTTACAACGGAGGTTACCTTAGTTAAGGCTCTGCATGTTGCATCTTTTCATACCACACATTGGTCCTGGCCCTGGGAAAACGCCAGTTTCTTGCCCTTTACATTAAACCCGTGTCTGTCATGGAAAACAAAAGCGCATACTGTACTAGACTGTTTCCAAACCACAAGTGGTTTTCCTTTATCAAAAGCCATGTAGAGTAACCCAGGTTCCCCCTTTCTTACGTCAGCCAATCTGGCTCATATCCAGCTATATCCCAGCTTAAGACCAGGGACATGGACCTTGGTCAGAGAGCTTGGGTTAAACCATTTACACTAAAGCCCTGTACCCACTAAGCGATAAAGTCAATGGTATTGGTAATAATTTCCCTTAAACTCCCTGGAGATACAAAATGAATGATACAGTGCATACACACTGATTGTATGTACAGATGAGAAAGGGGGTCAATAATGACCAGCGGGGGAGTTCATTGTAATCGTTATCGTTCCTACACACAACAATATGCACGTGTCCATGCCACTTTATGATAGGGGTAGAAGATGTGTGATGGCCTTGGGTGGGCATGAAAACTGAATTGCAGACAATACTAAGTTATTCCTAGGATGTCAGTGAACCATTAATGCACTAGGAATAGGGCTGGTGCAAGTGTAACCTGATGATGACAGAAACTTCCAAAAGCAGATTAATAAATGCGCACAACTCTGCATATTAGGCCTGATTCAGCTTGGCTCAGGAAACAGCAAAAATCGCTGCTTACGTAGAGCTGAAACACCGCCCCACCGAGCGCCCATTGTGGCATTAGCATGAGAACACACAACGTCCATGAAATGCTGGGTGTTCCCATGGGCAGATCCCCTGCCCACCGCCCCATGCCCAGTGCCCGGCCTGTTGTGTGCGAGCACCCAGCAAACACTCTGTTCGCTATGGCAGATCGTACATAGAGCATGCACATGCGCAGAAATAAGCATGCGCAAAACCAAAACATTGCGCTCCCGTGGGAATTCGCACAGGAGCGCATGGACAAGAAAAAGATCCAAAGTTTCTGAGAAGCAGTGGATGGGATCAATTGTGCCTGCTACAGGGACAGATTATTTCACATTACCACCTCTAATTTCCCAATACTTTCAACTATTTACATAAAACCACACTTACTGTATGTGTTTACCAATGTCTATGACAACGGGGTGAGTCATTTTTCATTTGAAAATCCTGTCTGTATACTGTAAGTCACTTTGTTGCAGAAATAGAGCATCCAATGTACCCATTCCCCTTCACTTCCATTAACCCATTTTCAAATTCACCCCTTACTCAACATCCATTAACTACTCCTATGCAGCACCCATTAACCCATTCCTCTCCAAGAATCCATTAATCAGTTCATCCTTCAAGCACACAGAAACATATTCCACTCTATCAACATCCATTAATGTCCATCTAAAAGAAGACCATTTGTCCATTCACCAACAGCATTCTCCTGAAGAATCCATTAATCAATTCACACACTCAGCACTCATAACCCATTCCCGACACAAATCCATTTATCATTCCCCCTCACAGCACTTATTAAAACATTTGTCCATGCTGTCATCACCCATTGACCTCTCTCCAACCACCACCCATTAATCAGTTCACAGACTCAAAAATCATTAACTTGTTCTTCTCAAATCCATTAATCAGCTCTGACTCACAACACCCATTCGCAAATTCATCCACACGGTCAGCACCCCTTACCTCCTACCACTAGTGTTGGACTTGGACATGAATGGCCAACCAGGGGAATGTAGTTGTTGGGGCCCATATTTAGGGGTGTGCCCTGTCTCCAGAGGGGGTGTGATATGCTGCCACAGAGGCTTGGCTAACCATTAGAGGGTGCAAGGTCTGGGCCCCTTTTGTTAAATATATAGTAAATACTGATAGAGCATGCATGATAATGTACCAGAAAGATAACAGCAGTGCACTGAGAATATACCATAGTCCTGTAGAGTATAAGGTAAATATATATATATATGTAAGTATATACAGTATATATATATATAGATATATATATATATATAGATATATATATATCTATCTATATATATATATATATATATATATATAGATAGATATATATATATATATATACTGTCCAGAAAGGGATGTCACTCGGAGATGAATCAATGCAAAAAGAATACGCGACAACTGTCTGTGGTCAACAATTCAGGGGATTTAGCCCTTTTATCAAGACCTGAATATACAGAGTGAACAAGCCAATATAAATAGAATGCAAAACTTACATGATCCAGTGCGCCCATCACCGTGATCGCAGCCCGTACGGGTCCGGTGACGTCATCACTGCGCACCCGCAGTGACAGTACGGCACCTCCCCCGGGGGCGCGGCTACCAACGTGTCTCCCATGTTGTCATGGCAACCTTTGTAGTGTATAGGAACACTGTGCGTATTCCCCAAATGAGTGGAATCCTGCCGGAGTCATACTGCAACAGCGGTGACTGCCGTAACACGTCAGGGTACTGCATCTTAGGTAATAGCGCCAGCACTGTAGGAAAACACAGAAGGTAAATGACATAAACACCTGAGTGAAAGATATGTAAAAGAACAAAGAGAAACATATGTATAAAGCAAGTAAAGTTGACCAGGCGACATAATGTCGATATATGGGTCGACCAAAACAGAAATTCAATGATAACTGTCCAAAACTGTGGAAAGAAGGTAAAAGTTAGCAGGGAAAGCATGACAAATCAAGCAATATGAGAATATACGATCATAGGAAGGATGAAAACGACAAGAGTTCATTAAGTCCTTTAGGGTGTACAGTCTGTAGAGAGTGTATCCATTAGGTTTCTCTTTGTAAAAGAACACGTCCTCTGTCTCCGCCTCTGTTATTGGGTGGAATGTGGTCAATCATTTTGAATTTAATGCTGGACAAACTATGTTTGGCATCCCTCCAGTGTCTGGCCACTGGTTGATCGGCAGTCTTTTCTTCTAAAGCGGCACGGATGTGTGATTTGTGAATAGCAAATCTCTCTTTCATCTGGTGAGTAGTTTTGCCGATGTACCTCATGTCACAAGGACATTTGATCTGATATACGACGAACTTACTAGAACATGTTAAAGGAAATTTGATGGAGAACGCTTTGCCAGAGTGAGGGTGAAAGAACTTGTCGCCCGTTTCCATCGAGCTACAGGTAGCACAACCGGTGCACCTGTAGTTACCAGGTTTGCGGGTAAGGAAATGCTGTGGTTTGGGCAAAGACCAATTAGATATATCGTTATGAACCACAATGTCTTTTATGTTCTTACTTCTGCGGTAAGACGGGAGGAGTTGGGTTTCTTTCAGGGCTGGTAGAGAGGGATCCTGCATCACGATCGGCCAGATTGATTTAGCTTTCGACATGAGTTGAGCGCTTGCTGTAGTATATTCCTGGGTCCAAACTATTGTTTTCTTTGGGTCCTGGTGAGGTTTGATGGCCAGAGCCTCTGTTCTGGAAATGGCAAGCTCTTTTGATTTTGCTGCTTTCAGAGTTTTTCTGTGATAGCCACGTAACAGAAATCTTTTAAGCATAATGTCCATTTGTGTGATGGTGTCGATCGGGTCACTGCAGATGCGTCTTACACGTAGGAACTGGGAAAATGGTAAGGATCTGATTAAGGCTGGTGGGTGATGACTAGTTCCTTGCAGACATGTATTTCTGTCAGTCGGTTTGTAATATATGGAACTGCCAAAATGACCAGAGCTGGATTGTGTGACCCGGACATCGAGAAAATGTACTGTTTCCCGGCTACATTCAAAGGTTAGCTTGATGGGGCAATTCAGATTGTTGATGTCCTGTATAGTGTTCTCAAAGGCAGATTGGCTCCCTGTCCACAGGAGAAAGATGTCATCTATGTAGCGGGTATAACCCGCTACATGCTTAGAAATTTCAGGATCAGAAAAGAAAAAAATCATTTTCCATCTCAAACATGTAGATGTTAGCAAAGCTCGGGGCTACGCAAGATCCCATCGCGCACCCCGAGCTCTGCAGATACATCACACTGTTGAAGAGGAAATAGTTTCTTGTTAAAGTCAATTCTAACAATGTTAGAAAAAAAGTCAAATCTGGACCATTGTATTCCAGATTATTGGTCAAAAAACGTTTGATACTTAGCAAGCCCGCCATTTGGGGGATGCTAGTATATAGGCTGGCAACGTCAACCGTACACATAAGTACTTGGCCAGATTTGCCCGACCAATTATCCAATTTACGCAAAAATGTAGTAGTGTCCTTAAGAAATCTGGGATGTGATTGTATTATGGGCTGTAGAAAGTGGTCAAGATACTTGGAAACATCATAATATAGACTGTCTCTTGCGGCAATGATGGGTCTGCCGGGGGGATGAAGAGCATTTTTGTGCATTTTAGGAATCGTATACAATGCGGGAATGCGTGGGAATTCTTTGAGAAGTGCATCTCGAGTGGTGTTAGTAATCAAGAATTCAGCCGTAGCTTGTTGCAAGGTATTGTCAAGTTCAATTTTGAATGACAAGGTGAGATCTTTGTCCAGCTTTTTGTATACTTGGTGGTCTTCCAATTGACGGTCTATTTCTGCAATGTAGGCATCGAGGTCCTGCACCACTACCCCTCCCCCTTTGTCCGAGGGTCGAATGATGATGTCTTTGTAATCGCCCAAATTCTTAAGAGCCTGTCGCTGAATTTTTGACAGATTTTGGTTGCTCGTGGCGATGTACCTGGAGTTGTCATTAATTTTATGTTCCATGTACTCAGTGAAACATTTAATGTTCTTATTCCCAGATTTAGGGATAAATGTAGAATTCTTGCGAACTGGAGGCAACTGTTGGGTGTTAGGCTGGTCATTGCCACCGAAATATTCACGTAGTTTAAGACGGCGATCAAACTTAAAGAGATCAATTTTATCCTGAAATTGGTTGGGGTGGTGTGTAGGTACGTACGAGAGACCGCAATTGAGAACCTCCATTTCAGTACTGGACAGGGTTCGGGAGGAAAGATTGAATACTACGTCCTCGCGTTGTTCTTTGGATTTTTTGATCTCTCGCGCCCACTGCCCTCCACGCCTAGTACGGGTTCGTTTGTTAGATCCAAGGTGGACCTGGTCGCAACCCCTAAAGGGGGACGTTTGGAGTTTGAATTTGCAGCACATTCTGCCTCGCTTGATGACGCGGCACCGCTAGAATTGTCTGTTTCCAGTGGGAAACGCTTTTGACGTCTGAACTTTGGACGTCTATCCCTTTGGGGGCCTCTGTTGTATGCCCAGCTATAGACTCTTTGTTCAGAGTAATCTCTATTTACTGTCTCAAACTTAGATTTTTTTAATTGAATGAGGTCAGCTCTGTATTTGTCAATTTGTGTGCCGATAGAGTTCAACCAATCTTGGCTTTTATCAGATTGGATGGAGGCAATATGTTTAGACTCAAGTCTTTGATTTTGTCGATTGTTATATTCAATTCCCTGCGGGACTCTTCTATAACTAATAACAGCAGATCAAATGAGCATCGATTGAGGACTGCCGCCCATTTGCGGCAGAAGTCTGTGTTATAGCGGCCAATCGTTGGGGTATTGCGTATCCTAAATCCCCGGGGTATCTTCTTTTCTCTAAAATAATCTGATAGAGAGACACCATGTAAGAAAAAATCAACTTCTTTCTTTTTAAGTCGAATTAATTGGGCTGTTAGTTGTTGGACAGACTCTTGTCCTGCTGTCTTAGTTAGATTGTCTGTGAAGAGAATGGATTCTGCTTCGGTGTCCGTGTGGGTGAGGACTTCACCCAATGGTAGTATAATATTTGTAAATCCAGAGATGTTGTCAGGTAACGACATCACTTGCAGTCAACTTGAAGAACCAGTGAATAATAAAAAGAGCGGGTAGGGTAGTGCACAGAAAAATGAAGTCTTGGTTGAAGAAAAGCACTTTCACTGCTTTCGAGTTCTTGTGGGTGCCTTGCCAAGGGATATATGTATACCCTAATAATAAGAACCAAAGGAGACCGGCACTCCTAAATAGGATACAACTGACTCCGGTGCACATCCAATATAGCAATACACTGTTAAGAAAGGGATGTCACTCGGAGATGAATCAATGCAAAAAGAATAAGCGACAACTGTATGTGGTCAACGTTTCAGGGGATTTAGCCCTTTTATCAAGACCTGAATATACAGAGTGAACAAGCCAATATAAATAGAATGCAAAACTTACATGATCCAGTGCGCCCATCACCATGATCGCAGCCCGTACGGGTCCGGTGACGTCATCACTGCGCACCCCCAGTGACAGTACGGCACCTCCCCCGGGGGCGCGGCTACCAACGTGTCTCCCATGTTGTCATGGCAACCTTTGTAGTGTATAGGAACACTGTGCGTATTCCCCCAATGAGTGGAATCCTGCCGGAGTCATACTGCAACAGCGGTGACTGCCGTAACACGTCAGGGTACTGCATCTTAGGTAATAGCGCCAGCACTATTACCACAATCATTTTGAATTTAATGCTGGACAAACTATGTTTGGCATCCCTCCAGTGTCTGGCCACTGGTTAATCGGCAGTCTTTCCTTCTAAAGCGGCACGGATGTGTGATTTGTGAAGAGCAAATCTCTCTTTCATCTGGCGAGTAGTTTTGCCGATGTACCTCATGTCACAAGGACATTTGATCTGATATACGACGAACTTACTAGAACATGTAAAAGGAAATTTGATGGAGAACGCTTTGCCAGAGTGAGGGTGAAAGAACTTGTCGCCCGTTTCCATCGAGCTACAGGTAGCACAACCGGTGCACCTGTAGTTACCAGGTTTGCGGGTAAGGAAATGCTGTGGTTTGGGCAAAGACCAATTAGATATATCGTTATGAACCACAATGTCTTTTATGTTCTTACTTCTGCGGTAAGACGGGAGGAGTTGGGTTTCTTTCAGGGCTGGTAGAGGGGGATCCTGCATCACGATCGGCCAGATTGATTTAGCTTTCGACATGAGTTGAGCGCTTGCTGTAGTATATTCCTGGGTCCAAACTATTGTTTTCTTTGGGTCCTGGTGAGGTTTGATGGCCAGAGCCTCTGTTCTGGAAATGGCAAGCGCTTTTGATTTCGCTGCTTTCAGAGTTTTTCTGTGATAGCCACGTAACAGAAATCTTTTAAGCATAATTTCCATTTGTGTGATGGTGTCGATCGGGTCACTGCAGATGCGTCTTACACGTAGGAACTGGGAAAACGGTAAGGATCTGATTAAGGCTGGTGTGTGATGACTAGTTCCTTGCAGACATGTATTTCTGTCGGTCGGTTTGTAATATATGGAACTGCCAAAATGACCAGAGCTGGATTGTGTGACCTGGACATCGAGAAAATGTACTGTTTCCCGGCTACATTCAAAGGTTAGCTTGATGGGGCAATTCAGATTGTTGATGTCCTGTATAGTGTTCTCAAAGGCAGATTGGCTCCCTGTCCACAGGAGAAAGATGTCATCTATGTAGCGGGTATAACCCGCTACATGCTTAGAAATTTCAGGATCAGAAAAGAAAAAATAATTTTCCATCTCAAACATGTAGATGTTAGCAAAGCTCGGGGCTACGCAAGATCCCATCGCGCACCCCGAGCTCTGCAGATACATCACACTGTTGAAGAGGAAATAGTTTCTTGTTGAAGTCAATGCTTTCCCTGCTAACTTTTACCTTCTTTCCACAGTTTTGGACAGTTATCATTGAATTATTGTTTTGGTCGACCCATATATCGACATTATGTCGCCTGGTCAACTTAACTTGCTTTATACATATGTTTCTCTTTGTTCTTTTACATATGTTTCACTCAGGTGTTTATGTCATTTACCTTCTGTGTTTTCCTACAGTGCTGGCGCTATTACCTAAGATGCAGTACCCTGACGTGTTACGGCAGTCACCGCTGTTGCAGTATGACTCCGGCAGGATTCCACTCATTGGGGGAATACGCACAGTGTTCCTATACACTACAAAGGTTGCCATGACAACATGGGAGACACGTTGGTAGCCGCGCCCCCGGGGGAGGTGCTGTACTGTCACTGCGGGTGCGCAGTGATGACGTCACCGGACCCGTACGGTCTGCGATCACGGTGATGGGCGCACTGGATCATGTAAGTTTTGCATTCTATTTATATTGGCTTGTTCACTCTGTATATTCAGGTCTTGATAAAAGGGCTAAATCCCCTGAAATGTTGACCACATACAGTTGTCGCGTATTCTTTTTGTATTGATTCATCTCGAGTGACATCCCTTTCTGGACAGTGTATTGCTATATTGGATGTGCACCGGAGTCAGTTGTATCCTATTTAGGAGTGCCGGTCTCCTTTGGTTCATATATATATATATATATATATATATATATATATATATATATAATTCCACTGCACAGTTTGAAACCTGATCCCTGGAAAAGGCTTTGGGACCCACTGGGGGTTTCACCTGTGCCCTTGTGTGCCAGTCCAATCCTGCATACCACCCAGCATCTATGAATCCATTCATCACCCATCACAGCAGAAATAAACCCATCCCTGCTCAGCAGAATAACCTCCCTCTCAACACCCATTAACCTCCCCCAACCTAGCTCCTATTTATACATTGATTCACCATACACCAATAAGCCATTAAAAAGTCCCTTTACCCACCAGGCTCCTGCTGCTCATACATGTGCTCGTGCTTCTTGTACATCTGGTAAACTGAGCTTGCATAATTTGCTGTGTCAGAGGGAGGGGACGGGGGTGCCTTCGATATTGCCTACTGCAACCGACTGATAACAATGAGCGATGATCAGGCAGAAGTGTCACTTCTGATTAAAAGCTGGAGGATACACTAGGTTCAATTGGACGCTGGTTCAAATCCCCCTCTTTTTTTCAAGTGCCGTTATCGATCTCTTCTATATCGGATCTCTATAGAGACACTGAGTTTGAATTTTAAAGATTCTATTAGATCGTCATACCGCTCATCTTGTGTACCCCTGAGGAAGTCTCTTCGGAGACGAAACACGTTGGGTTTTTTCCTTGCGGTTATCCATCAATTGAATTGGAATCAAACGGATGTCTTTTCATTTTAATAAATGTTATCAAATTGTATACCATTGTATCATTATTCACCTAAACTAATCACTTGAAAGTGGTGGTACTTGTATTAGCGCCCTCTACGCTCCTATTTCTTGTTTTCATTTTGTCTCCCACTAACAGGGGAGATTCTGTAGATGTAGCTGCTCTCAATTATTTGAAGCTCAATCAGGGTCAACCCCCTTATGTAACCATAATATTAAAAAAAAAGAATTCAAAATAAAAGAAAAATTGGACTATATATAATACTATCAACCTGCCCCGGCTTCGCACGGGAAGCACTAATTATCTATAGCCAGATGACTTCTGGTGGATGGATGGGGTGTCATGTCAGGTACAGTGCCTTGCTATTCCCAAGAAAAACAAAACACATGTATTTAAGACAAATGGGAAATGATATTTCTTTTATTATTCATCATAAGGCCAGCGGATAGACAATATTTATTTTATTTTATTTGGAGTAAAAACGTATACATTTTACGGTGTGCCAACTCGGGAGCAAACCACATACAATTGGCCGTGTGAAAAACATGAATTTTCCAAATTTAAGCCAGCAATAGTCAACGATTGGCCTTGTGCTTTGTTGATGGTAATAGCAAAGGCAAGACGCAAAGGGAACTGGAGCCGCTTGTATTCGAATGGTAAATCGTTGGAAATCATCGGTATGTGTGGAATCAGTACGTCTTCACCTTTGAATTTGCCACCGATGATTGTTTCCTCGATTAAATTTGGTGACAATTTTTTGATGGTCAATCTGGTTCCGTTGCACAACTGTGGTGAAAATTGGCAAAAAAATATCTGTTGATCCGATCGATACCAAACTTCACAGGATCACCCACTGGGCTAATCTAAAGATTGCCTGAAAATTTCATCTAAATCGGTCACGCCGTTTTGAAGTCCATAGGGAACATACACACATCGATTTTTATATAGATAGATTTTTGAAAATGATGATATGTCCATATTGATATGAATTCAATTGCTAGTAGAACATAAAAACCCATGGAGCAGAACTTTTCCCATAGCCTTAGGGTATTGCTATTCAGTTAGAGGAAATAAAATAAGACACACTCATTTCTATAGGTTTATTGTCACCCTGAGAGCAAGTTTGATGTCTACATCGATGTTTGTTATTAAGAAGAATCATCAGGACTTGCTCTGGCACCACAGCGGCACTCCCCTTGAGGACTTATTAAGAAAATGGAAGTTTCCAATTAGCTTAATTAGTCAGTAATTACTCACCTTCTAAAGCAGTGTCTTCAGCTCCATCTTTGGGATCTGGACTCCTGAAGCAGCGGTGAGTATGTTACCCATAGCAACCAGAATATGTCTATCATTTCTCTATTGCATCCTAGAAAATGGTAGACAGAATCTAGTTGGTAGTTGGTTGCTAAGGACAACATCATCGCTTTTCATTTTTGTAAGCTTTAGTAAATGTGAGTGTCTGTGAGACAGTGTGTAACCACCCCCCCCACACACACACACACACACACACACACACACTGTGTGTAAGCCATCTGCCCTGGACGAAGCAGTTGTGAGAATTACAGCAAGCAAAAACCTACACACCCAGTAGCCACCATGCCTCCGGCATCCCCTGAAACAGCACCATCACCAGTGTAAAAAATGGAGGGAAGACCGCATATAGCTGTGGAGACCACTGGGTGGGTAAGTATCATTGTTATTATTTTGTTTACCTACAACCATTTCCATAGGCACACACCCATGGTAATCCAAAACTTGGCGCAAGGTCGGTATGTTTTTTTTTTACCTCACTAAGGGCCAGATGCACTAAGCTTCAAAAGTGATAAAATAGAAAGTGATAAACGAGCCAATCAGCTCCTGCTTGACATTTTTCAAACACAGTCTGTGACATGGCAGGTAGGAGCTGATTGGCTGGTTGTTTATCACTCTCCATTTTATCACTTTTGAAGCTTAGTTCATCTGGCCCTAAACCTGGCACCCAATTGAATTCCTTCCAAGAAGCAAGAATTGTACTTTGCAGTGATGTATGCATAGAATTCTGGAATAGTCATACTGCACTAACCTTATTTGCTTTATTATGTGTCAAGTATTTTTTCTGTGTAGTTGAAATATGTCCCAGATGTTTTTGGATCGGCCTAAGCCATAAACAGACAAGTACACACATGCAAATACGCTAGTCACACGCAACTACCACTGAATGCTCTGCATGTTAATGATTTAAACATAAATTAAATCATTCTAGATTAAAACAATTTTATACTGTATGTCAACATGACATTAACAGGTTCTTGTTACTAATCTTACAATATATTATAAATACATTGGAGAATTAAAACTTCATCACATTAAACTCATTTTTGTTTCATTAAATAAATCAAATATATTTATTGTATACATGTTTTATATGCTGTAAATGCTCAGTGAGCCCAGCTACTGTGGCACACACTAAGGCCTTTATTCAGATCTGATCGCAGTACAAATTTGTTCCCAAAATGGGCAAAACCATGTGCACTGCAGGTGGGGCAGATGTAACATGTGCAGAGAGAGTTGAATTTTGGTGGGGTGTGTTGAAACTGAAATCTAAATTGCAGTGTAAAAATAATGCAGCCAGTATTTACCCTGCACAGAAACAAAATAACTCCCACAAATGTAACTCTCTCTATACACGTTACATCTGCCCCACCTGCAGTGCACATGGTTTTGCCCATTTTGAGTACAAATTACTGTACTGTGATCAGATCTGAATAAGGGCCTTAATCCCCTATGTTGGAATTTATTAAAGGCTAGGATGTCTATCATTACTGGGCTAAGTGTCTGTTATTACAATCATTATATATTGCTGCATATAGCAGTGATTCATAATCATGTACCACCACTTTGTGCAGAGAGAGTTAGATTTGGGGGAGTTACTTTGTTTTTGTGCAGAATAAATACTGGCTGCTTTATTCTAACACTGTAATTTAGATTTCAGTTTGAACACACCCCACCCAAATCTAACTCTAGGTGCGTTCACACGGGGCGATATATCGCCCGGCGATATATATCGGTCAATGCCCCCTTTTCATCGGTGACCAGAGATGGTCGCTGATGAAAAGAAACCTCTGCCGGGGGAGCCGCAGAGGTAATCAGCTGGTCGCAGGAGCAAGCTCTTGCGACCAGCGAATAGAACGGGGCTGAAAACAGGAGCGTGCACACGGCGATTTATAGCCGGGGCACACTCCCATCACTGGCAATATGGTCGCCAGCGACCATATTCCCACCGATATCAGCCCCTATCGCTGCCGTGTGTACACTGCTTCTCTCTGCACCGGCTCCAGAGGGATAAATATCAAGAGCAGACCGGCAATCAGGTGCTGTGATCATACACCGCAGGTGTCCTTTAGCCCTGCGGTTTACCGGAGCTCCATGCTACTTGCCTGAGTACAGCTGCCCCTTCATCGCTGGCAGAAGCGGGCAGTCATCTGTCTTTCCCGTCACTCGCGACCGCTGGTGTCTTGAGGTGCGGTTCTCCTACCGCTGATACTGATAGACACGATAATAATACTCATGGCTTGTAGCCCTGACAAGTGGAGAATTACACTACTTATGGGGTACTGATATTGCCGACTCCATTGGGAATTACAAAACGGTGGCTCTTTGTGCCCAACATATAGGATCACACAGTGTTGTGGACATATTAATATCAATAGACTGCCTTGTGTGTATATATCCCAACTTTACATCGCTCTTGGTGACAACTATATATATATATATCTTAGTGAAGTACATTTGAAATAGTGTTTTCACATATGTTTATTAGAATTATTGTGTCCCACTTGTATGTTATTGAATTGATTTATTTTTAAATACTTACCATTTTTAATGTGTCATTAATAAATACTATATTATTGAGTCCTACATTGTGGCAATTGCGCTGTCTTATTTTTGTATGATTATTTCTTTCTAAATGATACAGAATCACTCCTGAGAGCAGCATTTGTCATAAACTAAAGAATGTGTACCTATTATTATATATATATATTAACTATTTGTACGCCTGATATCCCTGTCTGTGTTGTCGCGTTGTGTGTCTAAATGTATCACACATCTGCGACTACAAATTCAGGGTATTGTATTGTACAAATTTGAACTGTGCTGCAGCTCCTCCTCTTGAGCCTCCCCTGGTAATAATCATTTGTTAAATAGAAAACAGCATTAATACAGCCTATCGCCAGTATTTAGGCTCCTTACAACTTTTTAAATACATATTTAAGTTTATATTTGTGGTTTGGGGGTTTCGTGTTTACTGAAGTGGAGGATTGTGCTGCGAAAAAGTCTTCTAGTATTGTGCCTTTGGACATTAATTTGGTACTAGTTTCCTAGAACGGCCACACCGATGTTGATCGGGTCGGTCGCATCGCATCGATCGCATCGCATGCGACCAAATCGCATGCGATGCAACCAACGCGATGGTCCCGATTTTTACATTGATTGAAATGTGAATAGGGTTCCTATTTTACATTGGATTCAATGTAATATTCTCCCCAGACCCCAATTTTAACCCCCTCAACGGCACCCCATGATTGACGCCAACCCGAAGCGTGGCGAGCGGCGGCGGTACGCGTCCTCTGACCTTTTCATACCCCTACTATCCACATCGGTTTGGAGGTGAGAACATAAAGTGTGGCGAGCGCAGCGAGCCACCGAGCCCAAAGCGTGGCGAGCGCACACGTATAACTTCACAGGTATATGCGTCCCCTCGCGGGGCTCGCCACGCTTCGGACTTTATATTCTCAACTCCACGCCGACGTGGATAGTAGGGGTATGAAAAGGTCAGAGGCCGCGTACCGCCGCCCCTCGCGGGCTCGCTACGCTCGCCACGCTTCGGGTTGGCGTCAATCGTGGGGTGACGTTCACAATGGGGGGGGGGGGGGGTAGCATATATAATGAGAAATGGCCCATATTGGCCCATTTCCCATTTTTTTCCCGATTACAATGTTAAAAATATTTTAACATTGAACCCTATGGCAAAATCGGGTCCATCGTGTCGGTCGCGTCGCGTGGCATGTTAATGCACCCGACCGACGCGATGGACCCGATTTTGCCTTTGCCGGAAAAATGGACCTGATTTCAAAGGAAATCGGGTCCATCGGGGGTAATCGTGTACCTTAAGTTAAGGTACACGATTACCCCCGATTGTGGCCGTTCTAGGAAACATTTGTCCATTTGCTATAAGAAAAAGCTTTTTTATATAGGGGAATTTTTCCTTGTTATAGGGAGAAAGTCTCTTTATAAGGGAATTTTTCATTTCATTTATTCTAAATATTTTTTAAACGATATTGTATTTGAATTGTTTTATCTGAGGTGTTTTATATTGTAATGATGTGTTTATGTAAATTTGTTGTATATACTGTGCGAACAATGCAGAAATGTTTATGAAATAAGTCCATTAGACAGCGGCATAAAACACTGAATGATTTATACAAAAAAAAAGCCCTTGTTAGAAACATCAGCCGCATCTGATTTAGACAGAGTGACGGGGCTATATAGAGGCTACTGACCAGCGCCAGGCCAGCCCTCTGACGAAGTCCGTGTGACGAAACGCGTTGGGGCGTGGCCTGGCGCCGATCGAAGGTGTTGAGTGTAACCACTCCAACGAGACCGGAATGTCTGTATTCTATGCTGTCAAAGCTGCGGTTGTCTTTAACCGCTTGAACGGGTACGTGATTTATTACCTGCATTGACCGAGTGGTTTTAAAGGAAATAAAAGAATTATACCTTTTGATACACGCACTATGGAGCGCTTCCGTCTCTTCTTTTAGATTCCAGGTTTCTTCACTTATCCAAAGTGACCATTTGGGAGCTGCCAACCACGGAACTGTGGTTTTGAGTGCAATTAACTTTGTTCACCGTCCGGGACTCATGAAGTTCCTTCATACAGCTAAGGACTTGCGCACTTTTCATTTCTTTTTTGTAATATATATATATATATATATATAGATATTGTGACAAGGAAGCACATACACTGGATCAGATGAAGTCTTGGTCTCTATTTGTATAGCATACCAGGTAAATCAGCATAGTAAGAATGGTCACAGCATTGTAGCATACAGATGTCACAGCATAGTACAAACACTTCAGGAAGCTCCGTTTGTCCCTACTATAGCCCACACTGAGAGTGTTTGCCTCTGTATCCACATGACCGATGGGTGACCCTTAAAACAAGCCTAACCAGACCATGCAGTGGACTGATGGAAGCGTGCCCCTGACCAGAGAGATGTCAAATTTAATGCATTAACATCTCTACTATCTGGTACGAATATTACTATATTTCTCCCAAAAACTTCACCAATTGATTCCAAGTGTCGTTGGAGGCCTCGGTCCAAAAGGATGGTGGTTAGGACCAATCTTAAACCTCACGATGATATGACCATTAAATATCTCCCAATAATTTGAAGCCAGGGACATCCAATGTGTGATCAGATTGTGAAACACGTCAGTTTTATCCAGGACCTGTGCCACCTTTTGGACCACTACCCGCTGAATCTTCTGAACACCCGGTCCCACACATTGGATGTCCCTGGCTTTAAATTATTGGGAGATAATTGTTGTATCATCGTGAGGTTTAAGATTGGTCCTAACCACCATCCTTTTGGACCAATCCCTCCAATGACACTTGGAATTCCTACTGCCCATTGGATTCCCCCAAAGCTACCATCCTTCGGGACCGATCCTTCCAACGCCACTTGGAACTTCCTTTGCCGATTGTACTCCACCCAATGGGACTGCTGCTTTGGCTCAGTGCTGAGATTGCTATTTTTAAAGTTTGTATTGTGTTTTTCTTTTATATTCATTTAATTATGTATTAATGCATTTTCCATATTGATTCACGTAGTTGTGTATATCATTGGGAGTGCTGCCTTAACCCCCCTTTTTCCATTTCAACCACAGAGGGACTAACCATACCTCACTAGGCAGCTGTTCTAAGAGGACAACTCCTGATAAAGCGCTCAGTATTTTTGATCTGGATGATTCAACAACATATCGTAAATTGGATCAAGATCCTACACCAATTTTCAAACAAGAACAATATGAAGTTCTGCAGTCAGCTGTCAGCATCTGTGCACCTGCTGGGTGACCTGGAAAACGTGCACTGTTGGGGGTCCTGAGGACCAAGGTTTAGAACCACTGTTCTAGAGGTTTAGGAAATCTGCACCCTCTGGGGCAGAGAAAGATGTGTGCATATATTTTAAGTTAAAGAAACTGCTCGCTATTACATTTCATGTGCAAGTTTGTGCAGAAAGTGCATGCCTAGGGAGTACATGGCAGAATCAACACTGACCTTTAGAAACATTGTTTTCTTATGCACAAAACATCTGCACTGTATTTTTTAATTTTTTTATTCTTAAAAGAATTAACAAACAGCTGTGAAAGATTTACATGAAGTTAGCTTCATACAACTGAAAATTAAAGAAAAAAAACAAAACAACTTTATTGTATCCACTATATTACAATGTATTATATTGTGAGAGGCTGTAAAGATTTATTTGAAATTAAAATACTCTACCTCCAGGGTTGACGTTAGCTGCATCCCTACTATCCTTAATGACAAATGTATTGTTTGCATGAAGTATCATGGCATTATGGTCAAAACATAGCTAAGAATGACTTAATTATTTCCTGGTTATTATCTAGCCACTCGTTATAACAGCTCTATTAATAAAGTAACTCTTATGCTGTTAACTGTTAGTGGATTCGGCCCCGTTCCGATAGTGGGGAGTATTTGCACATGTGCAGACCCCAGGAGGGAATGGCTTCACCGAGCTTCACACTCACCAAGCCCTATGCTCCAGAGGAGGTGGACGGGGGCAGACATCGGGCCGGAGCAAGGGAATGGGCAGCGTTTTATGGGTGTCCCCCATTTTGTGTACCTTCCCTCGTATGGTACCAAGGGGATTTGGTGACGGGGGGCATCAGGCGGCATCTATGCTCACTAATGAGAGTACCAGTCTTGGCTGTCTACTGCACAATAGCCAGCATCATATTTTCTGCAATCTTTATGAAGGTAGATACAGATGGAGCACTTGTCAGTCAGCCTGCAGGATCGCCAGATGTACTGAGCTGGTGCAGGCTGGTTGACACAAGCTCTATCTGATGGGAATGCGTGGGCGTCTCACACACTTGCGCGTCCCCATCAGCAAGGCAGCAGGGAGCGACGTCCCTGCCCGTCTCCACTTCAGGGAGACGGGCAGTGAGTGGGGACTGTGGGGGAGCTGCGGGGAGCCAGGAGACGGTGATGAAGGGCTCTGACAGTGGGGCATGCGAGCATCTCGTGTGTGTGCCCCCTTCTGTCGGAAGGCGGTGGCTGGTGCAGGGAGGCGATTGGCGATTCAGGAGCAGCTCCATTGAGATCTGTGGGGCAAGCTTTATACTGCCTCAATGCCTGCTTTTACATTTGCACTTAAGATAACAATACCTGTGGCATTGCTAGCCTCATGTTTCCAAAAGTGTCATAAATAAGATGTCAGTTTGATGAATACAGTCCTCACTTGATTTAAGGGCCCATGTGACCCACAAATCCAGGACCATTGCAGAAATGCCGCTAAATCATTGCATTGAGTACTGACTGTGCATCATACTGTACCTTATTTGCTGAGAGGTGATATTTTTAGAAGGCTGCTTAATAGGATGTCTTGCATCACTATGGGAAGGTAAGGTCATGGAGGCACTGCAAAACTGTTGCTGAATGACTTGCTGTGTATGATTTTATATTAATGCTTTGTTAAATGAGTTTTTGTTACTTGATATTAAACACTATTTTCTTCAGAAAAGAAAAACAAAATATTTTAAACATTTTTTTTATGTGATTTTTTAAAGTTATTCTACAAGTACTATTTTTACAAAGCATAGTGGATGGGCACAGCAGAATATCCAGGCTTTGCACTGATATATCTGCTTATGCCACTCAACTGCATATAATAGTGAATGCCTTATCGCCATTTAGGACACACACACACAGCTACAGACCAGGATTATGTTTAGGTGTGCATACAGTTATGCTGTACAGAAGTATACACCGCATCACAGTTCCCACATCTACCACTTTAGTACAACTTCACGGTTTTACCAGATTATGGGGCAGATGTATGAAGCAGTGATTAGGGAGAAGTGAGCCAGAGTAGAAGTTGCCCCTGGAAACCAATCAGCTGCTCTGTATAATTTTATAGTATGCAAATTATATCTGTTACTTCAGCGCTGATTGGTTGCCGTGGGCAACTTTTCTTATCACTGCTACATACATCTGCCCCTATGCCATGGAATACCTTATAAATTATGGGAAGGAGGGAACATTGGAATTGTTTTTAATACATGTATTACGTTTTAGTACAGTGCTGGGAATTCGCCTACAAATACACTTTTTTGATATGGAAAATATGTCCAATTAAAAGCAGAATATGAGATCTGAAGAGCGCACCCTCTAAGATGATGCAACATTCAAGTCCCTTTGGCAATTTTCCTCTCTGCACAGCAAGGAACACCCCTAACAAAATACTCCCTCTCCGAAAGTCAATAAATCATTACCATCTGTGGTTTTATGTTGAATGTTTAGAAGAAGAATTTACATATGGCAATATGCTGATATGCAGTGTAGTGTGTGTGTGTGTGTGTGTGTGTGTGTGTGTGTGTTTGAGTGATAGACTATACTAGGATCCACAAGGCCTATGATAGAGTTCAGTGGTAGGAGTTGTTGAAATTTGTGATGTCTGAACAGTCCCCAATTATCACTTATTCTTTCAGCACACAATATGTTCCTGACAATCATTTGCAATATTTAACAGAGGAATGTCAGTGCTCTACGTCTTACAAGCATCCCAAGAGATGAGTTTCCTGAACATAAGCATGGAAGTGTTTGTTAATTGGCTATGACATTGATGAATGTTACATGATATATCATAGTAATAGGTGTTGTTTCTCTAAATCTTTTAAGCAGACATCTTCCGCATTTTATTTCGTCTACATTAGCAGGAAAGTATTGAAAATACTGAATGTCTCAGTGACAAGTTGCTAGTTAAAGTTTCATCTAATCATTCATTGTCTCATTGAGCTTTGTGTTGCTTTTCCCTGAAGAATCTTTATCTTGAGATCTACTGTCACCTAAGCTACAACAAGATAAGCAAGTCTGTAATGTTCACAATACCTATACGGTTAAACAATATTTATGAATAAAATCGGACAAAAACAGAAAATTTATGTTATGTAATAATAAAGTACTCAACTTACATTTGTTTTTCATTTATAAAAGGAAATTGAATTTATTTTCGACATTCTGTTAAATTTGCAAGCACTCTGCCAATGTTCAATTTAATTAAATGGTACTCTTTACCTAGAACGGCGCCCACGATTGAAATCGCGGGCATCGCGGGTAAAATCGCGGTAATCGCGGGCATCGCGGGTAAATCGCGGGTAAATCGCGGGTACATCAAAATCGGGTACCCGCGATTACCGCGATTTTCCCATAGAGAACAATGTTAAAAAGCCTGATTGACCGCGATTTTAGCGTTAAATGCCTCAATGCCCGCGATTTTCCCATAGGAATCAATGTTAAATGGGCTACAGAGCCCAAATAGCCCCAATTAACCCTTAAATGTCCCCCCAATTTTTGTACGCCACCCCACGATCCACGCCAACCCGAAGCGTGGCGAGCGCAGCGAGCCCGCGAGGGGCGGCGGTACGCGTCCTACGACCTTTTCATGCCCTACTATCCACGTCGGCGTGGAGTTGAGAATAGAATAGTGTGGCGAGCGCAGCGAGCCACCGAGCCCGAAGCGTGGCGAGCGCAGCGAGCCCCGCGAGGGGACGCGGATACCTTCACAGGTAAGCGCGTCCCCTCGCGGGCTTCACAGGTGTCCGCGTGGCCACGGACACCTGTGAAGCCCGCGAGGGGACGCGCTTACCTGTGAAGGTATCCGCGTCCCCTCGCGGGGCTCGCTGCGCTCGCCACGCTTCGGGCTCGGTGGCTCGCTGCGCTCGCCACACTATTCTATTCTCACACCACGCCGACGTGGATAGTAGGGCATGAAAAGGTCGGAGGACGCGTACCGCCGCCCCTCGCGGGCTCGCTGCGCTCGCCACGCTTCGGGTTGGCGTTGATCGTGGGGTGGCGTTAAAAATTTGGGGGGACATTTAAGGGTTAATGGGCTCTGTAGCCCATTTAACATTGATTCCTATGGCCAAATCGGGTGGATTGAGGCATTTAACACTAAAATCGGGTCCATCGCGGCTTTTAACATTGCTTCCTATGGGAAATCGGGAGCATCGCGTCGCGGGCATCGCGGGTACGTTTATGGCCGGCCGCGACGCGACCGACGCGATTTTTCAGGTTTAACATGGTTTTCAATGGGAAAATCGCGGGCATCGCGTCGGTCGCGTCGCGGGCAGGCATAAATGTACCCGCGATGCCCGCGACGGGCGCCGTTCTAGGTAAAGAGTACCAATTAAATTTATTATAATTTTGTTTTGCTTTGTGTTCTTTATAGTGGATATAAAATATATTTGCCAAACTGGCATTTTTCACATTTTATTTCTTTACATAATGGGATAAAAATGATTTATTCTATGGGAGGTGATGGTAGGGATGGGTTGAAGCCCTGGTACCTTTGGGATCAGTTTATGAGATAATAATGCTATCAGAAATGGCACCTGTTGACATTGTCAAGTTATGGTTTGATAAAGCTTTTTTATTTTGTAGTATTAGTATTAGCCAGGTATAGAGAGCCTTCAAATTCTTTTGGCTTTACCCTGAGATTATTTGTGATTTTCCACAAAATAGTTTATCTTACTTTTGGAGTGATTTGTTAAATGACCACTCCCAGTAAAAGTGAGATTTGTATTACATTTCACAGGATTGGAGAAGGCCAAAGTCTTTACAAATTGTTCTATAGACCTTTTCAGTCATAAAAACTCTTAATGGCTTGTAGGTCTGGAGCCACTATCATTTTCTTCTTTGTCCTGCACTGCTCATTGGGTCTTCCTTTCTTCTTAGCAGTATCCTGATTGGTTAGGAGGAGTGGGTAGCAGGGTGTGCAAAGCTTCCTTGCTGTTGTTAGCGTCCTCAGCCAGACCTAGGCGGCAGTTTTCTGGAACATAACTGCTACTCTGCTTACTCTCCTTACTTCAGCTACTGCCTCTTACCTGGCTATGTTTACTAGAATGAATTGCCTGCTAGTTCCCTGACCTAGAATCACGTAACTAGTTCATACTGCTACCTGTTCTGTTTTCTAATTCAGGCCCACTTACTTCCTGCCCAGACCTACTAGTCTTCCTGGATATTCATTTTCTGCTAGCTATCTTCACATTTAGTTTGTTCCAACACTAAGTCCATTCTGCTGATGTGTTTCCACATGCCAATCAGACCATTCGGCAGATAACAACCATTATTAAGTATAAAGTATCTTTCTGCACAAACAGCTTCTAGTGCTGCCATTAGTTTCAAGAATGACTCCTAGCATCGGTGGGTCTCTTGAAAGATGGCGCCATAGCCAAGGGTTAATGTTTCACTGCAGCAGTTGCCATCTTGGCCACGTTTGAGCTGGCATCACCACTTGGATTGGGACACTCACCAGATACAATACAAAATAAAAGACACAAAAAAAATAAAAGGATCATGTCTACTTTTTGACCAGTCAGCATGTTAAATGTCGGCATTCTGACCATGTCAGTATTTTGACAATCGGCCAATGGTGGTCGGTTTTTTGACCATCGGGATTTTGACTGTAGGTAAATCATACTGAACCCCTCAAAACCATTATTTCTTTGCAGCATTTTTCCACACCTGCATAGAACTTTTGCGCAGTATTATACATCCCTTTTTGAATTGCTGACATGACAACTAAGTTCTACCACTCAACTATAGGACCTTGATGAGGTCTTGTGTAACCTGTATAATAATGTCTGTAAAGTGATCAAACATTTATCCTAAATGCCGGTATGCTGTCTGGATTGACTGGATCCCTACAGCGGACATTGAGATAATCAATGGAGCTCACTGTTTTTCACATGAACTACTGATTTAAATTGCTGCCCATGTGACCTGCTGACATCGGGGGGAATAATATTTGTACCATCAGAGATTTTCTTAAATTGTATTGTGCAGTATTCAGAAGACGGCAGTGGCGGAAATTATGGGTGGTGAGCCCAGGTACAAAAATGTAATTTGGGCCCCCCTCCGCCACCCCTACCCAAGTTCACAATATACAACATGGCAGTGGGTGGCAGGGAGAGGTAGAAGGTGACAGGGAGAGGCAGAGTGTGACAGGGAAAAACAGTGGGTGTCAGGAAGAGAGTCAGCAGTGGGCCCCTTAGTCCTCAGGGCCCCTGATGCACTGCACCTGCTGCACCACCTGGAAGGCTGGTATGGAGTATGGAGTATGGTGCTGCACCTACCATTGTTCCAATCCCCACCCCATCCAATTTGTTATAGATTGGTCACACCGAATATTGGGTGAGATTTAATAGGATGAGAGATTCAGAAAGTGAGAGATTTGGTAAGAAATCTCCAGTTGTTTTAAAGTGGCAATCATTTACACTGCTAAACCAGTAAATGATTGCCGCTTTAAAAAAAAACTGGAGATTTCTCACCAAATCTCTCACTTTCTGAAACTCTCATCCTATTAAATCTCACCCATTGATTCGATTTACATTATTCTTCTGTTTATTCCCTTTGCATTTTGTTAATTGCTAAAAAGAAACTCTAAAATTAACACTTCTATTTTTGAAAGGGGATGCAGTCAAAATCAATATGGTCAAAATACCGACCCCATTGACCGACGGTCAAAAAACAGACATTCATTATGCAGACGTATTAAAATTGCTGGTACAGTCAAAATATTGACATTTAAAATGTCGACATGTCAAAAGTCGACGAGTTTTTCATGATTTTTTGTTTGAAACCGACTTGTTTATACTTTACCATCCCAGTAGACATGGCGGAGGAATATAGGTGTGTGCCCAAAGCACAGTACGTAATGTCAGGGGACATGGTACACTTATACGGTGTCCATGTCGACCAATGTCAACATTCTATTTGTAATTCTCGTTCCTCTTAGACTTACTACAAACTTTTCATCATAGTCTCATTTTGTATACAGAAAGTTTTGTTTTCTGAGCAATTTCAATGGATTCTCCAAAATTGACAACCTGAGATGTTTCTTAACCAGTGTAGCTGCTTTTTGAAAATGCATTGTTTCTGCTAGTAGACTAATGTATTGTTGTTGAAGTGAATTCTAATTATATTTCTGGTCTGTCCCATACAAAGAGCAAATCATATGTATCTGTTCCAGTTTTTTATGTTTTTATTGTCATTCCGTATGTTTTTTGCTCCCAATGCACCCCAAAATGATTTGCATAGTATGGTGCAAGAGAGTGCCCATTGCTGTGCCTTTAATTTGATTAAAGATTTTGCCATTATACCAAAAATAGTTGTGGTAATGAATGAATTTAATCCCATCCATTAGGAAATACTTTTTTGTCATTCAGAAGATCCATCATAGATAAAAGGAAGTGTTGTGTTGTTTTGCATCCTAGATCGTGGTTCTTAGAAATGTAAAGTTATTTTATGTTGCTTATACACAGTAGGTGTACATTAATACTTTTTATCCCTGTTGCATAATTTACCCACTATTGACCAGCTCTGACTTGTTTGCAAAGTGTGGGAGGGCATGACTGGATATGTTTGCCCATCTGGTGATCTCCAACAACATTATAGCCTCATTCTTATTGCTCATGATTCACGGTGTGGGAGTCTTTTCAGTCAGGCTGTGATGCACCCTTCCATGTTCCACAGTATATCTGTGTATTATCAAACACATTGGTATAACAGGTCAGTCTTGTGGGGTGTGGTATGGGACTCCGACAGTCGGGATCCCGACAGTCATTATCCCGACGTTGGAATCCCGACTGACCGGAGTCAGACAGCATGGCGAGTGCAAAAAAGCCCCTTGCGGGCTCGCCACGCTGCGGGCACGGTGGCTCGCTACGCGAGCCACCTATTCTATTCTCCCTCTATGGGGGTCGTGGACCCCCACGAGGGAAAATAGCGGGTGGCCGTCGGTCACCCGTCTGCCGGCATTTTGACAGCCGGGATGCCGACGTCGGGTAAATGACTGTCGGGATCCCGACTGTCGGGAACCCATCCGGCACCCAGTCTTGTGAACCTTGCCTACCCTTTCGGAATGTCCGAGAGGCTCACGAAAATTGGGTGGCACTCAAAGTTCCCTGAAAGGTGGGCAAGTCTCCTGCATCTCCCTCCAGTCCTCTGGAACCCCCTGTTCCCCTGTCAGACATCCACTTAAACAGCACAAATGTGATGACGCAATTCACCCCAAATGACATCATTGTATCCCTGTTCTTGCTATATAATGCATTTTTTTTCAGCTAATTATAGTTAGGGGGTCAAGCCACAATGATGCAGTCTTTCCGCCATGCCTCCATGAGCATCTCACTCTCTCCACAGTCATGCCCTCTATGTGTGGGCAGCGAGTAGGCAAGTATAATTGAAATTGGCCAATATTATCTCAATTGTTAAACTTTAAGGATATAACTTTTGAGCATATATTTACTAAAAGCTTCTAAAAATAAAAATGGTGCTTTTGCCAATAGCTACCAATCAGATTACAATTATGTTTTCCCAGGGCCGGCTCTACCACTAGGCAACTTTAGGCAGCTGCCTAGGGCGCCAGGATCTGGGGGGCGCCACCAAGTCTGCAAATCAAAAAATCAAGGATGTCTATGAGGATCCTTGTTGTACTTAATGCAGGCGGCAGCTGTGGAACTTCTAAGAACTCACCTCTATACTTTCCCTTGAGTCATACTTCCTACATTGCTGCCCCCTCCTCCTTGTACTCTATTGTGGGTGGCAAAGGGGAGGGTGCAGAGGAAAAGCAGGGGACTTGGCAGGGGGGGTGTCATGGGGATTGGAAGACCAAATGATCTAAAAATAAATGGTTGGGGGGGGGGGGGGGGGAGTAGGTTGAAGTTTTGCCTAGGGTGCTGAGAAGCCTTGCACCGGCCCTGTGTTTTCCATCATTTTTAAAGATGCAATATAGAACTGATAGCTGATTTATATGGGCAACTCCACTTTTTATTTATACGAGCTTAAGAAATCTATCCCCATGGTCTTTTGCACAGTACAAAAATGCACTGTATCGATTGTTCAATAGTTCATTTTCATACTATGTTTGCAGAGCAAAAAGATCTTGTTTTGGTTATTCAGTAGTTGGCTGAATTACCATTAGATAGTTATGTAAAAAGATGCCTTGTCTGACCTGACCGCCATCCAAAAACTCCTGTGAAACGATGGCTTACTGCCATACCAATCTATGTGCAACAGCAGGAACAGCAGCTGTGTGACAACACAACAGGGAGCATTTTATGCGGTGCCATGTTTGTTTGTTTGCTTAACACATGACTTAAACAGTATACAGTATATATTAAAGAAAAATCCAAATATTAGGGAGACTTTCACTTTTTATTCCAAATTTAAAACCCTTTGTAACAGTTACATATCACTGTGACTTTTCTTTTTTCTTTCACTCAAATTCATAGAATGCATGTCTAAAAGCATAGTTTCCTGCATTCTCTACAGTATTTGATTGAAGATTAAATGTACAGTGTTCTAATGTTATAATACTGAGTCCAGTATACTGTAGATCTGATGTTGCTCTGATGGGAAATAAACAGGAACTGGAATTGACATATAACAATTACAATGCACCTCGGATGGTCCTTAAACCATTAGAACCAACTCTACATATGGGTTTGTGCCTGCGTGTCAAATGAAACTCTTCTAATTCTTTAATAATCCTAGTTTCTTCTTATAGTTGGATACCTTGTACACTATTTTTTTTCTGGCCTTACCATTTTGTAAAGGTCAAAGGAATATACAGGCCATTTTATCTTTTAAGCAGGTCATACTTCCAACAGTGACTTTAAATGGTCCCAGCTTGTTACTTTAAATGCCCAAGTACCCACCCTGGGTACAGAGGTTGCAACTACCTTAGCTACACACTAGGGCCTACCTTCTCCCTACGCCCAGTTATGCATCACACTGTGGCCCCAACTCTCCTCCTTTGCCAAAGCACTATGCATATGCAGCTTGTAGACTGGGTGGGGGTGGCCACAGCTTGTGCAGGGATCTCCTCCCTTACCCAATCAAGCTGCAGAGTCCATCCCAGCTACCTGCCCTGCTGGGATGGGCTGAATGTGTAATATCCTAGTAAGCGGAGCAAGATGCGGCCAGACATAGAAGGAAGAGTGGAACAGAGCTTTGAAGCCCCGTACAAGGTGATCACTTAAATTGTAGAAGCTGAGCTCGGGACTTGAGGGTGAAGGAGAGAGCCTTTCAAAATGAAGGTCTATAGGAAGGATGGTCTTTGAAATTTGGGGACTGTTGGGTTTACCGATCTAGCTCTGGGACCCACTAACATTTAGTTACACTCGTGTAAATGTGCATATTATAATCTGCCACTAATTTGAAATTACCAGTGAACTCCTTAGTAGGCCATACATATACAAATTAATTGTCACATTGGGCTAGTTGGAACAAAATCCTGGTAATGGATGAGAGCAACTGGCAGTTGACCATTTGCTTTGAAATGCTGGAAAATTGCCCAAAACTTTCACTCAGATACTACCAGGTTTTTGTTCCAACCAGCCAGATTTGGCAATCGATCTGTAGATGTATGGCCAGCTATAGATCATGACATCACTGGGAAGGCTGACAGTGACCTGCTTAACCAATTGGCATATATGTAGTGCATTATTTTTGGTGTATTTGACATATTGCCGTCATAACTGTATCAGTTGTGATTTGTCCCTTTGATATAAATCCCTGATTAAGGATTAGGTGGTATTATAGTGGCAAAAGGACCTTATGCTATTAGTTCCTATTGTATACCGATTCATCTGATCATGAATACAAGTGTGGTGTACAGTACTAAATGACAAACAAACACTTATTTTTCACTACCAAATTTATTGCCAGTAGAAAAACCACTTATTGCAACAAATGTCATTTCCCAGCAATCCTGCTACAAGATATAAATATTTCAATCAACCTGATTATTATGCGGCTTTTATACCGGAAATCTGTATAAACAATTATTTTGTGCTAACTTTATAAAGAGATATTTATTTGAGTCCACCGGGAGATTTTGTGCTTCTTTGTTAATGATAAACAATTTGTAATGTTTCCCAAATATGTATTTATTTTATTTTCCCGTGTGCGGCATGAAAGTAATTGTGTATTCAGAGCATTTACAAAAACTAAGAACTGTATATGAGGGCTGTAATAATCAGTCTAACCTCCCTTGCATTACTGCGATAAATATTACATTACCTTAAATTATCATATATGCACGGTCCACAGCCTTATCAAACTTTAGTGCATTGCCCTTACTCAGACAGCTCATACCCACTGTTATCATAAAACCGCCTTTCAATCCACAATTACAAATGGCAATTCTCAGAGCAATGAAGTGCAGGGCACACCCCGCGGGCTGTGCTGTAGTACAAGCACACTGGCAAGGTATCTCCATCCTTAACAGCAAATCATGTTTATCCAAAGCGGAACTTCAGTCTGTACCTAACAGGGCTGCTGTTTTTCTTAGGTGGAGGCCTCACTGGTTTGGGTTTGACAGGTACATATGGCGCCTTTTTCTTTTCAGGGACTGTAACAGTGAAGGAGAGTTCAGGCGGCTCTATGTGTTTGATTCTAGGGAGGAAGTGTGTTGATATGTGTTGAGGCTTCACTCTTGGGCTGGATCCTTTTTTGGCTTTGCCTCTTTTATTAAGTGCCACATACCACCTCCTGCCTGTCTTTTCAGTTCTGTAGGTAGCTGAGGCATAGGTGTTGTAGCTGTTTTCCTGATACCTCTCCATAAACTTGCAGTCATCTGTAAATTTGGACTGTAAAACAAAAGAAAAACACAAATTACTTGCAATTACTTACAGCATCAAACAAATGAAACGTAAAGCAGTAAATGTAAATGTACGCAATTTAATGAGCAAAATATCTGCTAAAAATGCCATGTCTTAGTCGAGGAACATGAATCACTTTAGTTTTGGTCAGCAAATAATCTGCAGTCAATTGAAGTTTAGTTAAACGTAGAGCAGGGCTTATGAATTCATAATATTTACATCTCCTAAGAAGCAAATGTGGTGCTGCTTCAAGTCTATGGGGGGGAATTCAATCTTCCGCAGCCATCTCCTGATGGGGGAGATGGCTGCGGAGCCCTATTCAATGCTGTCTTCCCCAACACCATTGAACGGGGGATCTCGGCAGCTCGCGGCCACGCCCCTTCTCATCCCAGTGCAGGCGGGACATTGAATCTCGAGTTCTTAGTCGAGCAGACCGAGAACGGGACAGGGTCACGACGTGACCCACAATTGAATACCCTCCTAATACTGTAGGAAGCATCTGTAGAGGCTGCTCTGCACCTACACTATAAAGAAACTACTGTACATCTGGAATTGATGAGAAGCTCAGTAAATATGATTCATTTTCATCACAGGTTCACTGTACCAAAATATATCTCTACACCCTATGAAAAAGATTTAGTTCACTAATGTTTGTGTGGTGAAAATAGCTTACACACTGGCCGATGCTGTAGCATCCCCCCCCCCCCCCGCCATCAATCCCCCTGCCATCACATTCCCTCACCGGTATAGGCAAGTATGTAAAGTATGGTCATCTGTCGTCTTTACTGAACAGACATGGGAAGGGGTTGTCAACGATGCTCAGGAGCAAGCATTGTTAACAATGTTCAGTGTACACACTATAGGAGAATCAGAAACGCCCTTCTGAGTGATATGTTTTACTTTCCCATCTAAGGCCAGATCATGATGTATCAAGCTTTAAAAAGTGAAAAAAAGGAGAGTGATAAACAGCCAGCCAATCAGCTCCTACCTGCCACGTTATAGGCTGGGTTTGAAAAATGACAGGTAGGAGCTGATTGGCTGGCTGTTTATCACTCTGCACTTGATCACTTTTTAAAGCTTGATACATCTGGCCCCTAGTGTGTTTAGGTCTTAATAGGATATGTAATAGGATGCCATCCAAAATAGGATGAAAGTGATGAAATAATTATACCCTGCGTCTGTTTTCTATGGTGTTATTTGGTATTTCCATTAAAAAGTTTTGCACATTCAAGTATCTGAAGGTATCATTATACTCTTTGAAAGGCTGTACAGTTCATTATCATAATATGAAGACTGACACACAAACTGTACAGCCCCCAAGTATGTCACCTTTTAAATAAAGTTGTAGTTGTAGGGGATATTTCTGCTCATTCTGCAGTGATTATGTGGTGCTAATTGCACAGGCATTCACACTAGCTCTAAGCTGTTTTTATTGGAAATACTGAGGCTCGTGCATTCTCTGAAGTGTAATGGATACTCTCTCTAATTTGTGATCATTAAATGAGAAAATATAGCGTGCTTTGCAGACTCATCTGTATCATGTTGCTTCTCTCTGCATTCTGTGGCTCATGGCCAAAAGACATCTGCCTTCCAGTTTTTTGAACAATGATAATGTTAGCATGTCACGACCTTCAGCCTCTTCATTACAGATCCTCATTATAATAAAATCATTTAATACAAATACCTGCAATTTGTTTGAAATAGTTGAATATTTATACATTGCTAATTGCAAAGAAACTACTGTACTGAATGCAAAGGTTGATTTTTTTCATAGCTACATTTCTCTATGTGATACAGAATATTAAACATGTATAGCAAAGACAAAGAAAACTAATTGGTCCTAGTTCTGCCCTGCTAAATGGAAATTAAAAATTAAAAATAAAAAGAACATCCTTTACTTATTGAACAGAATTAAATACAACTGAACAGGTGCTCTATCCTACCCTGTCATTATGTGGGGGCAATGTATGAAATAACACAGACCATTCCTACACCTGTAGCTATATTTTTCAGCAAACTAGCACCATTCACTGCAATGTTTGATTTCCCAAATAATATAGGGGTTATTCTGGTTCACTCCTTCTGGCAAATCCCTTCTTAGATGGACAAAACCATGTGCATGGCAGGTGGGGTAGATGTTACTTGTGTAGAGAGAGTTAGATTTGGGTGGGGTTTTACTTCAAAGTGAGATATATTGCAGTGTAAAAATAAAGCAGTCAGTATATTCCCTGCACAGAAACAAAATAACTCACCCAAATCTGCACTTCAAGGGGGGCAGATGTAACTTGTGCAAAGAGAATTAGATTTGGGCGGGGGTTTCTGTGCAGAGTAAATACTGGATGCTTTATTTTTACACTGCAATATAGTTCTCACACTTTGAAGTAAAACCCCAACCAAATCTAATTCTCTCTGCACAAGTTACATCTGCCCCACCTGCAGTGCACATGGTTTTGTCCATTTGAGAAGTAATTTGCCTTTGCAAGTGAACCAGAATAAGGGTAATTGTTCATCTATACAGTGAAGCACTGTCCAATCAAATTTGCAGAATTTAACTGACTCTAAGCAGACAATATGTGTCTATATACACTTATATATCTATACACTTCACAATTCACCCAGCTGCTTCAGACTTCCGTCATATTATCAATAAACACTAGTGACCCGTTGCCATTGGATGCCATGCCGCCAGGCCTCCACTTTGTGTTATAGATGAGGCATTCTAAGCTTTATCCATACTTTTTTTCTTACCATTATTCTGGTACAGGTTGACCTACGTTTTACAAATAATACTGAGAACTGGGCTGGCTTTTTAACCACTTAGTAAGAAATTGACAGAACTGAAACTGCGCCAAGAGCAGCTATAGAAAGACCATCAACATAAGGGTCGCCAAACCTCCTGAAATCGAACACAAAACACAAAATGGATGGCCCTTTAATGGCGCTCTTATCACCTGGGATCCGAACAATGTAACAGTCACCACTTTGTAAAGTTCGCCCTTGCGTTGTTCCTTCTTTTTAGTTCTTTGTTCCTCAAAAGTGGATCATTAAGAGAGGAAAAAGAGAAAACAATATATAGTGTGGTAGGTCTCGGATCAAAAGTACTCTAAGGTGGGGGATATAGGTCTTCCCCTTCCCGGTGGTGTTGTCTTTATTGATCTTATAGGGTCACCCCAGTGCAGACTTAAAAACTTGCTTACATCAAGCTTACATTCATTCAGGATTGTGAAAACATATAACGGTTCCTTTAGACTAATTCACAAAAGTCACACGTACAGATAGACCACAATGAGTGCTTACACCAACTGTATGCGACTCCTCATATAAAGGTTTCTTTCAAAGTATTCCTTTTTGTTTCAAAAAACTCCTTTATTTTTGATAGGAAAGGAGTTTTTTTAAACAAAAAGGAATACTTTGAAAGAAACCTTTATATGAGGAGTCGCATACAGTTGGTGTAAGCATCCGTGTAAGCACTCATTGTGGTCTATCTGTACGTGTGACTTTTGTGAATAAGTCTAAAGAAACCGTTATATGTTTTCACAATCCTGAATGAATGTAAGCTTGATGTAAGCAAGTTTTTAAGTCTGCACTGGGGTGACCCTATAAGATCAATAAAGACAACACCACCGGGAAGGGGAAGACCTATATCCCCCACCTCAGAGTACTTTTGATCCGAGACCTACTACACTATATATTGTTTTCTCTTTTTCCTCTCTTTATGATCCACTTTTGAGGAACAAAGAACTAAAAAGAAGGAACAATGCAAGGGCAAACTTTACAAAGAGGGGACTGTTACATTGTTCGGATCTCAGGTGATAAGAGCGCCATTAAAGGGCCATACATTTTGTGTTTTTTTAACCACTTAACTGACATTTGTTTCCCCTACAATACCGCTCATAAATGTTTTTTTTTATTACTTACAGTGGAAAAAGTAATTTAATTTATTTTCCCACCCCACACTGGCACCCAGTAGTCTCTCTCATCCACACTCATTACCCGCTCCCATTCCCGACTGCAGGACTTTCTTCGGGCTGCACCCACTCTGTTGAATGCCCTCCCAAGCACAATTAGACTCTCCTCCAGTCTCCAAACCTATAAGCGTTCCCTGAAGACTCATCTCTTCAGGCAAGCTTATCAAATTCCAGAACCAGTCATAGAACCTTGCGTTCTGGTGGAATCGATGCAATAAAGAATACAGTATCTATCCTTATGTATCAATGCCTATTTCCCTATAGATTGTAAGCTTGCGAGCAGGGCCCTCCTACATTTTGACTGTCTGTAAATACCCTGTTTTGTTGTATCACTGTCTGCTATTGTAAAGCGCAACGGAATATGCTGCGCTATATAAGAAACTGTTAATAAATAAATAAATAATAATGTGTAATAAAAGCAATTCCTGCAAACACTACACCCCCTTAGTAGTAATAAAGCTCCCAAAACATTTTTTATAAACCCCCCTGTTAATAGCCCTTTTTTCTGCAACCCCACTCCAACCCAATAGCCTCTGACCAGGGTATTTTTAATTATTATTCTACCCCCCAGCATAATTTAAATATTTATGTTTATCTCCAACCAACTTCTGATCACCATTGCATAAGGTTTTCCTACTGGGTGGTTACCCCGTCCCCATGGATATATACTTTGTCTCCCTTCCTCCGCAGCTGAGCTTGTTTCAGGAGGGACTGATGATCAGTTCTCCCTGCTGCAGCTGGTCTGCATATGCGGAGACCAGCTAGATTGTGCCGGGAGGTTCCCCTCCCCACAGTGCATCTCCAGAGTATGTGCTTCAGAATGCTGGCCATACAGTATTCTGGGGTGCAATTCTAGCAGTGATGTTGGTGGTCAGGGACAGCCACATCATTGCCAGGTGTTGCAGGGTGGGGGGAGCACACATCAGGGGCAGCATGTCACATGTGATGTGACCAAGCCATACAAGTTTTTCTTTTTATAATGGAAAGGGTGTGATCTTCTACCACCGTTGTCATCTGTTGACTTCCAGGCCTTTTCTGTGTTGCCAAGCTCACCTAGATTGTCTTTTTTTGTTCTCAGATTGTAGAAAACTGTTCATTAAGCTACTCCTAAAGCTCTGAAAGAAGATGGCTTATTTCACTTGCATTGAGAGATAGTTTCCCTGCATATTGTAGGTTCACAGAATCAGTTTCCAAATGCAAATGCCACACTTGGAATCAACTGATAAATATGTAACAGAGGATAACCCTGGCCTGTCCATGAAACAGCTTTTAAATCAATTTCCTAATTACTTTTGGTTTATTGAAAAAGAGATGGCTACAGTTACAATTAATTTTATAACCGTAGCTTTAGGGGGATGTTCAATCCGGGATTCTGACTGTCGGAACGTCCCGACAGTCAGAATACCGGGCCATTTTCGTACCACTCAACTGTAACTCAACAGCAGAAATTCAATGTTCCGGCTGTAGAGTGTTGTAAAGCCCAAAGATTGGTGAAAACACGTCCGTTTTGTTGAAAAACGGCTGTGGATCCAACAAACCACGGCCGTTTCCGACAATACAGACTCACCTCTACAGGACGGGGGGTCTGTAGCAGGCGAGTCCTTGCCAAGACTGAATACTTTACCTGCCAATATTTTTCCTGTCGTAAATATTGGCAGACATTTAATATCCCCTTTAATATGTTTAAGGAGCAGATAAATTATTAAAGGAATTGTATGGAGATAGAAAGCCCTGGAGAAAGAAGCAGAGAGCGTTCCATGGGTTCTGTCATTAAATAGTACAGGTGCATAGTCAACATTACAAAGTCTCACAGGACATTTTCATTAGTGTAAATAAATATATATAGATATAAGAATACTATAAATACTATAAGTATTTATGAAAATAATGTGTCTTAGTATATGTATAATTTCATTTTATATCTTCATTCAGATATACAATATAAAACAGGATTTAAGTTGTAAACCACAGGGGATAACAACCACTGGTATGCATAACAGTTCTAAGTGGGATTCAGATAGTTCTAAAGATTTACCAGTTTGGACCAATTTGCAAGTTTCAAACTTAAATAGTAGATTATTTATTTAGTTACACTTAGCAAGCAATATTAATAAGCCCAAACCCACTGATTAACTGTAAGATCAATTAGTGCATTATTCTTTCCATCGGGATTTTATTAACATACCGACAGTCAGGATCCCGGCGGTCAGGATGCCGACACCAAGATCCCGACTGCTGACATTACCGACAGCCTGGATCTCAGCAAACAGTATCTATTCTCCCTCGTGGGGGTTCACGAGCCCCATAGAGGGGGAATAGAACCTTGTGGTAAGCAAAGCGCAATGGGCCTCGTTGCTCTCCACCGCTGCTGGCATTACGGTGGTCGGGATCCCACTTTCAGGATCCTGACAGACGGGATCCTGACTGGTTAACTCTTGCCAACTGCCTGCAATGCTTTGAACCCACTAGTATGATTACTATCAATTAAACATCCCACATACACACACACACACACACACACACACATATAAATGGTACCCTGAGCTTAACCAGATTTAATCAGCTATAAATAGCAAGGGGATGATTCTATTTATTACCAGTTCCATAATTGTTTTCATCCATCTGACAGTAATACAAAGAATAACGTTTAAAAATGGTATAGGTTAAATTAAAGCAAACATGTTAATTGGGCAAAAATATGAACATTATCAATGTATTTTGCAGAGTTCTGCTTTATATACATACATTAATAAAGGCATGCATCTTGGTATACAGCAACAACACCACAATGTACTAAAATAGCTACAAATATACAGATGTGATTATAAAAGTTCCAAACCTTTCCTAGAGCCAGTGGAGATGCTTATTGATTGATTCAAAAAACAACATTGTATTTAGTAAAATATAGAAAGAAAGAAATAAAGATTGAAATAAATCAGAATTGTGAATGTAATTTTGGGAATATTTTAAACCAATCTGAATGAAAGATAATTTATTTTATTTGCAATTAAAATTAAATTTTTGTATATCCTGCATATATATTTTTTTAAGACATTTTTTTTTTTATTGACCCTGGGGGTAAATTTAATAAAATTGGAATTCAATTATGTTCTAGAAAGTGCTAAATAAATAAGTTGAATCTGATTGGTTTCTATCTGCAACATCCCATCTTCGATAGAACTCCGATCTTAGTAAATTATACCCCTTGGTGACTAGCACCCGTTCTCCAGCACAAACCCCCATCTGCTCAGATGTCCCAAATCTGGTCTTCAGCCAAGTCTGAACTACATCTGTTTATGCATATAGACTTAATGATTTCTTAACATTAAATAATTGTATGTATATATATATATATATATATATATATATATATATATACACACACACACACACACGCATATTACAATTATGAAATATGTATTGGTATAAGTGACTATTCCTCATGTTAGTAAATACAAAGGCCAGTATTCAATGGCCTGGGGTGGCGGGCGGCAGCGAATCCTGTGTAGGATTCGCTGCACTTTCGCCGTGAATCTCCCTGCTGGGAGATTCGCCGGCAGCCGCCCATCCGCAGTATTCAACGCGTCAGGGGCTCTCAGCCCCTGACGGCGAAAATTACCCCCTGTGACGAATTAAGCTCCTGGCTCTCTCCCCTGCACCTGCTACTGCAGGGGATAGAGCGGAGTCCCGGCGGGGGAGCACACTGATGCCGCACAGCCTGAGGACGGGTCCAGCAGCAGCAGCCCCGGCGCTGACATCTGCTATCACAGCGCTGGGGCTGCCAGAGGACTGCAACTGCTGCTGGACCCGTCTCTCCCTATTGACAGCTGCTGCCGGAGCACACACTCGGTGCGCGACGACCGCGGCACCGCTCCCCCTGTCACACACACACACACACACTCAGTGCGCGACGACCGCGGCACCGCTCCCCCTGTCACACACACACACTCGGTGCGCGACGACCGCGGCACCGCTCCCCCTGTCACCCGGCTGCTGGCTGCTCACTGAAGTCGCCTGACATCCGCCGGCAGACGAGTGAGCAAGCCAGCAGCAGTCCCAGTACACAGCCGGGAGGGAGACTCGGTCCACTGAAGAGACTGATCTGCTGCCGGCTGGTGAGTGACAGCAGGACCTGGGAAGCTGGCTAGTAGACGCTTCTGGGGTCGGGGAGCAGAGCGGGCGGCGTGTCGGGGATGGTGGACCCCCTGGCCGGTGGTGGGTGGCATGCAGCAGGGTCTGGCATGAGGTCCCTGCGTGTGACATCAGAGATGGGGTCCCTGCAGTGTATAAGAACCACTAGTTCCCACCTCCTGCCCGCCAGCGCTACTTGACATGACCCTGCGCTGCCAGACCCCGCTGCATGCCACCCACCAGCGTGCAGGTGCAGCCCTTATGTGAGATCAGCGGAGCCCCCCCTGCAAAATGTAAGTGTATGTAATCAGCAGTGCCCCCCCTGCATATGTTATGTTAAAAAAAAAAAAAAAAGAAATACATATATATTTGTGTGCGTTGACCAGTAAAATAAATAGCAAGACCATTTACATAACGCAATTTAATGATTTTTTGAGTCCCAAAAAAAAAAAACCCTTTCTTTAAAAAGAACACATAACAGTTCCCCAAAAAAAGATGCCGAATGCAAATTGGAGAATCATGGCGAAAATCACTGGAGAAAGCAGTTCTCCATTTCAGCATTGAATACACTCCCGACGAATTCCACTAAAAACCCCATTGAAAATCACAGGCGAATTGTGGAGAATCATTTACGGCGAATCGGCAGACATTCGCTGTTCATTTGTGGCGAATTGCCTCCATTGAATATGGCGAATTGTTTTTTCTAACAGAAAATTCGCCGTTTAACCCAGCGAATTGCCAGATTCACTGAAAAAAACGGCGAATCTGAGGCATTGAATACTGGCCAAAGTATTAAGATTTCATATAGTAAGTCAGTGCTTAGGTTCTTTGTGTAGGAAAGAGTACATATACATTATACCAGGTACACAACTGTACAGTAAAGTTCTGTAGGTGGTGTCCACGTCTCACTAATTCTGCATATTCCTCATTAATATGCCATTGTTTGTGGGCCCATACTCGCTATATTCTCAAAGTTATGGGCAAGTGGGAATTATACCAGTGATATGATAGAGAAAAAAACAACCCCACACCTGTTTAGCAGCATAAATTCCACTGGCACTCTGGGTAACATCAGCGCATTATAGGATTAGCAGTACTAAATTTATTTTATTCCCCTTAAACATCCGTTTGGTTAAATTCAATTTAAGCAGGAAAAAAGCATAAAATTGTCATCAAATACCAATATGCTTATCTGGATTAGGCAATGTGTCTTCACAGAGGGGGCTATGTAACCGGATCAGAGAAAAGCGGAGAGACTCTTTGAATTGGAGACATGAGATGTTGTTTGAGAAGATGCAGATTTCAGTGATCAAACGAAAGAACCTATTTGTTATCCTGAATGGCTTAGACACTGCATTGCTGTGCCAGTCACCTAACAAAATACTCATTACCTCATATTTTCCACATTTTTTTATGTTTAATAATTATTTAACATGGATGTACAGAAGCCACACCAGCAAAATACAGCTGTTCCTCATTAGAAAAATTTGTAACATATTTTTCATGCATACGTGCTAACTATTCTGTAAGCACAGTTAGACTACTGTACTCAGCTATACATTATGTGATGGTACATTTCAGTTTTAATCAGACAAGAAGACATATCATAGTGAAACCAGTGGCTTTTTAATAATGGGTTCAATGTGCGCAGTGCACATCGGTGGGGGATGCGGCTGAAAGCGCGTGGGGGGGTGCCGGATGACGCGCCGACAGTCAGTGTCCCGTCGTCGGAATTCCGACTGCTGGTGCTCTGACAGGGGGGGCCCCAACTCACAGGGGCTATTCTCCCTTGTGGGGGTCCACGTAGTGAGCCACCGAGCCCGCAAGGGGCTACTTTACGCTCGCCCCCTTGTCGGAGCACCGGAAGTCCTGATTCTGACGTCGGGATACAGACCTTCGGGATACAGACCGTCGGGATCCACCCTGTCGGAGCACTGGCAGTCGGGATTCTGACGTCGGGATACTGACCATCACGATCCCCCCTGTCGGAGCACCATACCACACCCAAAGCAGGGAAGAAGGGATAGCAGCAGGGATCAAAGATTCCTGCTGCTGTCCCTCCATCTTGCATTCAGGGTACCTAATATTTGCGCAAATATTATATGGTTAGCACATGACATGATTTAGTACATAAATAAAGAAGCGAGCTTACTTTTATAGTGTCTGACTCTGCATTAGACTTCAATTATACAGTATGTCTGCATAGTGTTTTGTTTATATGTTTGCTAATTACTCTCTGTGTGGAGTGTGGCAAGGCTCATTTATACTGTAAATACCATTCACATATTAGATATTGGTAATAAAAATGAGGATAATTGTAAGGTTTCATGAAACTCATATTAAGGGTTTTACAATGCACTTAGCTGTATAGAAGTAATTAGACCATGAAATAACTCGCTGCCAAACCAGAAAAAAAAGAACAGATGTCATGTTTGCTTTATCTTATTGTTTAGACCTACAATCATTAAACATTTGGGTCAAGTTTCTCAATTATTTGTGTTGCTTCTGATGAGCAGAGGAATTACACTTCTTAACCTTGGACTGTAACCTGTCTAATTGGAATCCACTTACAGCACTCTGCTTTCTCTGATAATTAACCAGAAGGTGGATGGTTTAATCTAATTTTATCTAGTGCCCTTGACATAAATCATTCTGCAAAATGCATAATTAAGACTTTAAAGTATTCTTTCTGTAGATAACGGGTGGTTTAAAAAGGCATCATTTTGTAGCATAAGGCACATCTCACATCTTCAGTTCTAATAGGTAACATGTTCCAGGGCTTATTCTGCATCATCATTTCCCGTAAGAATTGTAGATAGTTAATGATGTTTATAAGTTTTAGCTTATTGCCATGCTTACTGATGATTATAAGTGAATTTAGCCCTCATTCTAGTTGAATCGCTACCCGGGCAGTTCACAATGTACTTTTATGGGTAACCGATGTTTAAGAGCATGTGCATTGCTTCTGTGTTTGCGCCTTCGCCGACTTGCATAGTCAGTGTGGCACTTGCACAGCGGAGGGGGGGGGGGGGGGGGGGGGGACACACACCTGACAGGATGTGAACTCAATACATTTCCTGGTCGTACCCCAGAAAAATGCTCTCCTTGGCAATGAGTAGGTATTCCTCATGATTGCCGCCCAGTTCTGGGACCTGGAAGCCGCAAGTCTAAGTCAGTCTAGACTGAATTAGATTTGCGAGCAGAGTAGAACCAGCAGGCTTCAGCAGCAGTGGCGCAGTGTGTAGCCAGGAGTGAATGCAGGCCGTCTAGTGATATCCTTCTTCAGCTTGACCCCGTGAACATTGAAACTCATACTCCCGCCATCGCCCATCATAGGTGTGCAGCAAAACTGTAAATTGTAATGCCTTTTACACATAATTCTACACATTATACCACACACCGTAATGCCTATTACATATCTTGCCACATAAGTGCCACTTACCTACATGCTTGTTTCCAGGAGGTACATGCTCTTTACCAGGAGGTACATGTTCCTTGCCAGGAGGTACATGCTCCTTGCCAATGGTTGCATGCTTGTTGCCACAGGGATTACATGCTAGATGCCGGGTGAGTTAAATGCTCATTTCCATGGGGAATTATATGCTTGTTGCCAGAGGTAGTTAAATGCTCATTGCCATGACGAATAACAATCTCATTGCCCTGGGGGATTACATGCTTGTTGCCAGGGGAAGTTCAATGCTCATTGCCAGGGGGAGTTAAAAGCTCATTGCCACGGGGGCTTACATGCTTGATGCCAGGGGGAGTTAAATGCTCATTGTCATGGGGGTTTACATGCTCATTGCCATGAGGGATTTTATGCTCATTGCCAGGGAGAGTTAAATGCTCATTGCCACAGGGGATTACATGATTAATACAAGGGACGTTAAATGCTTCTTGCCATTGGGGATTATATGATCATTGCCATGGGGGATTACATGCTCAATGCCATGGGTGATTACATTAGTTCAGCAGTGCACCACATGCAGCGCAGTGCACTTGCTGTCCCCGTTACAGCCAGACAGAGTGCATCGCTCACTGTAATTGGTAGATAGCCAAGCACAGTGGTGGGCAACCCCGTTGCTGTATCAGAGTAGGTCAGCGGCTATTTCAAATGCCAATCATAGCTCGTGGTCTGCCAACCAATCAGGAGCCACCACTGCCTGATTGGCTGCCAGACCCCAAGCTACGATTGGCTGCGCTTGAAATAGCCATGGGCCTGCTCCAGCAAAAGCGGGACAATTGTGCTGCAGAAGATACTGTGGGCATATTTTCAATATGCCTTGATAAAGCTGGTGTTTAGCCCATTGAAACACGTCAGTGTTAGTGTGCTTTCTGAATCCTGATCATCCATTGGACCTACCTGCTTACTTTTCTGACCACTTGGACCCTATCACCATTGGACGTCTTTGGCCTAAAACTACCTGGGACTACCGAATTTATTTGCTGTGAGGTTGAAGTTGGCTATAGCCATTCACAAAGTCAGTCCCTCTAAACAGCTGCAATAACAAGACATTGTGACGTTGCAGGTGGGCTATATTCATCCAACAGCCACTCCCTCCATAATTTCCAGGACAATACAGCCATATAGACGCCACCAAAGACTGGGTCTACAATCACTGTGGACAGTGCAGGTTATTATTGGTTCACTTTTTAACTTTACAGGAACAGGAAACCACTGCTGCTATTTATTATGATTATTCTAGGTGTTGTTATTATTTGATATTAACATTATTTTATATTAAATTGATCCACCCGTTCTATCATTGAAGCGCTGCTTCAATTTTTTTTTCTGTATTTTCAGGGGATTGACCATCCCCCATATAGCAGCTGCTTTTAAGGAAGCCACTGGTGATTTTAGCGTTCTAGGTTTCTTCATCCCAGTGTTGAAGTTTTCCTGTTTTCTCTTTGACTGATTATACGTCCCCTCTATCCCTTTCACAATAGAAGCAGGTACTGGCAGCCACGTGTTAGCTACGAAGTGCTCCTGGATGCAGCAGCTGTTTGTCCTCTTGAGTAGCACCGGCAGTCCCCATTCTATATTTTCACACCGGGGCAGTTAGTGACATCGATCAAGCCCGACAATAGAGGAAGAGCAGGGGAGGGGGAATGTCTGTGACAGCTGGACATGCTAGACAGCGTGCTGTTAACTAATGATGCTGCAGGCAAATTCACCATGGCACTGCTTCAATTTAAAACAAAAATCTGGAAATTATGGGGGGGGGGGGGACATGCCAGTGGTGCCAACTACGACCTCCCCCCCCCATGCCTGTAAATCCGCCACTGAGCCTAGACAGGCTGCCGACAGTGGTGGGTGATCAAGACTCAGAGGAGCACCGGTGACAAAAGCAACAGTAGGACGAGTCGTGTGGCGCCCTGTGCAGTTATACGGCTTGTTCCCATGTAAAAAATGGCCCTGAATAGGGGTATTTTACAAATTAAAGAGAGAGATGAAGCCCTTCTTTTGGAACAAATTTAAAAAAAAAAACCAGCAGAACAGGGGAGGTACTAATCTTGGGGGATTTTAACTAACCAGACATAGACTGGATTAATGAGACAAGTACTTCAGCTAAAAGTGGGGGATTTCTAAATGTACAGTAATAAAGGATTAGTATATAACACAAACTCTTGATGCAACTCCTCGTAAAGTGACCATAATAATGTGGATTTGGTAAGAAATACCAATGTAATTGAACATCTGTGAAACACTGAGAACAACATAGTTTCACTGGGCATTAGATTTTATGAACAACAATTTAAGGGACCATCTAAAATACTGAAGTTCAGGAAAGCTAACGTTGAATCATTTAGGAAATCTTTAAAATAAATAGAATGGGATGCTCTATTTGAGGGGAAAATAGTAGAGGACATGTGGGAAACTTTTAAAAAGCTGTTAGATACATCAATGAATACATTTATTCCAAAGATAAACCAGGGTAATATCAGCAGGACAAATTCCTAATGGCCGAACAAGCAAGTTAGGGAAGCAATAAACAATAAGAAGAGAGCATTTAAAGAATACAAGGCTAACGGGGACAAGACATTCATACAAAGAATTTATACAATTCGTAAAAGGGAAACTGAAACACTAATAGCCATGGAAAGCAAAACAGATTCTAAAAAGTTTTTAAATACATCAATAACAAACAGCTAGTAAACGAGAACATAGGCACCTTAATGAACACTAACGGAAATAGCATTACTGAAGATAAAAGCAGAATTGTTAAATACATTTTTCTCATCTGTCTTTACTATGAAGGAGCAGTCAGTAGAATCTACAGGCACCATCAAGAGGCTTTGCAAAGTGAAATCACCAGGTCCATATGAGATCAACCCTAGGATTCTCGTGAAATTATGGCAGAGGTAGAAAAGCTTCGGCATTATATTTTTTTAGAGATGACCCAGCGAATTTCAGACCTGTGAGCTTAACTCCAATCATGGGGAAATAATTTAAGGGAATTTTAAGGGATGGTATCTAGGAATACCTAGAGGCGAATAAAATAATCAGTGGTAAACAGTATGAGTTTGTACATATTGTTAGTGCCAAACTAACCTAATTTGAGGAATTGAGTATGAGCATAGACATTGGCAATGCTGTAGACGTGGTCTACTTGGATTTTGCAAAGGCATTTGACACTGTGCAACATAAGAGGGGTTTAAACGTGTAGCTGCTAAGAAACTGGCTGCAGGATAGAGAACAGAGAGTGGTTGTAAATGGTGCATTCTCAAGCTGGATACCAGTACCCATTTGAAAAGGCCAATCATACAGACTGTCACATAACATTTCCCATATTCAATTTCATGCCACATTTTTTGACAGTCGAAAAATCTGCCCTTTTTTTTTGTTTTTAGGTCAGATTTACATTCCACCTATTCATTTAAAGTGCCCAAACAGAATTTTCAACTGTTGAAAAATTTGTCACTGTTGAAAAACATAAGTATAGGTGAATTAGTGGTGTTTTTGTCGAAATTGCATATGTATTCGACTGTTTTTTAGGCATTGTACAGAAAAAGTTGGAAGTGACTGGACCTGTGAGCTAAGCCGCCAAGGTACACCTTGTAACACCTTACATTCTTTCATACAATACCACAAAACTAAACTCAGTGTGTTCCTAGGTGCTGATACAATTTCCTGGAGGGTTTATTCCTCATGCATCCTCCTCATAGGATAATACCCAGAAAAAAAAAGAATAGAATACAATAGTGAAGTACTGTTAAACTTTTTTACATAGGTAAATTCTTATGTTTGTTCAATGTATAAAGGGTGTGGGGACCCATACCGTTGCATGTGGTCTACAATATGTAGACGATTAGCGTATAGGGAGGGACAATGATGTCCCCAATGGCAAGCATCTCAAAAACTCCCAGCAACAGTAGAAATATGGAACAAAAAGAATTGTTAATAGTGTAACACAAATTTTAATTAACTCTGGAATAGGGAGGATGAAAATGAGGGGGATGCATGAGGAAAAAACCCTCCAGAAAATTGTATCAGTATCTAGGAACACACTAAGTTTTGGTATGTGTTTTTTTAGGCATGTTTTGTTAATGCAGTTTTGACTTTTAACCCCTTCATGACAGAGCCAGTTTGTGCCTTCATGACAGAGCCCTTTTTTTCAAATCTGACATGTCTCACTTAAGTGGGGATAACTTTTTTTTGCTTTTACTTATCCCAGTGATTTTGAGATTGTTTTCTCGTGACACATTGTACTTCAAGTTAGTGGTAAATTTTGGGCGATACAGTCTGTGTTTTTTTGTGAAAAATACCAAAATATCGTGAAAAAATGGAAAATTTAGCAATATGCAAAATGTCACATTTTCTGCTTGTGAGACAAATAATCATACCACTCAAAATAGTTAATAACTAACAAAGACCATATGTCTACTTTATGTTGCAATCATTATTTCAACCTCCTTTTCATTTTTTTGGACACTAGGAGGCTTCAAATATGACTAGCAAATTCTCAAATTTTCAAGAAAATTTCAAACACTGATTTTTTTAGGGACCAGTTCAGTTCTGATGTGACTTTGAGGGACTTGTATGTGAGACACCCCCATAAATGATGCCATTTCAAAAACTGCACCCCTCACAGTATTCAAAACAGCATTTTGGAAGTTTGTTAACCCTTTAGGTGTTTCACAGGAATTAAAACAAAGTGTAGGTGAAATTTTAAAATTTCTTTTTTTTTGCAGAGTTTCAATTTTAATACATTTTTCTAACGAATACAGTAGATTTTACTAGAGAAATGTGACTAAAAATTGATTCCCCCAATTCTTTTGTTTTCAAAAATATCCTATATGTGGCCCTAGTGTGCACGTTGACCAAACCACAGGCTTCATAATAGAAGGAGCACCTACTTGATTTTGGAGCCTCCTTTTTATGAGATTTTTTTTTAGGCACCATGTAGGTTTCTAGGCACCATAAGTGCTAAAAGTTAGGAACCTCCCCCACAAGTCACCCCATTTTGCAATCTACACCCCTCAGGGAATTCATCTAGGGGTATAGTGTACATTTCAAACCCCCAGGGGTTTCACCAATTTTGGTACAACTGGGATGTGAAAATGGAAAATTACATTTTTTTACACAAACATGCAGTTCTGGCTCAAAATTTTTCATTTTCACAAGGAATGAAGGAGACAAAGCACCCCAAAGTCTGTGCCCCAATTTCTCCCGAGTACGGCAATGCCTCACATGTGACCAAAAAATACCAGTTGGGCGCATGGCAGGACTCAGAAGGGAAGGAGTGATTTTTGGATTTGGCAGCACAGATTTTGGTGGAATGAATGGTGGGTGCCATGTTGCATTAGCAAGACTCCCAAAGCACCAATACAGTGGAACCCCCCCACAAGTCACCCCATTTTGCAAAGTACACCCCTCAGGGAATTCATCTAGGGGTATAGTGTACATTTCAAACCCCCAGGGGTTTCACCAATTTTGATACAACTGGGCAGTGAAAATGAAAAATTACATTTTTTTACACAAAAATGCAGTTCTGGCTCAAAATGTGTCATTTTAACAAGGAATGAAGGAGAAAAAGCACCCCAAAATCTGTGGCCCAATTTCTCCCGAGTACGGCAATGCCTCACATGTGACCAAAAAATACCAGTTGGGTGCATGGCAGGACTCAGAAGGGAAGGAGTGATTTTTGGATTTTGCAGCACAGATTTTGGTGGAATGAATGGTGGGTGCTATGTTGCACCAATACAGTGGAACCCCCCACAAGTCACCCCATTTTGCAAAGTACACCCCTCAGGGAATTCATCTAGGGGTATAGTGTACATTTCAAACCCCCAGGGGTTTTACCAATTTTGATACAACTGGGCAGTGAAAATGAAAAATTACATTTTTTTACACAAAAATGCAGTTCTGGCTCAAAATGTGTCATTTTAACAAGGAATGAAGGAGAAAAAGCACCCCAAAATCTGTGGCCCAATTTCTCCCGAGTACGGCAATGCCTCACATGTGACCAAAAAATACCAGTTGGGTGCATGGCAGGACTCAGAAGGGAAGGAGTGATTTTTGGATTTGGCAGCACAGATTTTGGTGGAATGAATGGTGGGTGCCATGTTGCATTAGCAAGACTCCCAAAGCACCAATACAGTGGAACCCCCCCACAAGTCACCCCATTTTGCAAAGTACACCCCTCAGGGAATTCATCTAGGGGTATAGTGTACATTTCAAACCCCCAGGGGTTTCACCAATTTTGATACAACTGGGCAGTGAAAATGAAAAATTACATTTTTTTACACAAAAATGCAGTTCTGGCTCAAAATGTGTCATTTTAACAAGGAATGAAGGAGAAAAAGCACCCCAAAATCTGTGGCCCAATTTCTCCCGAGTACGGCAATGCCTCACATGTGACCAAAAAATACCAGTTGGGTGCATGGCAGGACTCAGAAGGGAAGGAGTGATTTTTGGATTTGGCAGCACAGATTTTGGTGGAATGAATGGTGGGTGCCATGTTGCATTAGCAAGACTCCCAAAGCACCAATACAGTGGAACCCCCCCACAAGTCACCCCATTTTGCAAAGTACACCCCTCAGGGAATTCATCTAGGGGTATAGTGTACATTTCAAACCCCCAGGGGTTTCACCAATTTTGATACAACTGGGCAGTGAAAATGAAAAATTACATTTTTTTACACAAAAATGCAGTTCTGGCTCAAAATGTGTCATTTTAACAAGGAATGAAGGAGAAAAAGCACCCCAAAATCTGTGGCCCAATTTCTCCCGAGTACGGCAATGCCTCACATGTGACCAAAAAATACCAGTTGGGTGCATGGCAGGACTCAGACGGGAAGGAGTGATTTTTGGATTTTGCAGCTCAGATTCTGGTGGAATGTTGGTGGGTGCTATGTCGCATTAGCAAGACCCCCGAAGCACCAATACAGTGGAACCCCCCCACAAGTGACCCCATTTTGCAAACTACACCCCTCAGGGAATTCATCTATGGGTATAGTGAGTACTTTGACCCCACTGGTGTTTTGTCAAATTGTTAGGCATCGATACGTGAAAATGAAAAATGTCATTTTTTCCATTAATTTGTAGATTCACCCCATAATTTTATACTTCCACAAAGGGCAATAGTAGAAAAAGCACCCCAAAATTTGTTACACAATTTCTCCTGAGTATGGCAATACCCCATATATGGTTGTAAAACGCTATTTGGGCAGACAGCAGGCTTCAGAAGGGAAGGAGTGCCATTTTATCATAGAGTTTGCTGGAATGGTTTTCGGGCGCCATCTTGCATTTGCAGAGCCCATATTGTACCTGTGCAGTGGAAATCCCAAGCAAGTGATACCTTTTTGTTACTAGCCCCCCTCATGTAACTCACTTACGGCCGTAGTGAGCATTTTGACCCCACTGGTGTTTTGTCAAATTGTTATGGGCTGTGAAAAAAAAAAAAAAACTAATTTTTTACATTAATATGTAACTTTAGATCAAAATGTGCCATTTTCACAAGGGTTAATAGGAGAAATTGTGTAACATATTATGGGGTGCTTTTTCTCCTGAGTATGGCAATAGCATATATGTGTTTGTAAATTTCTGTTTGGACACATGGAAAGACTCAGAAGGGAAGGTAATGGCATGCGGCTCTTTGTACAAGCTGTGTGGAGTACATTAAAATTCAAGGGAAGTGTGATATATCTTAAAACAATCTTTGATACACAAGCCTGGTTGTGTGGGGCAGGTTTCACAATGGTAAGTTGTGTCCTTTCTTATCCCCTTTTTGTAGCATACTCTACATCGTTTCTGGGACCTTCCTTTCTTTCCAGTGTGGGGGACTTCACTCGGAAAATGTTGCCCTGGTACAATTCGCGAGGCCTCGCTTCCAGAAGTACTAGGGCCCCCCTGTTCCTGGTTGCCAAAAATAAGGGCCTTTATTACTGCCTCTTGGTAATCCAGGAATGTCCCCCTTTGGCCTGCACATCGATGTAGTACAAATGCGTTGTACAGTGCCATTTGTACTATGTGTACAGCTAATTTTTTATACCAGAACCTTGTTTTTCTCATAGCACTGTAAGGCTTCAGCACTTGATCTGACAGGTCGACCCCCCCCCATGTACCTATTATAATCCAAAATGCAGTTGGGTTTTGTAGTTTCGGTACTTGTGCCCCGCACTGGGACAGGGGTGCTGCTATGGCCATGCACTGTTGTCAAGATAAGGACATCTCTCTTGTCCCTATACTTGACACACAGTACATTGTCGCTGCATAATGCCCTGCTCTCGCCCCTTCTAAGTGTTTGCCCAAGCAGCGACCTAGGGAGGCTTCTATTATTTTTCCGTGCAGTGCCGCATGCCACAGTACTTCTGGAAGCGAGGCTTTTGAATAGTGGGACGCTGGTATAGAAATTATCCAGGTACAGGTGGTATCCCTGGTCCAGCAGTGGGTGCACCAAATCCCACACTATCTTCCCACTAATTCCGAGTAAGGGGGGGCATTGTGGGGGGTCTATTTTTGTGTCTCTACCTTCATATATCCTAAATTTGTGTGTGTACCCTGATGTACTCTCACACAGCTTGTACATCTTCACGCCATACCTTGCCCTCTTACTTGGCAGGTACTGGCGGAATTGGAGCCTCCCTTTGAAATGTACCAGGGACTCATCTATTGAAATGTGCTTCTCGGGGATGTATGCCTGGGCAAACTTGGTACTAAAATGGTCTATTAGGGGTCTAAGTTTATATAACCGGTCATAATTGGGGTCATCCCGGGGTGGGCACTGTGCATTATCCCTATAATGGAGAAACCTAAGGATCGCTTCGAAGCGGGTCCTTGACATAGCCACACGGAACATTGGTGTATTGTATAAGATGTCTGTGCTCCAGTAGGACCTAATCGTGGGCTTCTTCACTAGCCCCATGCACAGTACAAGGCCCCAAAATATAACCATTTCATTTTTATGTACAGGGGTCCACTTGCGGGGCTGGGCATAATTAGAGGTGGGGTTTTGCTCAATAAATTGTTGGGCATAAACATTAGTCTGGGTGACCATTAGATCAACTAAATCATCACTAAAAAAAAATTTAAAAAAGTCCAGCTCTCTGAACCCTGCTGAATTAAATTGTATTCCTGGATTCCCTGTGAACTCAGGGACCTGGGGTACGTAGTTTTCAGGGGTTGTCCATGTGGGGTCAGAGGACTCGACTACTGCAGTGGGAGTCCTGCGTTGCCTCCTCGGGGGTTCATCAGAGTCACTAGATGATGAAGAGGATGACAAACGGAAATTTGTCTCATCCTCGCTAGCAGACTCAGTATCAGAGGCCAGAAACTCGTATGCCTCCTCGGCAGTATATGTTCGTTGGGCCATAGTTTTATTGGTGTATGTATTTATGAGGTGCTTCAACACGTGTGGGGTTTTGTAGCACTGACAATGTGCAAATGCACTGCAAAAATTATGGTGTGCGAATGCACTGAAAAATTATGGGGTACAAATGCACTGAAAAATTATGGTGTACAAGTAACGCACAGAAAAAAATATGGGGTACAAATGCACCGAAAAATTATGGGGTACGAATAACGCACAGAAAAAATTATGGGGTACAAATGCACCGAAAAATTATGGGGTACGAATAACGCACAGAAAAAATTATGGGGTACAAATGCACCGAAAAATTATGGGGTACGAGTAACGCACAGAAAAAATTATGGGGTACAAATGCACCGAAAAATTATGGGGTACGAATAACGCACAGAAAAATTATGGTGTACGGATAAGGTACAGAAAAATTATACGGATCACAACACACAAAATTAGGTGGTGACTACAGGGAGGGTGATCACAGCACAGATGACCACAGGGAGGGTGATCCCAGCACAGATGACCACAGGGAGGGTGATCACAGCACAGATGACCACAGGGAGGGTGATCCCTGCACAGATGACCACAGGGAGGGTGATATAGGCAGGGGTGACCACAGGGAGGGTGATCCCTGCACAGATGACCACAGGGAGGGTGATATAGGCAGGGGTTACCACAGGGAGGGTGATCCCTGCACAGATGACCACAGGGAGGGTGATATAGGCAGGGGTGACCACAGGGAGGGTGATCCCTGCACAGATGACCACAGGGAGGGTGATATAGGCAGGGGTGACCACAGGGAGGGTGATCCCAGCACAGATGACCACAGGGAGGGTGATATAGGCAGGGGTTACCACAGGGAGGGTGATCCCTGCACAGATGACCACAGGGAGGGTGATATAGGCAGGGGTGACCACAGGGAGGGTGATCCCTGCACAGATGACCACAGGGAGGGTGATATAGGCAGGGGTATTGTGGTGATCAGCGCAATTTCACACAGCCTAAACACAGCCTAAACTCTGACACAGCTCTGACACAGCTTCTCCTTCCAAAGCTCTAACACAGTGAGAGGGTTAGAGCCCGGGAAGAGAAGCAAAACACCCCTTTTACAATAGAAAGGCTGTGATTGGTGTAGTCAGGACTGACTGACCAATCACAGCGATCGGCGGGGCGGGACCACTCTGATTGGTCCGCGGGCGCACTGACACGATCGGCTGCTGTTGATGACAGCAGCCATCTATACTATGTCGCCTTGTCACTTGACAAGGCGACATGACACAGCGGGGACGTACCTGTACGGCAAGGTGCGCGAACTACCCCGCTGCCGTGACGTACAGGTACGTCCGCGGGCGGGAAGGGGTTAAAAAAGTGAAACTGCATTGGCAAAACATGACTAAAAACTTCCGAAACTCCCGCAATTGAATAGCAATGTTCATTTTTTTCAGGTAGCCGAAGACTACAGACTTAATTAAATACCCCCCCCCCCCCCCTCTGATAGTCGGTCACTACATTTCTGACTTTCTTTTCCTACAAATAAATATATATTAGAAACTTGATGCACTCACTGGAAAATATTTGATTGAGTAATTAATCATCGCAGATTCATTGTTTTGTGTCCCAGTATTTTGTTTTGTGTTTATTTATATTTTCTGCATCTGCAGTATGCGTCCTTTTTATATAAAAAAAAAAAAGGAAAGGAAATGTGTTTGTTAAGAAATGCTGTAGTTAAATGTGAATTCTTTAAAAATGTGTTATTTTATTTTGTAAACTGTAGCTTCAACGCTGCATGATCCCAGACATATAGAGAAAGCTAAATCTGCTGCTTGTTTACAAGTGAATGCTGAATCCCTGGAGAAATGATCCGGACATTATGTAAGGTCCTATATATGTATCACAGGATGTTATGCACCACATATGGCTGCTGAAAATCAATACTGATTCAAGTACTCATACCACATGTTTCAGTTACATGGTTACACTATCTCTCAGACTCTAAGTAATCCTACATGGGGTATGTAGCAGGAAGCAGCAAATGACAAGCTATCTAACCGCAGAACAATTACATGTTAGATATACTGGGAACACAACTGTTGGTAATGGAGACGTTAGACGCTTTTTGGGGAATTTTGGGGACATAGATTCTGAAAATTACCTTAGAATTAACTACATACCCACAGGTTGTGTAGATGGCTAGCTTCATACCTGAATTCCACTTGGTATTAAGCAGCTAGAGAACCTGTTTTTTTTTGTGTATCAATTTATAGATTTCAGAACACATACCCCGAATGAATGTACCACGTTCCCTCGTATGGTTTCTTCCGCTCACTTTACTTTACCATTCCAAATTATAGTCCATGTGGATTTCAAAAGTATGTATGAAAAAAGTTCAAAAAAATAAAAAAATTCTAAAAAACTCATGTTGACATTTTCAAGTCTTCTATTGCCATGTTGACCTTGTGACCATGCTGACTGTATGCATGTTGACCACATGGTGGTTACCTAGACACTGTCGATCTATCATCTAGGTGCAATGCAAAACTTTTTCATTCCTTAATTGCAGGGGAGGATTGGGGACTAAAAGTGGCCCTGGAAAATATCTGGAAGTGGCCTCATGTGGGTGGCACCAAATCAACAATGGGTGGAGCCTAATTACAAGGAGTGTATCCTAGCCTGGAAAAAGGCGTGCCCATTACATTACATATTATGCCCAGGTAATGCCCATTACATATTATGCCACACACCGTAATGCCCATTACACATTATACCGCACATACCACACATTATACCACATTACACATTATGCCACACACTGTAATGCCCATTGTACCACACTCCATAATGCCCATTACACATTATATGTGGCCATTACACATTGTGCCACACACCCTAATACCCATTACACATTATACCACACACTGTAATGCCAATTACACATTATACCATACACCGTAATGTCCATTACATATTATACCACACTCTGTAATGCCCAGTACACAGTATACCACACACCGTAATGTGCATTACACATTATACCAAACACCATAATACCAAGTACATGTTATACCACACACTGTAACGCCCATTACATATTATGCCAGGGGTATCATGGCCAAAGATGCTCTTCTCCTGGTGGCGCCAGCGTTCCCTCAGTAGTGTAATTATACATTTTGCTCCCCCCACCCCCATGGCATTTCAGTGCCGCTAACATGCATAATGCCCTGTGAGGTTACACATACACGCATAATGCCCCTTGCAGTGCCACTTACACACACAATGGGCCTTGTTCTAGTTCACTCTTTCTGACAAAATTCCTCTCAGATGGACAAAACCATGTGCACTGCAGGTGGGGCAGATGTTACTTTTACAGAGAGAATTAGATTTGGGTGGGGTCTTACTTTTACTTTTTTTTATACAAAATGTGTATGGGTGGTGGTGGGGGGCACCACCACCCATACACATGAAAAAAAAAAAAGAAAGCGCATGCTAGGAAGAGGATGTAGCCGAGCAGGGAGGGAAGTGGACTTGGTACAGGGGTGTGGCCTTGCAAAATAAAGACTACCTTGAAAGCCTGGTCCTGACTCAGGACACAGGACACAGGGTAAGACTGCAAGCTTCAGCAGCGGCACAGTGTGTAGCTAGGAGTCCAGTACAGAAAAAAGGTCTAGGAACAACAGCCCGTGCCGTCATATCCTTTCCCAGCTGGAAATGTGGAAGCACATACACCCGCCGCCTCCACCCGCTAAAGGCATGCAGCAAAAATTTTAAACGCAATGCACATTACATATTATACCACACACCATAATGCCCATTACACATTAGACCACACATGGTAATGCCCCTTACATAATTATGCCACACGCCATAATGCCTATTGCAAATACCACACACCGTAATGCCCATTACATCACACACCGTAATGCATATTGCATATGATGCCACATAAGTGGCGCTTACCTACATGCTCTTTGCCACAAGCGATTACATGCTTGATGTCATGCTTGAGTTAAATGCTCGTTGCTACAGTGGATTACATGCTGAATGCCAGGGGGGTTAAATGCTAGTTGCCACTGGGGATGGGGAATACCTGCTTGATGCCAGGGGGAGTTACATGCTGTTGCGGGATTACATCCTTTCAGTGAGTACACCGTGGGCAGAGCAGTGCACTTGCTGTCCCCATTAAAGCTGGATAGAGTGGTGTAACGGGGATATAGCTGTGCAGAGAGGTGGGCAACCCAGCAGCTGTATTAGAGCAGGTCAGGGGCTATTTCAAATGTTACGCCGGCTTGAGAGCCAATTGGAGCACACAGTGCAGCAGCCAATCAGGAGCCACCACTGCCTGTTGGCTTGCGAGCCGGTGGGACATTTGAAATAGCCGCTGACCTCTGATACGTGGCAACAGCAGGACAGCTGTACTGCGCCCCCGTGCCCCCACCCAACTCTTCCACAATAGATACTGAATCGTTTTAGCAACCAATCTTGAACACTACATGATAATAGAATTCAGAGATATTGGTTACATATACCTGCGCAGGTGCATGCCGCGCTGGGCCTCCTAGCCTATGATAGTTTTTGGGGTGCACACCCTGCACCTAGATATAGCGCTAGGGACCCCCAATATACAGAGAAGCCTTGATGCAGCTTGGGGGCATGTCATACACCTGCGCAGGTATATGTAACCAATATCTCTGAATTCTATTATCATGTAGTGTTCAAGATTGGTTGCTAAAACTATTCAGTGTGCCGGGGGAACCAATGTCTTGATACTTACTAAGTATTAACCCCTCCCTTGCATGCACCTGAAAAGTTTTACTGAACTAATTTGAGCATCTACCACTATCTGTATGTATCTTCCACAATAGAAGCAGGTACCGGCTTCCGCAGACCTTCTCCTTGCATCCCATGATGTGTATGCAGTCTGGCTGTTCCTGGAAGCAGCCGCTGGTCACCCTGTTGAAAGCACCCGCAGCCGCCATTTTATAGTTTTGCACCAGGGCAGAGAGTGATATCGATCGAGCCTGGCAATAGAGAAAGAGCCAAAAAGGGTGAATGTCTGCTAAGCTGGTCGGCTCCTGCTTATGGTCCGCAGCATAACTAATAACGGTGTGGGCCCCTTCACTGCTGCAATTAAAAAAATGCTGGAAATGACAGGGGCATGGGCAAATGGCAGGGCATCAGTTTCATATACTGGCCCACCCCGCCACTGACCGCAGGAGACAGGGCTATATTATAAAATATTGAGCCCTGCCTCCGACCTGCAGTGTTCCCAGCCGTATTGTGTGGGCCACGCTACACTCGCGAGTTGGTGGAGCCATGTCAATTTTCGGCCTCACCTTTGTCCGGCCTCCCGGGAAACTTCTCGGTGACTTAAATGGCCAATCCGCCCCTGCTTAATTGTGTCTTGAGTAGTGGATGTACAGATGGAGCGCCTCTCAGCCAGCTCTGGGAATCGACTAAACTGGCAATCGCTGGCAGAGGGACGCTCCATCTGCTGGGGATGCACAAGCTTCTCATACACGCGTCCCTGTCATCACGGCACCGGGGAACACTTTCCCTGCCCGTCTCCGCTTCAGAGAGATGGGCAGGGTTAGGGGGGAGCTGGGGGCATCGGGGGAGCTGCAGTGAATGGCGGAGGGCTTCTTGGAACAGGGCGCGCGAGTGTCTCGTGCGTGTGCCCCCTTCCAGCAGATCGCGGTGGCTGGTTCTTGGCGATTCGATCGCCAGGAGAAGCTCCATCTGAATGTGCTGTATTATTTTTATGTTCCTTTATGCTACAGGTAAACTTAGGGACTACTACTCTCTCTTGCCTTCTGTACCTGGCCACTCCCCGAATGTAACCACAACTTCATTGGTGTTGCACAAATTCATTGTCATTAAAACAGCCCTAAGGCTATTGCATTAGGATAATTATTATGTTCAATAGGAGTGACAAGGGAAGTCTTGGCAAAAATGATGGGGTTATGATGAAACAAAGAAACATAATGATACTCTATTTGATGGTGAGCTTTGCAAGCAGCCTTCAAGTGTCAAAGTAAAGGAGAGCCTGGGTCCTGATTCTGGTTCACTTGCAAAAGCAAATTCTCTCTCTAATGGACAAAACCATGTGCACTGCAGGTGGGGCAGATGTAACACGTGCAGAGAGTTAGATTTGGGTGGGGTTTGTACTTCAAACTGATTTCTATATCGCAGTGTAATAATAAAGCAGCCAGTATTTACTCTGCACAGAATCAAAATAACGACCAAATGTAATTCTCTCTGCACGTGTTACATCTGCCCCACCTGCAGTACACATGCTTTCTGTGTGCCAAAAGACTTATGCATTCTAAAGGTGAATACGATTTTGCCCCGTGTGTATTGTGAAGTGAATTCATTAGCCAAAAAAAACATTATTGTTTCTTAGGGAGGGATGCTTTGCTTAAAAAGTGAAAACTGTCATTTTAAACAATATTTTTAAATGAATCTGCGATTTTACATCCACTGTTTAGATTTCTGAATAGGGTGCAACACCAACCTGGAGATTTACGACCGATCATGCCAAATAATGCTGAGCAATGTTTACAATAAGGAAAAGAATTTTGCAGAGCGTGCTGGCTAACAGCAGGAAAAACATTTAGGCATTTGCTGATTTTATACTAGTTAAATCCTCCATATATTCCGTATCACTTTTTGTCACTATAAATCATATATTTGTTTTTTTAAGGCAAATGTCATGCAGTGAGTTTCCTTCTATGGATCCTGCAGCCACCTGTCCATTACTAATCCTACCCATGAGGCTTACACAATCACTGTAAAACGTTGAAGAGGGACATTATTTACTGCCTTCCTTATGTTGTGAAATATAGACAAGCTAAGACAAACCATGTGATGCGTGCTTTTTAATTACTCTTTGATCATAATGCGAATCAACAACAGTATGTCTAATTAACTGTACATGACATCATCAATGTTTTAGAAGTAGCATGACCACAAAAGAGAAATAGTTCTTGATAGCATGGACTGCTGGAGTCGCCACAAATGCCATGCTGTTTTAGCATTAATCTACTGTGCCAGGTGTATTTAACAAATTAAATTGATTTATTACTTTACACATCACTTGCTAATAAAGCCAAATGTATTATTCGAGTTTTGAAAATTGAGGGCCTTAGGAGAGAGATAAAGTGGATGGAGATTATGTTTGAATCATGACAGGATCTGATTGGCTAGTCCTGTAATTAGTTCCATCCACTTTATCTCTCTCTCTCTCCGCAAGGCTCACACTTATACATACTTCACTACTTTTGAAAACTGGTTTCAGGGAGATTATAGTTGGTAGTAGAATTTTGCAAAGTGCCCCATTGAGGGGGTGTGTCATGCTCCACCCAACGTGCGTGTCTAGTTCCATATATGGAGAGATTGTGAAAATGTGAATGTGGCACCTAAAAGCTTGGGTGTGCACTGCTACATCTGAAAGGAATCTTTTAAAATGACTTTTTCATTTGGAAAGATCCAAATGTAGATGAGCACCTATTTTTTTTTTTTAAATTTGCTAAGTGTTCTAAGATTAATGTCACTCCAGTTTGCCTATAAGGCATTAGCAGTGAAATAGTTAATATATTAGAGTCACCATGATTTGTTTTATTTTTGTTATTTTATAAATCAAATGCATCTGTAAAACATCTCTGCCACATGTTGGCTAACATTATGGGTGAGATTTAATAGGATGAGAGATTCAGAAAGTGAGAGATTTGGTGAGAAATCTCCAGTTTTTTTTAAAGCGGCAATCATTTACACTTCAAAATCAAACTGGTTTAGCAGTGTAAATGATTGCCGCTTAAAAAAAACTGGAGATTTCTCACCAAATCTCTCACTTTCTGAATCTCTCATCCTATTAAAGCTCACCCAAAGGGGGAAATTTACTAATATGAAAAACCTAGTTTTTCGTATTAGTATTTTCCCTACGACTGCATACGACTGTTTCAGTCGTATGCAAAGTCCTGTTCCGGAGGGGAAATTACAAAGCAGTCATATATGACTGCTTTGTAACCCTCCGATGTCGTATTCATTCGTATTAGCTGGCCGTATATACGGCCGCTAATACGAATTCCTACAGGCAGTCTGCATGGATCAGTCAGATCCGTGCAGGCTGCAGTGTGTAAAAAAAAAATAGAAAAATAAATAAATATAAAAAAAAAAAAACAGCTGTAACCAGCACCATGCTGAAAGAGCCGGGGCCGGTAATTAAAAATCAGGGAACCCGACAAATAGGGGTTCCCCGATTTTTAACAACCAGCCCCAGGCTCCAGGTCCGGGGCTGGTTCCCAAAATAAGGGGGACAAAATGACTAGGGGTCCCCCGTATTTTAAGAACCAGCCCCAGGCCAAACCAGCCAGCAGGGTAATGCCACAGCCGGGGGGGAGACTTTTTATACAAGTCCCCCTGGCCAAAGCATTCAGCCCTACCGACCAGTCAGCCTGGCCAGGGGCCCTGGGGGAGTGGGGACCCCCCAATAAAGGGGTCCCCCCCCTCCAGGACTTACTTGACCAGGCTGAAGCCTGGTGCTGTCCCCGGTGGCCCTGTGCAGTGGCCACCAGGCTGATCTTGGTGTAAAAAATAGAACAATAAACTATTGTTTTAAACTGTGGAACTATGAGTCCCAGCAAGCCTCCCCTGCAAGCTGGGACTTGGTGAACCACAAGTCCCAGCCTGCGGGGCATTAAAGGGCCCGCTGGGTCTTGTAGTTCCACAGTAAAAAAAATAGTTAAATAAATACACACTGACACCTGAAAAATAAAAGTTTAATACATACATTACACACACACTGATACTTACCTATCTTGATCCCATAGGTAGGTCCCAGAGTCTTGATCCGGTGCCTTGTCCTGGTTCCGGATCATGTCGTCTTTCTTCACCATGTCGATCTTCATGTCGGCGTCTGGTCCGGGTCCGAAGAAATCCATGGTGGACCTGTAGAAGGAAATCCAACTCACCCAGGTCCTCCATGGAAGTTCTTCTGGCTTGGTCCGACGTAGTCCAGGCATTCTTCCATCTTCTTCCATCTTCTGGCTTCTTTTTCAAGCTGCCGGGCGACTCCGGCAGCTCCCCGACTGTCAGAGCCGCAGAGATGTTTCCTCCTCGGCGTCTGGACTAAGAATGAATTCTGGCCAATCAGGAGCCGCCTAGCGGCCAATCAGGAGCCCGGAAAGTCGGCTCCTGATTGGCCAGAATTCATTCTTACAGAGAAAAAAATAATTTGCATCACCCTCGGGCGCAGCTGCTTATGGGTCTCAATACACTTATTGAGGAGTCACCACTCCTCACAACATGGAAATACAATACAATTTTTATAAGTGGAAACCCTCTAGCGGTTAAACATGAATGATAGTACTTCCCTTTGTAGGCGTAGATACTTCTTTACAAACGGGTGTGTGGAATGAATTGTCCTTGTAGTTTAGCTCTCATAGATTATTATAGTCCATGTAAAGAAATAAAAAACAGAGACATCAATAATCCACACTATACGATTATGTTCTACACCCGTGCGGATAGATGGAGACTGTGAAGTATTCTTTCTTCCACCCGACACAAGGGACAGACAGATGTAATCTGTATGAATGGTATTGCGTACCAAAACTCACATAAAAATGTGGCTGGTTACACACATCAAGGTATCTTTTAATCTTTGGTGCGTACCCGACTCACAATTAAGAAGTATGGTATCCTCATATAAAGGTATCTTTTAACCCAACAAATAGAAATTCTTGTCACGGGGATGCGTACCCCAACTCACTGGTGCAAATGCTGTGGTAATCGCATCAAGGTATCTTTCAGGCCACTCAGTTGATAAATCAGAAAAGTGCTTTAATAACTTCCACATCCAGAAGTGATAATATAAAATGAAATCAAACAGAGTAATCACTGTGACTGCCGTATACAATAGAACAATGGTGCAAACTTGGAGTCTACAACCTGGGAGGTCTTCCGGACGATCCAGCCAGGGAGTAGGTCAGTCAAAGTTCCAAGGTCCAGCAGTCATCCAGGGATCACCTTCCTCTAAGTACACACAATGCGTTTCGATCCACTCTGGGATCTTTTTCACTTGAAAAAGATCCCAGAGTGGATCGAAACGCGTTGTGTGTACTTAGAGGAAGGTGATCCCTGGATGACTGCTGGACCTTGGAACTTTGACTGACCTACTCCCTGGCTGGATCGTCCGGAAGACCTCCCAGGTTGTAGACTCCAAGTTTGCACCATTGTTCTATTGTATACGGCAGTCACAGTGATTACTCTGTTTGATTTCATTTTATATCATCACTTCTGGATGTGGAAGTTATTAAAGCACTTTTCTGATTTATCAACTGAGTGGCCTGAAAGATACCTTGATGCGATTACCACAGCATTTGCACCAGTGAGTTGGGGTACGCATCCCCGTGACAAGAATTTCTATTTGTTGGGTTAAAAGATACCTTTATATGAGGATACCATACTTCTTAATTGTGAGTCGGGTACGCACCAAAGATTAAAAGATACCTTGATGTGTGTAACCAGCCACATTTTTATGTGAGTTTTGGTACGCAATACCATTCATACAGATTACATCTGTCTGTCCCTTGTGTCGGGTGGAAGAAAGAATACTTCACAGTCTCCATCTATCCGCACGGGTGTAGAACATAATCGTATAGTGTGGATTATTGATGTCTCTGTTTTTTATTTCTTTACATGGACTATAATAATCTATGAGAGCTAAACTACAAGGACAATTCATTCCACACACCCGTTTGTAAAGAAGTATCTACGCCTACAAAGGGAAGTACTATCATTCATGTTTAAGCGCTAGAGCAGCGGTGGCCAACCCGCGGCTCGCGAGCCGCATGCGGCTCGCCGCGCTGTAAAGTGCGGCTCCAGCCTCCCATCCCGTCTGCAAAGCGGGGTTTTGAATTTGGCGCCAATTCGGCTGCCAAATTCAAAACACCGCATCGGCGGCCAATAGGAAACGGCCGCGGCGAGCAAATCAGCGCTCGCCGCGCCGTTTCCGCCCTACCCCCGGCGTCTGACATCAGACGCCAGCGGGAGGGTGAAACGTCTTCTCCACGCCGGCGGAGCGCAGGAGCGCTCCTGAAGACACGAGAAGCCGCCGGAGGATGGCGCAGAAGACGGCGGCGGGGAGAAGAGTTCCGGCGCCGCTGAAGAGGCCAGAAGACGCCGGGATCAAGACAGAAGATCTCCGGCGCCTTCTGCAAGAAAAAAGAAGATGGCTCCCGTAGAGGCCAGCGGGGGTGGGAAGCAAAAGAGCTGACGAAGCTCCCCCCAGCGGCCTCTCCCAACACCAGGTAGGGGCCTTTGGCCTCCTACCCTCCATCCACCCTAGACCACCGGGTGTCGGGCACTAGGCCCGTGGGCAAATTCAGGCCCTTCTGGCCTGTGTGCGCATTAGTCGGGCCCTCTTGGCCCATGGCTCATTTGTTTGTTGGGCCCTCCTGGCCCTCTAGGTGGGCCCTTTAGTTAGGAAGCTGGGCCCTCCAGCATAGGTGTTGCACTGTGGGCAACACCTGTGCTGGAGGGCCCAGCTTCCTAACTGTGGGGGCATATGATGTTTGGCACTGTGGGGGGCATATGTTTGGCACTTTGAGGGGCATGTGATGTTTGGCACTGTGGGGGGCATATGATGTTTGGCACTGTGGGGGGCATATGATGTTTGGCACTGTGGGGGGCATATGATGTTTGGCACTGTGGGGGGCATATGATGTTTGGCACTGTGGGGGGCATATGATGTTTGGCACTGTGGGGGGCATATGATGTTTGGCACTGTGGGGTGCATATGATGTTTGGCACTGTGGGGGGCATATGATGTTTGGCACTGTGGGGGCATATGATGTTTGGCACTGTGGGGGGCATATGATGGTTGGCACTGTGGTGGGCATATGTTTGGCACTTTGAGGGGAATGTGATGTTTGGCACTGTGGGGGCATGTGATGTTTGGCACTTTGAGGGGCATGTGATGTTTGGCACTGTGGGGGGCATATGATGTTTGGCACTGTGGGGGGCATATGATGTTTGGCACTGTGGTGGGCATATCTGGCACTGGGGGCATAAAGTTTTGTCATGTGGCCACTCTCCTTGTGTCATATGACCACGCCCCTGACCACTCCCCCGATCACGCCCCTTTTTGGCGCGCGCGCCTTCGGCGCGTGCATGATGTTGGCTCTTTGGCTTGACGACTGATATTTTTCGGCTCTTTACCTCTGACCGGTTGGCCACCCCTGCGCTAGAGGGTTTCCACTTATAAAATTGTATAGAATTCATTCTTAGTACAGACGCCGAGGAGGAAACATCTCTGCGGCTCTGACAGTCGGGGAGCTGCCGGAGTCGCCCGGCAGCTTGAAAAAGAAGCCAGAAGATGGAAGAAGATGGATCCGTGCACGCTTAAAGCAAATACGACAGGGAAAGCAAGGTGTATTTTCCTGTCGTATTTTCGTGCCTGTTTTACACCAATTAGCAGCCGTATTATCAATACGGCTGCTTAGTACATCAGGAACCACCATTCTTTTGAATGGTGATTCCTGTCGTATTCTATCGATGGTGTAGACATTCGTATTTGTAAATACAAATACGAATGTCCCATCTTTAGGAATATACGAATTGTTGTATTTTCGGGATTGTAAATCCCGAAAATACAAATGTGTAAAAAATAGGTGTATTTCTGCCTACGAATACACCTATTTTTTACGAATCCATTTTGGTAAATTTCCCCCAAAGTGTCATGGTTTAGAATTCTGTGGCTCTTAAACTATGATACTACAACTCCCAGTATTCTGAAGCTTGTAGTTCCATACAATAATGCACAGGCGTAGTTACTAAAGATGCAGGGAGTATTCAGAGCTGAAAGGAGAACACTATTAGATACATTTATCAACATTGGGTGAAATATAAGAACCCTTACAAACTTTTTGTTTGGGTCTACACTATTGGCAAAATGTAATAAGGTGTAGCAATCAGTAAGTGAGAGATTTTGGGAGAGTTTTCACATTTTTTTAAAGCGGCAATCAATTTTAGGGCAAAAAGCGGCAATCAATTTCAGGGCAAAAAGCAACCTGGTTTTGCAGTGTAAATGGTTCCACTCTCCTAAAATCTCTCACTTTCGGATTCTCACACCCTATTACATTTGTCCCGATATCTTCTTACTGTATGTCTCTGGGCCTGCTCATTGTAATGTGGTATAAATGAACTGGTGGGCATTTTAGTTACATACTGTAACGTGAACGGAGTCGCTGTAATGTGGCACAGTAAGAAGTAAAAGCATTACAGTGTGACATAATATGAACTGGGGGCACTGTAATGTGGCAAAGTAGGAAGTGGAGTCACTATAGTGTGGCATCATTGGAACGTGGTGCACCTTAAAATTACTTAATATGAACTGGGGACACTATATTTTATAATGTGATTGGTGGTACTGTTACATAATGTGTACAGGTAGCCCTACAATGTGACCTAATGCGAACTAGGGCACTACTATGGTTCATAACATAAAGTATGGCACTACTCTACTATGGACATAACATTACCAATGTTGCTACTATTGCCCATGAAATAAACTAGACAACTATTTTGAGGCATAAAATGAACAACTGATGTACAGAGATGAACAGGGCTCCCTTCAAAATGTTGCTTTTGGGCTCACAAAATTCTGGCTCCGCCCCTGCAAGCAAGTGAACAACAGGATGCCAACTGTTCTCCACTGTGCTGCTGCTCTCATCCCCAACTCCTCTTTTTCAAGATATTCTGAAAATCATGCTCACAGCTAGACAGCAGGGAATGCTACTAATGTTGCACTATGATATATGCTACTAATATAGACCAAAAAGAGTTACTTTTATACTGTATTTTAAATAAAGATGTATGTTTTTTTTTTAATTAACGTATATTGATTTATGAGGTGTGGGTGTAATTATTTCTTACTTAGAGGGAGATGAATCAAACCTTTAAATGAGATATAGTCTGGAAGTGGTCCTTAGTGACTAATCTGCTTCTGTCGTTTTATAGACTGTGCTTGAAAAATGATAGAAACTGATTGGTTATTATATACAACTATCCGCAGTGGTGTATTTATAATGAATGCAGTGTGCGCCCATTTTCTAATACCTCCCTTCCGGAGTCCAGCGGTGGTTGGTGGCAGGAGTGTTGCTGAGATCGCCGGAAAAATGGCGCAGAGGACATTTTTCTGCTGATCTCTGCATGCGCAATAGAGTCTGAGCTGCCCGGCCTGAGGAGTAAACACTTGGGCCTCCTCCTCTTTTAGGGGTAGATTTATTAAGCTCAGTGAAGTGATAAAGTGTCTGGTTTTTATCACCGGCCAGTCTGTAACTTTACAGTTAGGAACTGATTGGCCGGTGATAAAAACCAGACACTTTATCACTTCACCGAGCGTAATAAATCTACCCTTGAAAATGCCACTGCTTATCCACTTAATCTCCCTCAAATGTTAAATACATCTCACCATTATTTTGGTAACTAGGGCAGGCTTTGTCCATTATGTAGTAGTCTTATCGGTACTTATGTAATATCTGGGCTCCCGTTTTTCTTATGAGACCGCGTCCCCTCGCAGGGCTCGCTGCGCTCGCCACGCTTCAGGCACGGTGGCTCGCTGCGCTCGCCACACTATATAAAATCAACTCCATGCGTAGTTGGATAGTAGGGGTATGAAAAAATGGGGTGCATTTAACATGGGAGCCCAGATAATACATAAGTACCGTCTTATCATTTTCTTTAGCTGCCACACTCCTCTAATAGCCGGAACTGTATTGAGAATATTGGTAGCCAGTTATAATTATAATGGGGATACTATACTACTAATATCCACGTTAAAGTATCAGAGCAGACTGGCTAGATCTGGAGCTGGTTAAGGATGGTTTCATTCTCATAGTACTGATGCCGCTGCATTTTAATTTTCCCAGTTCTTAGTATATGTTTTTATTTTTTGTGTAGAGAACTCATTCAACCATTCTGTGAACATATTTTTTTCCCAAAGAGCAGTTTTCTGTCACACGGTTTTCCCCTGGTAAGTAATATGGGTTTTACAAGATTTTTCCCACTAACAGTTCCAGCGCAGCTATAATCTAACAAAGCAACGGGGTGGTCTTATTCATATTGTTTTACAGCAGCCCGGAAATGAGAATTTGCTCCATGGAACCAGACAGGGAAAATGTGAGTGGAGATATATGTAATGATGGTAAACTTCACATATCAGGATCTATACAATGAAAATATTAAATCCTCATATTTGCTTAAATGATCCTGCACATATCAGGAGATCAATAGATATGTTCTGTATCAAACACTAAAGCTGACACTACTGCGATGTATCACAGCGGTGTATGGCCATCTGATCCCCCGCAAACCACCCGGGACCTTCCCGAGCGGCAGGATTGCATGCAGTACATCGTAGCCCTTATTCTGGTTCACTCACAAAGTCAAATTCCTTTTCAAATGGACAAAACCATGTGCACTGTGGGTGGAGCAGATGTAACATGTGCAGAGAGAGTTAGATTTGAGTGAGTTAATTTGCTCCTGTGAAGGAAAAATACTGGCTACTTTATTTTTACACTGCAATATAGATCTCACTTTGAAGTAAAACCCCACGCAAATCTAACTCTCTCTGCACATGTTACATCTGCCCCACCTGCAGCGCATATGGTTTTGTCCATTTGAGAAGGAATTTGCCTTTTGCAAGAGAACCAGAATAAGTGCCTGTATCCGGTCCTTTCACATGTGATGTATTGCCAGGAAGGGGGTCCGGGTCAGAGGCCAGACCTGCATGCAGGTCCGACAATTTACACAGGTTCGATCCACATGGGACCACGTATTGGACAAGCATCTGATTTGGGCAAATTTCCTGGCCCGATCTGTCAGGAATGGGTGAAATCATCTATGTACGGGTTGAGTCTCCCATATCTGTATATCCAAAAACCGAAATATTCCGAAAACCGTGGTTTTTCCGAATATTTTTTTTTTCCCCTGCAAATTTTTTTCACACCTCGGAGTCATCTGCAGCCATCGGAGTCATCTTCAGCGGCATCCCCGGTCCCAAAGGTCCCACAATGCATCCTTGGACCAGAGATGTCAGTGAAGACGACTCCGATGGCCACCGTGGACACCACGGGACACAGTGGATGTCGGGGGACCACCAGGGGACCAGGTCAGTATGTAAATAAAAAATATTATCCAGAATAATCCCTTATACAAAATGCTCATGGTCCCGAGCATTTCGGATAAGGGATACTCATCCTTTTGTGTGTCTCTGAAACACTGCCATCAGTTGGCAGGGAGTGAAACTACATTCTCTCTCTCACACTTGCACAAACACAGAGGAAATCACAATGTAGCAGACTAGATTTTGAAGCATTTGCTTCGAGTGGGTTTACTAGTGCATTCATAACTGTGATTGTGGTACACTGACCATTAAGCCTATTATTCTTTAGGTTTATATAAAGAAACCTTTATATACTTGCTCCTGCTCCTCTTTAAGTGACTTCAGGTATGCTGTGTTTATTCTCTGCTGCATAGAGGATTTCATTATACATGGAAAATAAAGATATATTTATACACCCAGATTTCCTTGCTGCAAAGTCTCCCTGCCATGTCCCCGCCACTGTCCAGGGTCCCCGTGCCTGTACTATGCCATTGACAGGCTGAGGGGAACGGGTACTTTTTACCCTGACCCGGTGAGAGTGAACTAACTGCAGCAGCATCTCTCCCAAGCCCAGTACAGACTGCTCAGTGCTGTGTGGGGAGAGAGGAAGCTGCAGCGGCAGCTTGTCCTCTCCCAATAAGTGGGTTTGCAATGCAACCTGTCGACCAGTGTTCCCTCTAAGCTGTGCGCGTGTGCGCGCGCACACAACTCGCCGAGCCCGCGCACAGACATTACAACTGAGCGCACAAAGGTTAAAATCTTGTTTTAGTGTGCCACGAGTTTAATAAGGTTGAAAATCACTGCTATAGTCTATATGTGCGGTGTGTGAAGTCTGTAAACATTCAAATTGCTTTATTAACTCAACAGAACTCGAAACCTAGGCCTGTATACGTTATGTGACGCACAAAAATGTACATTTCCTTCCAAAGTTGCACAGCCAATATCTTTTTCTGCACAAAGCCTTTGTAAAATTAGAGGGAACATTGCTGTCGACCCCTACTATTTTTATTTGTTTACAGGAATGTGACTATGCCCCCACCCCTTATTCACACCCTGTCATTTTGCCAGGCCCAGCAGAGCTGTCAGTGCCCCTGTAGCCACTTCCCCACCAAAGACCTTGTGCGGTTGAAACGTGTTAATATGGTGCCTGAGACTGTCCTTCTTTTGAGTACCCTATATGACCTACTACTGGTAAGCTATGTAAGAAATAAAGAATAGTGCCTGCGCTGGCTGTACCAAATAAGGCACTATTCTTTATTTCTTACATTGTATTTTTTAGGGCTTGACCGCCCTGTGCCAGCTGCTGTTGATTTGCGCACCACACACTTTTTTCCAATTACTGGTAAGCTATACCTGGGAATTTCTTTACCATCTTCACCCATGTGATATGTCTTTATATGTGATCGTCTATTTAATCGTCTATTAAAATTATTTTTGGATCTTATGTGCTTTTTGTGGAATACAATTATGCGTGGTGAATTGGATATACTACATTGAAAGAAACCTTTATAAGAGGATATGCTGCTGAGACACACATAAGCATACATGTGAGCCTTCTTCTGATTAGGCACCAAAGGTCCAAAGCACGTGGTGCACCATATATTTAAAGATACTTTAATATACATATGTCATGCTATTTTCATGTAAGCATTGTGTAAGCACGTATTATATGTTTTACACAGAAAGTGACCCCCTAACGCAATCAACCCCATGATCCCATACCTAGAAGTGACCTAACTTTTATTATACGATTTCCCCTACTTACGACCTTTTTCGGACCTATTACACTATGATATCTGTATTCTCCTCCCCTCATGTCACCACCTTTATGTTGAAATATGGAACAAAAGGGATACTAGCTTAGAGATACCTTGATCGGCATATACCATGTAAGCTGAATGTAAGCTTCGTGTATGCATTATCACTTTTCTTCCACTGCAGAAGGTGACCTTTAGAAAAATACCATCCCAGATTTAGAAGGGAACCTTTACTTGAGGGAGAACATCGATGCCACACCACCCTCAATATACTACACTATGGGGCTGATTCTGGTTGACTGGGTAAGCTTCGAGGATCGCAGCTTACAGAGTGCCAGAGAGCCCGCCCCGCCACCATCCGCTCCCGGCCTGCCCAGCTCCCTGCCAGCAGCTCAGCGACTAAGCCATTTGTAAAGGGGACCTACACATGCGCATAAAAGACCATGCACATGCGCAGTCCCCCAAACATCGGAACGGGGCCAAATTTGCCCCATTCTGAGGGAATAAGAATCACCACCTATATTTCGTGTTATTTGTTTTCTTTTATGACTCCATTCATATGAGAACAAACAGAAAGAAAAGAATTACAATTTTTTTCTTAATCAGAGGAACAATTATCATTACCAGAGAACTTGCACCAGTATATAAGGACATACTTATCCACACATTATTTCCTTGTATATACCTCCACTGTGGGGAGCTACACCTATTGTTTATATTGCAAAATGTAATCCCAACCAGTGCAAATCCATACGCAACTCACTCTCCATTGAATGTTTTTTTCCACTGTGTGCAGTCTGTGCGTAACACTGACCCTTCCTCAACTCCCTCCCTGAAAATGCCTGAGCCCCCCTGAGTCTTTACCAACACTCCCCGAAAATGTTACCACCTACAAACTGTGACATCCTGACAACCAAACTGCAGTCAAGTTGCGAATAAAAAAGTTGCAGTATTTTGTCGCTGTGTGCCTTCACGCACTACAGAGCAGGCGCATTTGCAGTCATTCGATAATTGTTTGCCATGCAAATTCACAGAGTGAACAGGTCTGAATAACCCCCATAGTCTTTACCTGGAGAACAGGGTGTGTAAAAAGGTAGAAACTTCCCCTAATATTATCAGTAATCAGGAAAAAAATAGGATTTGTGCCAAATACACCCACATACACACATGACTTAAATATGTTATTATTTTGCTACACCCAGTTCTGATATAGGAAGTTTTAGGGAATGTTAATGAAATCCAGCTTTAGATGCATGTGCCATAGACTCTGTTGTTCCCTGTAAAATCCAATCCATGTTGGTGAATAGCTCGATGATCACACCTAATCCCTATCAAATGGTGCATGTGGAAACATTCTCTCTGCAACATAAGTTGTTGTTTATCTCTATGATTATGTGACTTTTATACAGCATATTTACTAAAGACACATTGTGTTGTAACATCGTATTTACACATGTAGAGGGGATCGTAATCTAGTGCAAATCTGGCACCCTAAACAGCATGATTAGAAAAGCAGTTAGAAAAGCCCACACACGCACCGATCCCGGCGTGCGTTGTGGGCTTAACTAGCACACATAGCATCGCATCGTATGCCTTGTGCATACGATGTGCATGCGATGCGATGCTATGCTAGAAAAGGCTAGTACAAAAAGTATGTGCAGCACATACTTTTTGTACTGTACGATGAGGTGCCGCGGGAGCGCGCACCCCATCGTACAGCATCGCACCGCCCGCATCGGTGCGTGTGTGGCCTCCATTAGAAAAGAATTAGAAAAGGAAGCTTGAATTGAAAATTGCTAGCAATGTGCATGGATTTTCGCCAGGTTTAAAAAGCTTCTAAAACAACCCAAAAAAGCCATCAGACAGCAAGATTGCTCAAACAGCATGTAGCTTTAGCTATCTGTCAGACCAGAAAGTAATTTATAGGTAATTACACATACGTATGAAATTGACACTATACAATGTTTAGTTAACAAATCCAAACAAGCAATAATATATGAGAAAAGATACACGGAGAGTGCACCATAAGTGAATAGATATTTAGGTACTTGTTTCCTAGCACGGCGCCAGCGATTTTAATTGCATTGATGGCAGCCGTAAAAATTGCAAATCGCATGCGATGCGATCGTCGCGATCAAAGTGATTTTTACATTGGAATCAATGAAAAATGGTCCCTGAGACCCAATTTTACATTGATTTCAATGTAAAAAGCCCCCAAAACCCCAATTTTAATTGCAAACCCCCCTCATGGGTGAAATCCCTCCCCCCCATTGTTAACGCCACCCCACTATTGACGCCAACCCGAAAAGTGGAGAGCGCAGCGAGCCCACGAGGGGCGGCGTTACGCGTCCTCCGACCTTTTCATACCCCCACTATCCATGTCGGCGTGGAGTTGATTTTATAAAGTGTGGCGAGCGCAGCGAGTCACCGAGCCCGAAGCGTGGCGAGCGCAGCGAGCCCCGCGAGGGGCCGCGTATACCTGTGAGGTTATGCGCGTCCCCTCGCGGGGCTTGCTGCGCTCGCCACGCTTCGGGCTCGGTGGCTCGCTGCGCTCGCCACACTTTATAATTTCAACTCCACGCCGACGTGGATAGTGGGGGTATGAAAAGGTCGGAGGACGCGTACCGCCGCCCCTCGCGGGCTCGCTGCGCTCACCAAGCTTTGGGTTGGCGTCAATAGTGGGGTGGCGTTAACAATGGGGGACCATTTACCATACTTAATACCCATGAGGGGGCATATACAATCAAAAATCGGGCACATTGGCCCTTTTTACATTGTTCCCTATGTAAAATCGTGTTGATCGCGTCGATCGCATCGCATGCCATTATAATGGCATGCGATCGACGCGATCAACGCGATTTTAACTTTGAAAGCTAATTTAACATTGATCTCTATGGGAAAATCGCGTTGATCGCGTCGCTCACATCGCATACCTTAAGTACCTTAACTTAAGGTAGGCGATCAACCCCGACGGGCGCCGTGCTAGTAAACAAGTACCGATATTTATATATAAAAGTAGAAACATACTGTAAGCTCACATCCACGAGGGATTCGAATTATCAGCTTGCCAGCGTTATAATAAGCCAGTCCGTCAGCGGTACAGCAACTTCACAGGATGGATCTGTAGTCAATGTGCTTCATGGCCGGGCAGGGCTCAAGCGGCAGGTGAACGTCTCTACAGCCGCAATATCAAGAGGCACAGGTGCACCAATGCTGGGGGTTAGGGATGGCACCTGCTGGTTCTCCAAAGTACTTGTGTCACAATGATAGGCCACACCCAATGCATTTCATCCAATGAAGGACTTCGTTAGGACTTCACACCCCCCGACGAAGTCCTCCATTACATGAGATGCATTGGGCATGGCCTATCGTTGTGGAAAAAACTTGTTCCACTTTTTTCACGACAAGTCATAGTGTGCCTGTTCTTCCTAATTCTATATTGATGTTCTGCACAAGTTCCAGAGGTTGGCACCAGGGCAGGGTAATTACCACAGCTTGAGTAAGCCCTGAGTGACTGTTCTTACTTTCTGGATATATATATATATATATATATATATATATATATATAGTCCCGGTATGGCAGCACACTCACAAAAAAACAGCTCAACTGGTCCCGGTGCCTCCACTTGTAGTCTCCACTGCGGGTGACACATAGATAGGTAGGTGTGTGTGCGGCACACAGGAATGAAATAACAGGTAGAGAAACGGCTGGTTTCTCTACCTGTTATTTAATTCCTGTGTGCCGCACACACACCTACCTATATATATATATATATATATATATATATATATATATATACATATATATATTAGGGCGGAGTGAAAAAGTTGAAATTTAGATATTTAAAAACGGCTAGTGTGGAAAAGTTGTGACTTGACCCGAATAAGAAATGTGCAAAAGCTTTTTTTTTTGCTCTAAGTCAATATCTTCTGTTAGGGCAAGACACGTAAAGTTTTGCTTTTTAGATGAAAATAACGAAACTTATGAAGAAGCTCTGATCTAATTAAAATTATGCCAGGATATTTTAATATACTTTAGCATACTAAAAAAGAGCTTGTCCAAGTGCAAAGTTACTGACATTGGCTGGAGTAAAAATCCCTTATAACTGACCCATTTTCATGGTCACAATTGGGAATATTATGTGTTTCAGGGATTGACCCTGATTTTTTGGATCAAGTTTTTTTTCTTGGTCACTTCAATTACAGATCATTCACTTGAAAAAAAAGAAAAGAAAAACACTTTCGGGTGAAGACACACAATATTCACAATTGCGACCATGAAAACGGGTCAGTTATCAGGGACTTTTTTCTCCAGCCAAAGTCAGTCACTTTGCACTAGGACAAGCTTGTACTCTTATTTACTATGCTTAAGTATATTAATGAACGACTCTAAGACGTCCTGACATAATTTTATCTAGATCGGAGCTTTTTCATACGTTTCGTTATTTTCATCTAAAAAGCTAAACTTGTCTTGCCGGAAACGCTTTTTGCACGTTTCTTCTTCAGGCCAAGTCACAACTTTTCCACACTAGCCAATTTTGAATATCTCAATTTCAACTTTTTCACTCCGACCTAATATATATATATATATATATATATATATATATATATATATATATCGGGTAATCGGGCGGCACTCCAAGGATTTTTAGAAATAAGTCAGACACAGACTTCAGCTGACAATAATATATATATATATATATATATATATATATATATATATATATATATATATGTTCTGGAAGGTCGGCACTCCTGCAGTCCAATAAACGTGAGATACTTGCCGGGTGCCTTCTGAAGTGAACACGAGGAGCGTGTTCTCACATAAACGCAAAGACAGCGTCACTCCGGTCCGCAACAGGGGTTTAAATAAACGAGACTGCAACCATGGTCTTTTTCAACAACGTTTCAACTCCTTTATTTGGAGTTTTGGAGTGGCTTGACAAAAACTCCAAATAAAGGAGTTGAAATGTTGTTGAAAAAGACCATGGTTGCAGTCTCGTTTATTTAAACCCCTGTTGCAGACCGGAGTGACGCTGTCTTTGCGTTTATGTGAGAACACGCTCCTCGTGTTCACTTCAGAAGGCACCCGGCAAGTATCTCACGTTTATTGGACTGCAGGAGTGCCGACCTTCCAGAACATTATATATATATATATATATATATATATATATATGATGTCTGTAGAACTGGCACTCCTTGTTGCTGTTACTTTAATGCCCAGGTGCCTGTTTAGAAACAAAGTACAGATTGACTGCGGCACTCAAAGGGTCTTTTTAAATATGTGTGTTTCAAGGGATTCAGTATATATATATATATATATATATATATATATATATATATATAATGAAAAGTTTGGTACAGTGTATTGTAACATGTGTTATGGTTGATTCAGTTTTCAGATTGATGTATAAAATATATTTGAAGTAAATATTGACATTATTTATTTGCATAATTAGGGAGACAAATGTGTAACATTTTTAAACCGTTACTTTCACAAAGTATTGTGTTACTTACAGTTGCATGAAGTTTTCCTTTTCTTGACATGGCCAGAAATAAGTTGCTGAAAACTCCTTTTATTCCCACAATCCCCTGAGACACAGCAAATATTTCTAAAATACCTAAAATGACAGAAATCCCAAAATAAAACATTATCTCCAGAGCCTTGGAAAGATACGAAGACAAAAGAATAACAACTCTCATTTTCAATGGCTGTATGTATCTATCTTTCAAGAAGCCTGTGTAAATCCATCACTCTTTTTATTAGCACTTGTTGGAAACTGAAGCCCACTGAAGAGTCTGGAGATCTGTCTGGGAGTTTCATCTGTAACTGTGTCGGCTAAGCCAGGACTTTTTCTTGCAATACCCCGTACAACTGAATGCTGGGTACAGCTCCCTGAATTCCTTTTATAAGACATTGGACTGATTAAAGGTTCCAGGTGCCCTAGGCTAATACAAATTTAACTCCCCTTGTACTGCTGCTCAACACACATGTAGGGCACGCAGGAACTCGCCATTCATACAGCCCATGTGCATGTAATAAAAGTTATACAACTGGCATGTATGATCTAATGCTTGTGCTGTGAAGGAGACTTTGGCTTTAGGCTGCCCAGATGGCGTTGTAGCACAATGTACCTAAAGTAATAGTTAAGTCACATAGGCAAAGCCATCTGGCAGTCACCTGAAGAAGTTTACCCCACACGTAAATCAGGACAGGTGATAGCTAACAAACATGGAATATATTAGGCATCAATTTAATTCCTCGGCTGTCATCTGCTAGGCGCCCCCTGTGCTGGTGTTCTAGGCTGCAGCCTAATCAGACTATTGGTTAATCAGGCACTTTCTGAAAGAACTGCCCACACCCCACTGAGGAACTGTATAGTGTGTATTTCGCGTAAATGCAAGTTTTGTTATGTAAATCAAGTGGTCATGGATGACATTATCACATCATTTCCATTTATCATATTGGACCTCCTTTCAATTGTCCTAATTTACTCCGTGTTTGTTCCTATTTGTTTTATATCTGGAACGTTGGGGAAAAATTTGTCTGCCTTTGTTATGGAGCACTTTAAATTATTATTTTTTTTTTTAAATGAACACAATGTACATGTGATACCCTATGTCAGATGAATGTTTTTGATTTAGTTTATTAAGTGTATCCATGAGGTGTTTTTAATATTATAGGAATTATAGGATTATAATACATTATTATAGGAAGAGTATTCATTATAGGAATGTACATGCAAAACTAAGTTGCAACATCCAGTTCCTACTCACGGTTTGTCACCTGATTACCCCTTTCTTAGTGGATATACACAAATCTCATTAGTCAATACGTAGTTTTTTTTGCTCAAAGTTTAGAGAGACATAAAGTGGACCTAAAGGCCCTAATTCAGACCTGATCCCAGGACAAATTTATTCTCAACATGGGTAAAACCATGCTGCACTGCTGGTGAGGCAGATGTAACACGCACAGAGTGAGTTAGATTTAGGTGAGTTATTTTTGCTGATGCCTACTAGGGATGCCAATCCCAGGGCATTTTCTCAATCCTGGAATTCAGGATTGAGAAATTCCCAATCCCAGGATTCCCGGGATTGGCTTCCCTAATAAAAAAGCAGCCTCGGCCACCCCGCATATTTACTTACATGCGTGGTGCGGACGGGAGGTGGAGCCGGTCGTTTTGGCGAGCTGGGCTGATGGAGCCAGGGCAGGTGGGCGAGCCGGGCTGATGGAGCCCGGGCTGTTTGGCTCGTGTACTTGTGGGCTGGTTGGCTGGTGTGCTGGTCGGTGGGAGGGTGGGAGGGCTGGTCCGCTGGTGGGTGGGCTGGTCCACTGTTGGGTGGGGGGGCCTAGGCCAGGACGGAGGCGGGTTGTGCGGCACAGGACGGAGACAGTCTGTGTGGCCTGCGCAGCATGACCTTTGATCCCGCTGCTGGGCCCAGTTAGTCTGCGTATGATGATGTAGACCCTTGGTTCATCATATCTACAAAACGGGGCAACACACCCATGGTCCCGGTCTGCTGCCCCGATCATTCTACAACTGAGGGGACTACGAGCGAATCCCACGTGCAAGACCCATTCTGCCCATGTGCAGTTCGGACTGGTGTGTAAAGCATATTAATACAAATTTGGCCCCCTGTCCAGAGGACATGAACTGTTTGTAGGACTGAGTTTGAGAACCTATGATCTATTGTACTAATAGAGAGTAGTAATAAGATGTAGGACATACTGCATTCTAACATTTGAAATGTGATGCTAAAATTTACAGTTCATTGGTGGGGACAGCAACAAATCTTAGCTGTCCTATCTTTAATGCATTATTCATGTATGTACAGTATGTATGTATGTATGTATGTATGTATTTATGTACATATGTGTAATAAGCACAATAAAGGCACATACACGTAAACAAGCCCTACGGATGGTGTAATGGTTAGCATTACTGCCCCACAGCACTGAGGTCATGGTTTCGATTCCCACCATGACCCTAGAATGTCTGTGTGTGCGTAGGGAATATAGATTGTAAGCTCCACTGGGGCAGGGGCTGATGTGATTGTTCAAATATTCATTGTAAAGCGCTGCAGAATATGTGAGCGCTATACCGTTAATAAATATATAATACTAAAGCATGGGTCAGTAACAAGTGATGTCATGTCTTTGTATGAGCAGTGTATGAGTTACAAGGTCGTAGAATAGATATGGTTTCATTGAACAGTTCTGTTTTCATTTTCATACCCATCATCTTTTAACAGAGAGTATTATGTTTTAGATGTGGTGACAGTAGTATTCCATACTTTAAAAGTCCTGCCATTGAAAATGGTGATAGATTGATTGTAACATTTATTGGAGACAGTGACAGGAATGCAGATGAAATGGATTTTTTCCTGCTATTTGAAACTCACCGACAGCAAACTGTGGGAGATAAACTGTGATACTAACCAGAATGCATACAAAATGTCCATCATTGTCCCAGCTCATTTTCTGGGAAATGTAAATGATGGAATTAATGATAACACAAAGGGTGGATTGGTTCCATGACCAACAATATAAGGTTGCAACCGGAGGGGGGGGGGGGGAATTAAATCTAAAAAGAAATATAATGGACAATGTGAATATGCATAAAAATAACGACATGAAAGAAATAATAAAAGCAATAGATAGAAGATATTCACTGTGGAAATGCACACAAGACTTTCCACTTAGAGGAAATAATTGTATATTGCTAACAACATGCTAGCTTTTTATAAGCAGGCTTGGCAACTGCTGCTGCTGAAAGATTTTGTGGCATAAATATTGCCACTGGTGAAATACAAGTGGGGAGCTTATTGGTTTCCATGTCCCATCTATGGAGATCCCATATTTACATTACAGCTATTCTGTTCCATCTTACCTATGCTGATTTATGCTGATTCAACCCATATCTTGGACTTTTCTAAGCACTATTATGAGAACCTTTATTAAGGTAAGGCAGTGGACCCTAAGGGTGGAATGTAATAGGGTGTGAGAATCAGAAAGTGAGAGCTTTCCTATTTTTTAAAGCGGCAATCAATAACATGGCAAAATCAACCTGATCTCTCACTTTCTGATTCTCACACCCTATTACATTCCTCCCTAAAGCTCAGAAGTGTACATTGCAGGAGATGCTTCTGTCTCAATCCCAATGTGTTAAATTGGCCAGCAACATTACCATACAGGAAATCCTCCCTGTGCTTGTAAGCTATCAATTGGGAAAGTTCCAGGCCCAGGTGATTTGCAGGAATATATGATTGGCAGAGCCCTGTGATGATCAGGAATACCCTGCCCCACCAGAGTGAAATCCCGCCCTGTGCAAGCTTGTGAAAACTTTGCAGCCCTGCACTTAGCGGAAAATCCATTCACGACGGCTCACCATCAAATGATTTTTCCACTGTGTGCAGCCTGTGCGTGGCCCAGGACCTACTCAGTGGCTGCAATAGAAACAAGCTGTTCAGGGCTGTAGCTGACTGTACATGACTTCCCTGAAAACGTCTGGGTACATCTGTATTTCACTGACACTCCCTGAATAGTTTGGTTACCACCTCTAAATGCCAGCTTTCTGTCAATCAACTTGCGAACAGCCATCAATAAAATAAGGCCTCGCACATGCGTACTACGAGCCGTACCCAAGTGCAGTATATTGATTATCACCCGGTCTCTGAATTCACAGCCATACAATCAGGTCTGAATAACCCCCTTAGTTCTGTGATTGCATTGTGGTAGAAATGATGTTCATATGTTTATCTTGCATTAAACACTGTAGTATTCCTAATGTGGGCATTTTAAGGCAGAGCTATAACTCTTTCAAACAGAAAGGCCTGCTGCTATGGAGCCCATTGCATATATATATATATATATATATATATATATATATATATATATATATATATATATATATATATATGGAGGTATTATCCCAGGACCTATGGCAGTGTCCACAAGAAACAAGCAACACTCAGTTGGATTAGGTGCAAAGCATTTTTATGATGCAAGTAGATTATACATACAGCGTCATGTCCATGTCCAAGGTCCACTGTCACCAGGCAACATCTACGGTAGGTACATCCTGGTAATCTGGATTCCATCAACGAGGACCAAAAGAGTCACTGAGGAGCACTTTATATCTTTAAACCCCATATGCTCATTACCATTTTCCAAATATCTGGAAACGTAATTACTACACTAGAGAGTGCTGTTTCTCATTCTTTACCGTATTCAATTGTCTAGACGCAACAATGTTTCTATGGAGAACATGCAGTGATTGTGGAATATCCATTGAAAGAATTGCTTTAAGGATTTGAATTTGTACTTTTTGGACAACTTAGGATAGATGCGCTTAGCTGTACTTTATTTATATATATATATATATATATATATATATATATATATATATACATAGCATCTGGAGAACTTTGTAGGAAAATAAAAGTCTGGGAAAGATCACAGTGTATATAGTAATATCTGAAACTAAAATATAAAACATCAGTTAAAGGAGTGCACAAAATGGGCTCTTCTCAGAAAACACAATTTTTTTTTATTTTTTATTTGTTGGGCGGGAGAGTAGGTTATATGGGATTACACACTATATTGATATATGTGTATCAAATATTTCAACATTGTTTATCTGTACATAGAGATATGCTGGCTGCATGTAAGGTCTGTTGTAGGGATTCTATCAAGGGCAAAGTGTTTGGAACTCTCAGAGTACTGGGTTTAGCTGGATCCTGCATCAGGAAAATTGATGTTTCAAAACGTCTGTAACATAATGATTAGTTTGTCCATTCTATGCTTTGTCTGACTATACAGCCATGCAGTGAATGTCATTTTGTGAAATGCACCTGTTAAACCCGCATTCTAAATTCTCAAAATTGTTCCATCTACATAAACACAAGCCCCCATGTCTCAGAGGCCTGTCAGACATGTCAGTTACAGGTTCCAACTAAAATAAATCTGTTACCACCCAATGTTTGTACTGAAAGCATAGACTTCGGCAGTAATACAAAGATATGGCTAATTCCAGTACAAGCCCTCAAATTTAATTAAAAAACAAGCCCCACAAAAATAAAAGCATAAAAAAAGATCTTAAAATCTTAAAAATATTTGGAAAAAGTTTAGTAATTGGGGTTCGCATCTTACTGTAAGCACATGTGTCAAAGTTTACAATAATTTAAGTGAATACTTATAATATTTAAGTGAACACAAATGTACTTTGCTGCATTATTACGTCTTCGTTTGTTATCTTAGTTGTGTGCATGTGTAGGCAGCCAGCTGGGCATGACCATTTGGCTCCTGCTTGCTCATGTTGACTAATAATAAGTTTCAAAGCAACTAATACAGTAATGTAACTACTAAACAGCTAATGCATTTTGCCCACAGCTCTAATTACAAATTGCATTAAATTGTCTTCATCTGAGTGCATTTATTTACTGACAGCACCGTGCACCATGGCAAGAAATATATCAGGCCTCCAGGTAAGTAAAGGTTTGTAATCTAGTATTGTGGTCCATGCTTACTGACCTGGACACTAATTCAGTGATATGTAGAATTAAATCATCATATCTAGAACCTTACTAAGGCAACGTAAGCCACTGACAATGGGGGAAATTTACTAAGATGTGTATTCTACTTCACATGTGATGTTGCTAGGGGCAACCAATCAAATCCTGTCTACTGCCCATAGCAACATCCCATGTGTAAATTTCCCCCAAAAAGTTAGAGATTTTGTGTGTTCATTTTTTTAAAGCAGCAATTATTTACAAGGCAAAATCAACATGGTTTTGCAGTGTGCATGATTGCCGCTTAAAAAAAAAAATGAACTCACACCAATTCTCGCACTTTCTGACTCTTGCACCCTATTACCTTCTCCCCATAGTGTACCAGCAAGAAACTAGAGAAGCAAATAAAAAACAGAATCAAATTGTAGATTTGGAACTTTTATGAAATGAATTACTATCAATACAGTATATACCTATTATCAGTTTCCAACACTGCACTTCATATAAAAACTTTTGTGAGGACTTGTACAAGCCTTTAATGCTCCATGTTCAATTCTTAAATCTTAGTACAATAATGTACAAAAAAAAATGATGTACACATATGGATTTTTATGCACACTCTTGGATGTGTTTCTCTTTTGCGTCAGTTTTAATGCAGCCTGAAGCATTCACAACCATTAATTACTGTACAATATACCGCAGCTCTGGGGCAGTACTCCATAACTGCAGTACATAGTATATTTTGCTGCAGGGGAGCTTTCAGAACACACTTTGAATGCTCTGTTAAAAGCGAGAACACAGTACAAGGTTTTCTCTACGCTTTTAACAGGTGTGGTTTTTAATGGCTATGCGAACAAGCCCTACAAATATTTCTGTTATGTAGTTAGTGAAGAAGGGACTAAATGTTTATTGTGCACATTTGATTATTTTTAAACGCTATACATTTTAATTCAGTGGTCACAAAAATAAAGGAAAATATCATGTATATCATACGCAATATTTACAATATTATTACAAATGAAATGTACTCATTTTTTTCATGTTTTATACTGTAATAGACAAATACCATTGTACAGTACTATAACATATTGTATAAGTAGTGTATAGTGGTATAATAAGATATAACTCACCTATATTATATAGATACAATGTTATTATTTTACCTAAACTTGGAACTCGTGGTGGTTGACCTCCTAGCTTTCCCCATTGTTTTATTATATTAAATGATGATTATTTAATGCATGCAAAACCTTGAAATATGTTAAGCGTTGCGTTGTACTTTATAAATAATTTATTTAAAGCAAGATATGTCAGTGAGGTGGGGGTTTACACACACTTTGGGAGAAATTTACTCAGATGGGAGTTGTATTTCACACGGGATGTTGCTATAGGCAACCAATCAGATACTATCTAGTATCTTCTGGAAGGTGCTAAATAAATAAGTAGATTTTGATTGGTTGCCCATAGATCCCATGTGAAATAGAACTCTCATATTAGTACACTTCCCTCTTTATATGTAATCACAATGAGGCAGCACCATGTATTATAATGCTGTGCTATATTTCATTGTCTTGTCTGTGTAAATGGTAAAGGTTAATGTAAATGTATTTAATTATATGAAACCGTGGCAATAGCTTAACTTTCATTTTTTTTCCTGGTGTACTGCATCTTTAAAGGACAATATGCATCAATCCAAATCCTAATACAATAATCAATACTCAATAGATGGTAATAGAATATAATCAGAATATAAGTGAAATAGTGACTGTAGTTAGAAGAAATCCTTTCCATAAGTGTATGATCATGTATGGGAAATCTGCATGTCCTGCACAGAATCCTTTCTGCAGCAAAACTTATTTAAGTTGGGGGTATGGGGCTGACAACTGGGAAAGTCTCATTTATCTTAACTAAATAATATTTAAGCACCTAATCCGTTCGAAAACATTGCATTTCACAGTCTGAGAGTGCAGAATCTATCATATCAGGACTTCTTACTGAAATGTGGGGAAATAATATTACATGTGTAATACTTACTGATATATTACAAGCTAACTTCTGTAGAAAACTAAATGGCCATTATCAACCAAGATAAGTCGTGCAAATAGTGAACTTTCTATAGCTGCAATATAAGGTAAATATACCCGAATTTCTTAGTTAAAGCTACAGTACCAAGTGTAGCACAAACATGTATGGGAGAGAACGCTGTGTCAGCAGCACACAACAAATGCAATGCTGTGCTTGGGTACAGTATAGGAAGGCAGTGAGATGGTTCCGGCCAGACACTATTAAGGACCTCACAAGTGCAATCCACTATATAATGTACACTGTCTGCTGCTTTCCTTTAGAATTTTAAGGAAGCGAGTTTAATAATTAATAATAGGCTTTTATACTGTATGCCTGATATAGACCAAGTAAAAGGATGTTCTCTGTTTTATTGTTATTGTTATTTTGTGTAATTGTACGTTATAATGTATGAGAGCTCATAGGTAGCAGCGCACTCTGCAGATAGAAATAACTCACGGGAACTTTTCCGAACTTCAGAAAGAAGTAACTTGTGTAATCACTAGTCAGCAGTGATGGGATGCACTGACTACAGTACTGTATACACCACAGCAGTACCCTCCCGTACTGTATAATGTACACTGATTACCCAGGTTATTATAGACATTACCCGCACATCAAAGCGTGAGCAATTCATGTACTGTGTACTTAGTATTCATAATCATAATCACGATAGTTCATGTGTGAGCTGGAATATATATATATATATATATATATATATAAAAATAAATAAGTACACACAAATATATATATATATATATATATATATATATATATATATATATATATATATATATATATAGTGTTTAATGCATGTACTGAGTACTGGTCTTTCCACCTTTTTGGACTTTTTTGGATGAGAGGATGGACTTCTATGTATGCACGTGTGTGTTTGTCTGTGTGTGTCTCTATATATACAGTGTATATATATATATATATATATATATATATATATATATATATATATATATATATATATATATATATATATATACAGTACATGTGTAAATATTATATTGTGTATGTGTGTGTGTGTTATTAAGTTATGTTTCTAGATACAGTACTATGATCTTTTATTGTTACTATGATGCATATTAATTGCAATCATGTTTCCTTAGATAGACCTGGCATTGCCAATTCAGGAGGACAATCACAGACACCTGTCCAATACCTGTTACTTTGTATTTTATGACCTTCCTAGTAAATCAGGTATGTGCTACTGTTTGGCTTCTGTTCGCATAACAAGGGGGGGGGCATCGTACTATAAATGAGCAACTTACTTAAATGATTGGCTTCGTGGGAGCCATTGACTTTGCCATCCGGGAGGATCTGTAGATGAAACCCAATGCCTACTGTGCAGTACAGGCTGCCAGTCCTGCGCCCTGCTGTCCTCCACAGGGAACCACTGATCTCTGCTCCCAGGGAACTTGCTGCTGCTGCTGCTGATGAGGAAGAAGAAGAGGAGGATATGCCACTTCTGCTGCCGCTGGATCCCCTGGCAGGCTGCCCCTTGGGTTTCCTCAGCTTGGGTGTTGCTGCCACTGACGCCCAGGCGTTGGATGTGCAGAGGAACAGTAATGTGATAGAACAGAGTGAAGATAATCTCATGCTTCCAATGGGGAATATCCCAAAAGCATTTTGCTGCCCCAGTGGCTCTGCAGCAGCAGCCAGCCAGCCAGTCAGTGGCTATGTAGCAATGTGCCTGTAGCCTGGTATGTAGATGGTAGGCATTGCTCAGTGCTAGTGAGAGAGCCAACCTGAGCCCTGGCACTGCCTGGGAGATATTTATATCACTGGTGATCTCACAGCTAGGATGTCAGCCTGAAGCCTGCAGACCACGGAGGCTCCTGCCCACGATGCTGCTCTGCCTGAGGTCTCCTAAGAAGTATCAAGTGGTTCACTCAAGTTGGGTCCTTTTGCAGAGCGCTGGCGGGGCGTGTGGGGGGTGTAGTGCCACCCCTGGGGGATCCTAGTAACTCCATAGATCACATGGAGTGGGATCCCAGCTGGACACAGATGTCTCCCATCTCTCCATAAGGAATATGTGCTGGGCGATTCCAAAATGGACAACCCGAGTGGTTTCCTGCAGAACCCCAGGAGACGGCGCTGCCAGCAGAGCTATGCGCTGCATTAGACCTCATCCACTTTGACTGTGACGATGAATGGAGGAAGCTGTTAGCGGAGCAGCTTGTGCACATCCTACCGGCCAGGCAGCGCTGCCTAGCTGTCACTCGGTCCCCTGACTTCGCCTCTTACCGCTGATCAGTGTACTGCCAGCCAGCATTGCTCCCGTGCTGTCAGAATTAATTGCCGAGCTCTTCTCGTCTTAATTATATAGCTGCCATTTATTTGTCATTTCCGAGCAATCTGCTAGCAGTGTCCACTACCAGCCCGTCCTCTGTTGTGTATAAATAGCTCTTCTGTGGAAACACAACAAATATTCCTATTCTATGCAAACCAGTTGTGGGTGTCTCATGTGCACTATGTAGAACATGGGGTGCTGAGGGTCTGATTAACCCTTTCCTAATCAATCAACTGTAGGCATGACTACAATACAAGCATAGTAAGAGGTTATGCAAGCGCTGCAATATCTTATTTTCTCAACAGGATTTGCCCTAGTCTATTTATTTGCATGTCCGTTTAATATCTATGTATTGATCTGTTTCTAATCTATATAAATGTGTGTATGTATATATATATATATATATATATATATATATATACACACACACACACACACACACACTTCTGTATACCTACATTAATTTATTCTGCTCATCTGTAAGTCACCCTCAAAGCCTTACAGGTTTCTCCTCTCTGATCTTCAATGTAATGGTTTAAATGTGCAGAACGAATGAAGTGCAGCCTTCCCTCCCAGCAGCTCCTGAGCCATGCAAGGATCCACAATGAATGATTGATGACAAACCGCACCGGACTCATCCTTAAGAAACCTACGAGTAAAGAATACCCCTTCTATCCAACAATCCATCTGTCAGTTGCCAAATAAACCAACATTCTTCAAATGCTTAAGGAAATAATTGTTTAAGGATTTTTTTGCAGCCACTGTAACAATAACATTCTAGTGGTATAAAAGTATAATGATGTGCTGTAACTATTCGATTTATTATCAATACTTATCATTAGCCAAGTAAGTGCAGTTCTGTCACTCACCCACTTGTATTAATTACAGGTACAGTACATGAAAACTGCACCTATTGGCAATCCCTGTTGGTCTGCAAACATCACAAAACCCATACAGAATTGTGTCAGTTTTGTAATGATGTCTTTTTTTTTTCATATTAAAAACTACAGTATGTTACCAATCTGTAAGTCCTGGCTTAGTATGACAAGGTGTTAGCAGATACAGCTGGTGCCTGTCTGTATAGAAAGGGAGACAGACAACTTGGGTTCCACATTTACCACAGTGTCAACCAGCCACAGATCTGGCTTTCCTAAGGGAGGTCGTGCTCCCCATCCCCATATTCCACACATTCCCAATAAGTTCATTGTAGGAACATTACTTTACTGGTGCACTACAGGTCACTGCCAGCACTTCTACAGTATGTCCAATTTTAATGGTTTCACAGGAATGCTCACACGTGGAAAACCATAAAGCCACTAGGAAATGCATTTCACCATTAAAAAAAAAACAACTTTGGTACTTGTGAGTTATCCGGGCTGCCGATTTTTTCATCGCGCCCGAAATCGTGGGCATCGCGTCGGTCCTGGCCGTTATAAGGAGCCGCGACGCGATGCCCACGATTTCCCATAGACAGTAATGTTAAAAGACACGATGGACCCGATTTCCGACCCGATTTCCCATAGACAGTAATGTTAAAAGACGCGATGGACCCGATTTCCCATAGACAGCAATGTTAAAATAAAATGACAATATGAAATTGGCCAATATGTTTTTAAAAAAAATGTTTCATGGCCCCCCACCACCGTTAACGCCACCCCGCTATTGACGCCAACCCGAAGCGTGGCGAGCGCAGCGAGCCCGCGAGGGGCGGCGGTACGCGTCCTTCGACCTTTTCATGCCCTACTATCCACTAGGGCGTGGAGTGAGAATAGAATAGTGTGGCGAGCGCAGCGAGCCACCGAGCCCGAAGCGTGGCGAGCGCAGCGAGCCCCGTGAGGGGACGCGGACACCTTCACAGGTATCCGCGTGCCCTTGCGGGCTTCACAGGTGTCCGCGTCCCCTCGCGGGGCTCGCTGCGCTCGCCACGCTTCGGGCTCAGTGGCTCGCTGCGCTCGCCACACTATTCTATTCTCACTCCACGCCCTAGTGGATAGTAGGGCATGAAAAGGTCGGAGGACGCGTACCGCCGCCCCTCGCGGGCTCGCTGCGCTCGCCACGCTTCGGGTTGGCGTCAATAGCGGGGTGGCGTTAACGGTGGTGGGGGGCCATGAAACATTTTTTTTTAAAACATATTGGACAATTTCATATTGTCATTTTATTTTAACATTGCTGTCTATGGGAAATCGGGTCCATCGCGTCTTTTAACATTACTGTCTATGGGAAATCGGGTCCATCGTGTCTTTTAACATTACTGTGTATAGGAAATCGTGGGCATCGCGTCGCGGCCCTTTATAACGGCCACGACCGACGCGATGCCCCCGATTTGGGGCTAAATCGCGGGCATCGCGTCGGTCGGGTGTCCTTAACTTAAGGACAAAATCGGCAGCCCGGATAATTTACAAGTACCAAAACTTTACATTTCGGGTGTGGACAATGGGCTGAATTCAGACCTGGACCTGAAGGAATTTGGTATTTGGTCACACCCGGGGAGAAAGGTAGGATCTTTGTTTTTTCAGAAGTATAGGAAGCAGAACCGGTCTGTAGCATTATACTTGGATCAGACCAAATTCTCCGAGGGATGCGCACCAACCCTCCGACAGCAAAAAGGCGTTTTTTAACTACATTTTAATACATTTTAAGCTGTAAGAGTTTTCACTATATGTTCAAATAAAAGTGTATGCAGAAACTAAAAGAAACCTTGATGAGAGTCTTCCTTCAGTGAAAATCGTGAGTACTGGTACGCCATCTAAAAGATACCTTGATAAGACTGTTACAGCATGTTGTCATGTGAGTAAGGTACGCCAACGTACAGCCTTCTCCTTGAAATTGAAAATAAAAGAAACCCAGATAGGTTTCCCCTCACTACAATATTGTGTAAGTGAGGTAGGAACCATTCGCATATCCGGGCACAAAAGAACCTTTTGTGAATTACAGAATCCATTCTTATACTTCTTCCCTTGAAAAATCTTCTCTTTCATATATCCGAGGATGATACATTGACAGAAGAAAGAACAAATCTAGAAGCCACAACATCAGAAATTGAAGATAAGTACCCCCTTTTTCCCTACACTTAACTGATGCAGCGCCAACACTGCTACTAAAATTCTTTTTTCAAACTTGCAACGTTCTGGGACTTTAAGGGATAGTCCCTTCTTGTAACAGTGAGGCAGCACAACATCAGGAGCAGCGCCAAAGAACCTAGCCAAAAAAAACAACATATTGAATTCAGACCTGATCACATGGCTGCTAATTTTTGAAGCCCAGCCATCAGATACAGGCTGGCCCACCAGAGTGAAATCTCACCCCCTGCAAATCATACTTGCTTACCTGAGTCTCCTCTCAGGGAGAAGCCCGGAGAGGAGACTCTCTGCAGCTTTTCTGGGGGCAGGACTTGACAAGCCCTGCCCTCATCAAGCCCCACCCCCATTCCTGTAAATGCCATGATTCACGGTTCTTCGGGGACATGGTGGTACTAACTGACAATTTCCCCCCCACCTTGTGCCGTAACTATAGCCCCGCAGCCGAGGCGCTGAGTAACTGTGGGCGCCGGTCTGTGGGGCTATAGTTACTAGTAGCCCGGGACATATTGACATCGTCGCCCCCCTTCCCCCTAGACCCCCACCTGCCCACCCAAGTAAAGTTAAACACCCCCCTTACCCCTCTGCATGCTGCCGCCACCGCATTCCAGGTCCGGCACCGCAAATATCCTCCTTGCTCCGTCTCCTGCAGTTCTAATGAAAAATTACACAAAATGGGGGGGGGGGCAAAAATGTTAATTACGCCACTGCCCCCACCCCTCCCCAAAGAGCCTCGAATGTCGGTATTTGACCAGCAGAGGGAGAAGGTGCGGGTGCTGATGTGAGGGCCCCACTAAATGCGTGAGGCTTGCCTACCCTTCCAGGGGGCCAGGAGGGGGACCTGATTTTCGGGGCCCTCCTGGCCATTCCGGGTGGGTAGGTAAGTATGCTGCAAATAGCTTAGCACAGCTTGAGTAAATATAGCAGCCCTGCATTTATTTGCAAACCCACTTATAAGCCGCTCACCATGAAATGATTTCCTAGTGTGTGCAGTCTGTGCGTAGCCCTGGACTTACTGTACTTGGTAGCTGCGATAGAAACAGGCTGATTGGGGCTGGAGCTCACATCACACGACTTCCCCTAAAATGCCTGGGCACACCTGTGCTTTCCCGGACACTACCAGTAGACGTGCGGATGACAGCGATTAGAAAAGTTGATCTTCCTAGCAAGACGCTCATCGTCTGCTAATCTGCTGCCAGTCCCTCCATCGGTTGCCTGTATTTGACCATATTCAATATAAAACACTTCCCCTCATATATAAAGCTATTAACCATACTGCACCAGCATATATCTCTTTACTTATCTCAAAATATCTCCCATCTTGACCACTCCGCTCTATTCAAGATCTGCGCCTGTCTTCTGCACGGGTCACTATCTCCCATTCACTATTACAGGACTTTCATTGGGCTGCTCCCACCCTATGGAATGCCCTTCCACACCTCTTTGGTGTCTTAGATCTGCGGCATCCCTGGCGTCAGCTGCCTGCAAACCGCACCCGTGTCACGACCGCATTAGCATGGGAACACCCAGAGTTTTCATTGGGATGCCCATGAAATTCTGGGCGTTCCCATGAGCACTCCCCCCCCCCCCAGCTTGCACTGCTAGGTGTGAATGGGCCGGTGAATAAGCAACTCACTGTGCCCGCTCGCACAAAGCGGCTGCACATAAACATAAAAGTTTATGGGCATGCGCAGTTGCTAACAATCGCTCTTCTAGGTAGTGAAGGAATCAGAATGAGGGCCCAGGTGAGTTTTCACCACCATGACTCCCAAGACCAAACATGAGGTTAATCTTAGGAGTCACCCCTCCCCCCTCTCCTCTACAGCACTGCCACCACCACCAACACACTGTTATATTGACCGGCAGGACCGTGTTTTTTTTTATTGTCACAAAAAGTAAAAGAAAGGAAGTGGGAGATGTGTGTGTGGGGCGGGGGCTGTGTTATTGGGGATCAGGGGTGGCGGTATGGGCAACCTGACAGATACATAATATAATCCACATGAAAAACTTTGTACAATTCTTGGCAGCCAATCTAACATTGCAAATTGCTTCATATTTACCTTAATGGATCATTTTATAAATTTACATTTTTGCTAAATATTTTTGGAAACACTAAACATTGTATTAAGCAGGACCTGATTCCTGACATATATGTATTGGAGTCCTCATAATGCAATACACCTACAAAGGATAGTTGGCATTAGAGGCAGAACTGCAGTCAATGGAGTTGGCTGCATCCCACATTCTACCCTGAAGAGGACACCTCTTCTCTGTTGTCTCTCTTTCTCTCTCTCTCTCTCTCTCTCTCTCTCTCTCTCTCTCTCTCTCTCTCTCTCTCTCTCTCTCTCTCTCTCTCTCTCTCTCTCTCTCTCTGTGTCCTGACCTGTATTTGACTGAGCAGAGAGCCATTCACATCAGCAGCACTTCTGCTGCATCACGGGGGCACCAGTCAATGTTCCCTCTAATTTTACGAAGGCTGTGTGCGGCAAAGGATTTTGGCTGTGCAACTTTGGAATGAAATAAAAAAATTTGTGCGTCACTTATATATAACTGGAAAATGACATTCAGCATTTGTGTTAACTTTACTTCAAAATGATATTAAACATTTAAACATTCAAAAAACAGCACACAATTAGAAGTTAATGGGTGAAACACACATTAACTGAGTCCACAACTGCAAAAAGGGACCACTGCTGCTTTGTGCGCTCTGTTGTAATGTCTGTGCGCACACTCGTCAAGTTGTGTGCGCGCGCACGTGCGCACAGCTTAGAGGGAACACTGGTACCAGTACTTTTTCATGTTCCGTGAAATCCGTCCGTACAGTATGTGAGCTGACTGAGGGGAGCCGAGTTAAGTCACAGTGCAGTGTCTTTGTGTGCGGACAACAGAATCCAGAGTAGATAATGGGGGTTATTCTAATCCATGCGGTCCTCTGTGCATTTGCATGGAGGACCGGTGGTGCACGCATGTGCAGGAGCGTTTCTGCGCATGTGCAGACATAGGGTGCGTGCACCCACGGCTAACTTTCGGTTCGCCGGGTGCACGCACCCATGACAGCGTGCGGGGGGCGGAGATGGGCGGGCGTGCCAGCGTGCACGCATATGCAAGTGACTTAAAAGTCACTTATATATGTGTCCACGCACCACGTCTTTCGACGGTCGGCGACCATCGAAAGATGTGGGCGGTTACCCGAGGCATGCGAATGGATGTTTATGCAAAACATCCATTCGCAGCCTGTGCGGGCGAACCCGCACTTTGAGGGGAGGGGAGGGCAGTCGTTCACTGGGCGGGGTTTGGTGGACTCGCAAGGCTTGGAATCAACCAGAATAACCCCCTATGTGTCTTGCAAGCAGTGGCTGTGACCCATGGAGCTGAAGACATATCACTCTATATAATCTGATCAGATCCAATATCTATCTAATGAATATCAGAACTAACTACATGCATTGATATATGAAACTATTATTGACACAACTGGAACTTGATTTGCTTGTGTTGTGTTCCCAGCTTGTCATTCAGGTGTGGAAGCTGTAAGAAGAAACCTAGGCAGTCTGATAAAGTCAATGCGCTTAAACTGATGGGACAACAGCTGATAGGAAAATGCTGTGGTGAAACAACAATAGTATAATGTCAATAGAGGCTGTAGACTTGAGCTCTGTACTGTATACTCTGTAACAAAACTCTGTTCTCATACAATGAACCTGGGATTTTGTCCAGGTTTAACTGGGATTTTCAACCCAGGTTACTCCTGGGATTTTAGTAACAGACCCCCTTTCACACTACACCTCAAATCCGGGAAAAACCCGGGTATACCCCTTTCACACATAAGCCAGGCTTTCAAGCATTTCAGTGTTTCATCATTAAAATGGGACACGCCCCGGCAGCAAAAAAAAGCAACATCTCATGTTTAAAACTGAAAAACCCGGGTAAACCCATTCAGACATAAACCGGGTATTATACCCGGGAGTTAAATACCGGGAAAAACCCTGGTCAATTGCAGGTGCTCAGTATCCGGGAGTGAAATCCCGGGTATACCCTTTCAGACATACGCTAGTCCCGGGTTTGGGCGCGTTCATGTGGAAAAAACCCGGGATTTTCGCGTATGTCTGAAAGGGGTATAATAGGCAACTGAACTGATACTGGTGACTTTGAATGTTGGCACAGTAAGCTCGAGCTGGTTCTATATGCAGCTGGACAGCGGGCTTTGAGCTTGACACTGGCTGCTACCAGTGTTGTATTGGGGCATAAAGAGCATACCGGTGACATGCATTTGTAGGGGCCCATGTTAAGGGGTGTGGTCAATCTCCAGAGGTTTGACTCTAGTGCATGCATAATGTACCAGATTAATAACAGCAATCACTAAAATACACCATAGTACCGTGCAGGTACTATGGTAACACATGACTAATGTATAATTCATGTACACAGTGTGGAACCTGATCTGTAAAGGAGCAGGTGGCGGCCCAGGCAGTAGGGACACTGGGCTGGTACCAATGTTTCTATATGCTGCTGGAACAATGGACTTTGAGTCCAATACCATGCTTGTACCAGTGGTTCTGTATGTTGTTTGGGCAGAGGGCCTGAGCTGGACACCAGGTTGGTACCAGTGGTTCTGTATACTGCTGGACAATGGGCTTTGAGCTGAGCACTAAGGTGGAGTGAGTGCTACTGCATCTGGTTAGTAAATCCTCTGTCCATGTGCATGGGCTGACGTTACTCCTATTATCACTTTTCATGGCTGCTCACTGGAGGATACAGTTAGCTGTTCAGAACACGGTTTCTAATTGGTTAGTCCATGATCACAAGACTGTAACCAATATGGCGGCAACTAGTAGTGGGAGATGAAGGGAAAACTGCCAGGGTACATAGTACAGGAAAACTAGGTTGTCCTATGGGCTGCAGCAGACTCTAGAGCAGGCTTTCCCAAACACGGTCCTCAAGGCACACCAACAGTGCAGGTTTTAGTGATATCCAGGCTTGAGCACAGGTGAATTAATTAGTACCTGAGTGATTCTGATTAAACCATCTGTGCTGAAGCCTGGATATCACTAAAACCTGCACTGTTGGTGTGCCTTGAGGACCATGGTTGGGAAAGCCTGCACTAGAGGCACTATTCAATTGTGTCTGTGCAGTCAACCAGCGAATGGCACCCATCGTCTGCAAGTGCCGGCATTGCAGCTCACACCCCCCATGGATAGAGAGCTGAAATTAGAACTCAAAAAGGACTTTTCACCGCATGCCTTTTAGTTAAGTCGGGTTAGCTGCTGTTTATGGCTAAACTCAGCTCTAATGCGCATAAAAAGAGCGTCTATTGAATACCTCCTGGCAATCTCCCATTACTTTAGATGGGAGATCGGGGGTTGATAATCAATTGAATACATACCCTCCAACATGACTCATTCCAATGGTACAAAATGCTCTGTTGCTGGACTTCCTTGCCAGTGGCAGTTGCAGATGTAAGCCTGCAGCACAGTCCAATATTCAAAAAGGGGAGCCACACCTACTGCCACCCCAAACATCACTGTTCTGGACTCACTGACAGTTTATGTGACCCCCCTTCTTTGAATTTTGGACTGTGCTGGAGTCCAACCTCTGTAACTGCCACTGGCAGGGAAGTCAAGGAACAGAGCAATTTGTACCTAATGGAATAGGTCATGTTGGAGGATATGTGAATAGCTCCCTAGGGTACTGAGTGGAAATGCACCCACATGATCTCTGCAGATCTTGTACACAGGAATCTGCATATTACACACACACACACACACACACACACACACACACACACACACACACACAGAAGGAAGGGGTTTATTTACTAAGATGGGAGTTATCATATTATATTATCTTCTAGAAGGTTCTAAATAAATAAGAAGTACATTATGTATGGTTGCTATGGGCAATATCCCATCTTCATTAGACTTCTCAGGCAAAACAGATGGCACTGACCTGCAGGACAGGTGGCAGAGGTAAGTCACAAGATAACTACTAAAGCATGAAAAAATGAAGTCAGGATTATGACAGTAATATTGTTATTAACGTAAATAAGTTATTGAAATCTATTGTCCAATTTATACCTGAGCAGCGGATTCGCTAACATTTTTTAAAATGTAATTTTTGCAAAAGGAATGTGCTTGTAATAATTGTATTCTAAATTCATTTTTAAGATTACAAATTATCTTACAATTTTAAGATTGCTATTACAGGTTGAGTATCCTTATCCAAATATCCGTTATCCAGATTATTCCGAACACCATAGTTTCCAAAATGTACTTTTTTTTGGTGCTAAAAACCTACTGGGGACTGTAACTGGCACTACTGGGGACATCTGTAACTGGCACTACTATGGACACCTGTAACTGGCACTACTGGGGACATGATATGTAACTGGCACTAAATATGTCCAAGAAAATGATTTCTTGGCATTCAAATTCAGTATCTCAGACAGTACACAACTTTGTTTTATGTTTTAAAACAATGTTTCATGCACAAATAAAATATATTTGTGTGTATTTCATGTGTTTGACTGTTTATACAACATAAATGCAAGATACATCATTCAAAAATAAAAATATTCCAAAATACGCAATAACCATTATCCAAAATGCTTCTGGTCCCAAGCATTTTTGATAATGCTGCTTTCCCACTGCAGAAATGGGTAAAGACCCGGTATTGTTAAATGGGACTTTAAAACTGGTCTGAGCCTGAAACCCCTTTCCCACTGCATGTTGTAAATGGTATATTACTGGTTAATTACCATTTTTGTACCTTTCACATTGAACCCGTTTTGAAAGGTACAAAAACGGTAATTCGCCAGTAATATACCCCCCCGGTACCTGGCAGCTGGTACCCCCGCTCCACCCTGGTACCTGCATGCTGGTACCCCCGCTCCCCCCCTGCCCTGGTACCTGGCAGTGTGTTAGACAGAGTAGGCAACGGGCATGCCAGGGCTCCTAGTTGGCAGGTCCCTGACTGGTACCCCACCCCCCTCCTCCCCTGGAGCGCCACAGGCAGGGGGTGCCCCGGCGCCCACCCACTCCATTTCAATGCGACCATTGTTTCAATGCGAGGTTGCTGGGGGTGGGGGGGAAGCCACTCACCTGCATACAGGGGGGTTCCTGGATCGAGGTTGCTGGGGAGGGAGTGACAGGCAGCCACTCACCTCCATCCAGGGGGATTCCCTGCTCCCGACTACCGCCCTCCAGTGGCCGGCGTCCTAGGCAAATACCTAAAGCTGCCTAGTGGTGGCACCGGTACCTGGCAGCAATCCATCTGGGCAGCGGGGCTGTGCAGTAGGCAGCAGCGTGCCAGGGCTCCTAGTCGGCAGGTCCCCGACTGATGCATAAAAGCATCCAGCTTACTATATGAGAGCAAGATTAACATATTTCTAAGATAATCAGTGCAATTAATGATTACTATCATTTAAAGTATTATTGCAGCTGAATTTTGTCAGTATTTCTATAGTTCCACAACAAAATGTTAATATTAGGAAAATCTATACAACAATGTCATATTTTATGTGGACAGTCTAACTGGATATGGATATGGATATTCTAACTTTCACAATGTGAAAGTTACGGTACCGTATTAGCGAGATTCTGTGTTAGAGGGGTCAGTTCCTATAGTGCCTCTGAGAGCTACTTAAAGCCAACTTATGGTATTTCCAACAATTCTGCGAAACGCGTTGGTAGATCTAAGGGAACCCACAAATCCAGTCCCATTCTGTACTATTATTATTATTATTATTATTATTTTATTTATAAGGCGCCACAAGTGTTTCGCAGCGCCGTACAAAGGAACAATACAGGGAGACAAAACTTGGCATAACATTGAATAAATAACAAAAATACAGTACAAATAAAGAGCGCCACAGATCAATACACATTACAGCTTAAATGTAAGTAGTGAGGACCCAATCAACATACAACTAGAGGCTTGAGGTCAATGATGGAGATGAGTATGCAGACGAAGATGGTCACTGAGTGTTGGAGTAAAGGAGAGCTGTGAGTGAAATGTGAAGAGAAGTGGGCTTTGACAACAGGAGGGAAAAGGGCCCTACTCGGAGGAGCTTACAATCTAGTAGGAAGGGGAGACAGACAGATTACAAGAGGTGCAAGCGAGGGGGTGGTGGTTAGATAGCAGGATGTAAACAGGCAAGGGGTCGGAGAAACCAGCTGGTTTATGCAGTGGAAGGGTACGCTTTGATGAATAGGTGAGTTTTCAGTACCCGTTTGAAGCTTTGCAAGGTCGGGGAGAGTCTAATGGAGCGAGGGAGTGCGTTCCACTGAAGGGGTGCAGCACGGGCAAAGTCCTGTACTCTAGCATGGGAAGCAGTGATCAGGGTGGAGGAGAGACGACAGTCATCAGCTGACCGTAGAGGGCGGGAGGGTGTATGAATGGAGATGAGGTTAGAGATATATGGAGCAATGGAATTAGAGATGGCCCTGTATGTGAGTGCGAGGTGTTTGAAGAGGATTCTGTAGGGGAATGGAAGCCAGTGCAGATTTTGTTGAAGGGGAGTAGCAGAGTTAGAGCGGCGGGAGAGGAAGATAAGCCTGACAAAGTACTATTGCTACCACTACCATTGGGCTCCGGACTAGTCACTAAAAACCTTTCTGCTGAATGACCAACATCCATTACCCAATCCTATTCCAAAAAGATCACCTGGTTCTTTACACCCGAACGGAGGTTCTCAACAAATCTGGGAGAGTCATCTCTTAATACTACTAAGTAGCTCTCAGGCACTATAGGAACGGACCCCTCTAACACTGGATCTCGCTAATACGGTACCGTATGGACTGTTATTAACTTTTTGGTTCCCTTTCTCATACTACAGACCTTTTTATCTATTTTTACATTTTTTTCAATTTTATTTATTTGATTTTTTATGATATACCATGTTATAATGTCTGCATGTTCTTTTTTATTAAATGTTATTGATTTTTAAAACCTAATTGGCACTATGGTAATTGATTTGAAATGTAATTGCATGTAATCTCATTTATTTTAATCAGAATTAGTCACTTACATATTGTATAGCGCAGTGTACCCTCTTTCTATTTCATGCGCAGAAATGAGCCTGCACATGCGCAGACACAAAAAATTGGTGCCCGTGCAGGGGACCGATTAAATTAGAATAACCCCCTTAGCTCTACTGTACATCACCATGATCTGGCACCCGATTGCTGAATTACTGCTGTCACAGTTATATCACACAATTTTCCTACAAATTTCTCTGCATATAAAAATAATTTAAGAGTCTGGATCCAGCATCAATTTTTAACCAAAAGTTAATGGACTTTATATATATATATCTAGTTCAGCTTTTTTCTGATGGAAATCCACAATCCACAGTACTGAAAACGTGTGCACAGTATGGAAGCTACTATAATGCTACCATAACTGCTGCTGCAATAGAATGCAGTTAACCTGAACGTTTTCTACTTGGAATGTTTTTCTCTATTAATAGTGTTACCTGGAACATTTGTACCTGGAGTGTTTACACCAATTGCATGGAGCATGCCCGGAAAAGATCTGCTATAGGGGTATATTTATCAAAGCTTGGAGAGGGATGAAGTGTAAACCAATCAGCTTCTGTCATTTTTTCAGACTGAGCTTATGAAATAATGGAAGCTGGTTGGTTAGTACAGACCTGATCACAGTTGTGTGAATTCGCAATCCTAATGATTAATGAATGACTGCATATGCGTGCTGATCATAGCGCACATGCACAAGGCCAAACAGCGACAAAAATCTGCGATTAAATATTTTGCAATCCCCTCACAAATTGAATGACAGGAAGCTGATGTTTCGGGGTGGCAACCTGCCTTTTTCTGAGAAGGTCAGAAAAAATGCAGGCGTGCCCAGGGGTTTTCAGGGAGGGTGTGTGATATCAGCTCTGGTCTTGATCAGCCTGTCTCTGACACAGAGTTATGGAAGGGCCAGAGTTACACACACTTGTACATACTGGGAAAAGTATGAGTACCCCTGAGTACAGCGGGGCCCACAATGCACATGCTGCACCCATTTTTTCATACTTAGCCCTCCAGAGTCCTGTGAGGCAGCAGTGTTTCAAACTGGAAAAATGGCTGCACAAGGTCCACATCATTTTCTTTGTCATTGACTATGAAATGGTAATAGCATTTCACATTTAGGTTACCATGGCCCTTATTCTGGTTGGTGCGGTAATATCCGCGTGCGTTCGTGCCGCCGATGTTTTGTGTCTGCGCATGTGCAGAGGCATCTCTGCGCATGTGCGAGCGGGACGCACGGCCACATTCCGCATGAAATGTGTACACTATGAACAGGGGGTGGAGAGGGGCGTGAAGGGCTGTTTGGGCTCATTACCATATGTTTACACCCCGCGTTTCATGGGCGTTCCCATGCAAACGCTGGGCGTACGTATGGTAATGCGGCCGTGACGCACGTGTGGGGGGCGGACATATGACATTGCCGGATGTCAGCTGCCCGCCCAGATCCCTGCTTTTGCACGGAGAAATGCCCGTGTGGTCTGAGGTTGCGGGAGCTGCCTGGCCATTCGGTCCTGCATTCGATGGTCTGCGACCATCGAATGATGGGGGAGGTTCCCTGAGATGGAGGAGGTTTATTCTTGAGAAATACACGTGCGGTCCGTTCGGACAGCTTCTTACCGCGTACGGACTGAGTTGGCGATCCATATGGAAGGCGGGGTTTAGGACGCACGGTGCTGGCCGCATATTCGGATCCGGCTGCACCGATCAGAATAAGGGACCATATGCAGGTCATTCCTCTGAATTAGTTCATCTTACTTTAATCAATTCAACCATTAAAACAAAATGAGTATTTATTGATACTAAGCATTGAATGTAAGTAATGGATGGAGGTGGGGTGCTGTGGTTGGCCTCTCTTACAGACAGGAAAAGAAAAGTTAGACTGGACATTAGTTAGACCTTCACAAAATTTAGAAATGCATTAGTTAGACTTTAACAATATATTAGTTCAATAGTAACAAATGTAACTGCAAATGTAATATGTTGAAATGGAATTATCAGGAGGGAGACAATCCATCATGTTGTTATTAGTACTAGGTGGCTTTCATGAGACCTCCATATAATCGTGGTTTTGTGCTGTGCAGTTCAGCACTTGTCCATCATGGATGGCTGGTAAAGAACTCATCAACTCATTTTGCAGCTTGACTGTTGATTCAAGTGCTGACCTCTAATGCTATTCAAATAATCAGCTGCTCTATAATGATGACATGATCTGTAATTGTTGCTATGGGATTTGTTTGATGGCCTGACAAACAATGGGGCAGATGTATTAAGCCTGGTGAAGAGATAAACTGGAGATAAAGTGGAAGGAGATAACGCACCAGCCAATCAGATCCCAACTGTCATATTTCAAACACAGCTGATTGGCTGGTGCGTTAACTCTTCCAAGTTATCTCCACTTTATCTCCAGTTTATCTCTTCTCCAGGCTTAATACATCTGCCCCAGTGACTGCAGTTCCTTCTGAGTCCCCTCACAATGGGCCAGATTCTCTAAGCTTCCAAAGTGATAAAATGGAGAGTGATAAACAGCCATCCAATCAGCTCCTGTCTGACACTTTTCAAACACAGCTTGTGACATGGCAGGCAGGAGCTGATTGGCTGGCTGTTTATCACTCTCCATTTTATCACTTTTGAAGCTTAGAGAATCTGGCCCCAAGTCTGCATGAGTGGAGTCACCTACCTGATTCATACATCTATCCCTATATAAGTCCAGTGTAACACTTTATTAATATTTTCATGCTCTGCACCCTCTTCTGGTCTTAATGACTGATATACAGTACCTATAGTACCTTTATTGTCAAGCTGGGCACTAGGTACCTAACCCACTCAGCCCCTTCCACGAGATTCAGCACTATGATTCTAAAATATGTAAATGCCTTTCTATGTGGATGGTAACTTTATTGGATGTTCAAATGACTGAACCTACCTGTAACCAATGTTCCCTCTAATTTTACGAAGGCTTTGTGCAGAAAAAGATATTGGCTGTGCAACTTTGGAAGGAAATGTACATTTTTGTGCGTCACATAACATATACAGGCCTAGGATTCGAGTTCTGTTGAGTTAATAAAGCAATTTGAATGTTTACAGACTTCACACACCACACATATAGACTATAGCAGTGATTTTCAACCTTATTAAACTCGTGGCACACTAAAACAAGATTTTAACCTTTGTGCGCTCAGTTGTAATGTCTGTGCGCGGGCTCGGCGAGTTGTGTTGAGGGAACACTGCCTGTAACAATAAGTTAGTGACCTTTGAAAACTGGGGACTGATCTCATCATCACAATACTTAAGGCTAAGTACATACATTGAAAATATGGATTAACTTGCATTAAAACTAAAGCACACAGAACAGTACATTAAAAGCATATTTGTATTGATGCTGCCTGTAGTTCCTGCTTATATCTTTTACAGTTAGCTGCACTCTGATAGGTGAATGGCTATATTCATCCAATTATCAGTGATTAAAGACCACAGTGATTGGTGAATGAGCACCTCCTTCCACCAATCAGTATTGGAATTTTTGTTAATAATGTGTATGACAGAACTTGGTGATGAGCCAACCTCACACCCAGCTGGTCAGAAAGAGCAACAACAGAGTTTGTGTTCTTGATTCTGCACACTGCTACACTTCATTGACCTGATTGTTAGCAAGAATGCTAGCCGGATGGCTCTGATTGTGTCCCCATACGAATGTAGATGACGAGTGTTGTACCTAGAAAGGCACCCTGCAGCCAGTAGTGCTGCACAGAGTGTCCAAAGAATGCTTTTACAGTAGGTCACTTGGAGCATCTGGGATGCTCTACACCTTCTGCTACTGGCAGGTTTATCTCCTCATGTCATATCAGGAGCCAGACCTATTACCAGCTTTGACCAACCAAACAATCCAGATTTTGGTATGTTGAACCAGAATCAACTTTGGGTCAGCAATTGCTTTTGGATACTATCATATTCGTAATACAAAACAATTAGGTAAGCAAGCAACACTATGCTAAATCATTTTACTATTGTGATTCCATTGGAACTAAATAACTGAACGGTACAGCTTGTTTCCTCTGGTTATTTCACAACCATTTTCAATTGTTTTCCAAACTCTAAAATTTTTGGCAGACTTATCCAGGTACTGGTAATGGCCCGAAATATTAAAAGTAGAGATGTGCAGACTCGGATTCCAGAGATCCGAGCCCCCACGGACGTCATCATTCCGAGCCCGGTTCCGAGCAGCACTCAGAGATTCCCGCCTGACTCGGATCCGTCCGCGTGGTCAGAACGTCATATCCCAGCACCGGATTTCGCGAGGCTTTAAATAGCGGCTGCTGTGCCCGCCATCTTCACTCCAGTCTAGTAGTGGGTTGGGAGAGGGTGTGTTGGTGCTGCTGCTGGGGCTTAAACTTGAGCTTGACCTTGAACGCAATATTTTTTATTCGCTGGGGCTGTCTCTCAGTGCTGCTGTGTAGTCTAACTGTGTACTTGTAGTACTACTGTCTCCTCTGTGCGGTCTACCTCTGGTGTGCTGTGCTGTAATTATTTTATTTGCTGGGGCTGTCTCCCTCTGTACACTGTTCTCCTCTCTGCTTAGGGTGGGCTCTCCCTAGCAAGGAGGACAGTCTAACTGTGTACTTGTAGTACTACTGTATCCTCTGTGCTGGGGCCTACCTCTGGTGCTGTGCTGTAATATTATATATTATATTAATAATTAATTATATTATATATTAAGGGCCAGATGTACTAAGCTTGAAAAGTGATAAAATTGAGAGTGATAAACAGCCAGCCAATCAGCTCCTGCCTGCCATGTGCCAGGCTGTGTTTGAAAAAATGACAGGAAGGAGCTGATTGGCTGGCTGTTTATCACTCTACATTTTATCACTTTTCAAGCTTAGTAAATCTCGCCCATAGTCCACTGGTGCTGCCTGCACTGAATCTGCCAGTATTATTTAGTTACTCAGTCCACTGTTGCCACTGGCAGTGCTACTGCCTAAGTGTACCTACCTAGTACATACTAGGCTGCTATATATAATTTAATAAAAAAATAATATCTGTGCTCACTGCTGCGTGGAACTGTAAAAAATAATTCCATGCTGCTGGTGCACTGACGTGTGCCACTGAGGGCCACTGCCAAGCAGTACCTAATAATAAAATGTATTATTATAAATTCTGCTGGTGCACTGCATGAAGCTACTGGTGGTGTGTAACTACCTTTTGTGTTGACCACTGGCAGTGCTACTACCTACCTACCTAGTAGTTTATTTTCTCTACCTACAAGGCTGCTATAATATTAATACTTAATTAATTGAATTATATATAGTCCACTGGTGCTGCCTGCACTGAATACTGTGAATAGAGGTTGCCAGTATTATTTACTCAGTCCACTGTTGCCACTGGTAGTGTTACTGCATAAGTGTACCTACCTAGTAGTACAACTACATACTAGGCTGTTATATATAATTTAATTAAAAAATAATACCTGTGCTGTGTGGGACTGTAAAAAATAATTCCATGCTGCTGGTGCACTGACATGTGCCACTGAGTGCCACTGCAAAGCAGTACCTAATAATAAAATTAATTATTATAAATTCTGCTGGTGCACATACTAGTATTGCTGACGTATCTATCTGTCTTGTGCCTAGTACTGTCTTATCTACCTGTCTGGTGCCTAGTACTGCCGTATCTACCTGTCTGATCTGGGGCCCGCTGCCTAATACTGCTGTATCTACCGTCTGTTTTGGGGCCCACTGCCTAATGCTGCCGTATCTACCGTCTGGTCTGGGGCTCACTGCCTAATACTGCCGTATCTACCGTCTGGTCTGGGGCTCACTGCCTAATACTGCCGTATCTACCATCTGGTCAGGCGCTCACTGCCTAATACTGCCGTATCTACCGTCTGTTTTGGGGCTCACTGCCTAATACGGCCGTATCTACCTGTCTGGTGCCTAGTACTACCGTATCTACTGTCTGGTGCCTAGTACTGCCATATCTACCTGTCTGGTGCCTAGTACTGCCGCATCTACCTGTCTGGTGCCTAGTACTGCCGTATCCACCGCTGCAGTGCCACTCTTACATGAGCCACGTGTTTGTGCCGCACACTTGTGTGGCTTAGCATAGTTATCCAGCTACCTCGGCGAAACCTTTTGCCCTAAAAACAATATTGTGAGGTGTGAGGTGTTCAGAATAGACTGGAAATGAGTGGAAATTAATGTTATTTAGGTTAATATAGCGTAGGAGCAAAGATTTTAGCAGTTTTTATACTTTTGTAACAAAAAATCAGAACCCAAAACCCAAAAAATCCAAACACAAAACACTTAGGAGGTGTTTTGCCAAAACCCATTATAACCCAAAACCTCAAGGTTATCAGAACCCAAAACCCGAAAACTGGCTGGTGCACATCCCTAATTAAAAGTTCAGGAATTTCCTGCCTACAAAAGGACATTTTTAAAGTATCTTTTTAACTAGTAGAGTCCATTAATGGGGCTGGGTTATCATTACTTGCACTGCAATGCCACAGCTTATGTAAAACATTCATACAATAAAAATCAAGGTCGGCCTGGTCTGTAGTACGCAAGATTCACTTCTAGGAAATTAAGGGGCAGATTTATTAAGCTCGATGAAGTGATAAAGTGTCTGGTTTTTATCACAGGCCAATCAGCTCCTAAATGTGAAGTTACAGGCTTGGTTTGAAAAATGACAGGTGGGAGCTGATTGGCCAGTGATAAAAACCAGACACTTTTTCACTTCACTGAGCTTAATAAATCTACCCCTCAATTCTGTAAGATTCTTAGCTTAGGGTTGGACCTATGTTTTGAAGACAGAAAGGTGAGCATTGATTCCCACTAAGGATGTTTAAAAATATCTAAACTGTCGATTTTGCTAAAAAAGTTCCTGGATGGAATCCAAAGTGTCTTAGGGGTAAATTTATTAAGATGCTAGTTCTATTGAAGATGAACAATAGAACAATAGTAATGTTTCTAAATAGAAGTCATATGCTTTGTGTTCTACAGTGTCAATCTGAGCATGGAGAAGAGTTGTATTTGTGAGAGTCTAAATGTGAGTACAGACAATATGCCAAGAAAGTCTGTTTCCAGTTCTTCGCAAACAGCGAATGCCTTGAGGAGATGGGAAGGTAAGCAATACTAAAACATATCTTCACTTCTGTACTCTTGTAATACCCAAAGACAAACTCAGGGGCATTTACCAGATCATATACATTTCTAAATGATTTGCTAAAAGGACCCAAACAAGAATAAATTGTAAGAAAGCTTGAGAACATACTTTGGGTGAGATTTATTGTATTATTTTATTTTATTGTTCTTTTTAATTGTATTTGTTGGACTATTGCCAGAGCTTAATTAAATGTGTTATCATTCCAATGTCTTTTTTTTAAACTAAAATCCTACATCTGGTTGTGATTGTGGAACAATATCAATTATGATTACTAATGAGATATTTCCAATCACCCTTCCTTTGGGAGAGACTTTTTTGATGCCATTGCTGAACAATCACTGGTATGTGACACTCTCAAAAAAGCTGCAGGCTTAGAAAATGCCAAGGAGATGTATTTTTCTTTATTAAAGTGGATACTTTCTGTGAATGCAAAATTCCTAGAGGTTTTAGGATAGGAATTCACCCATGATTGGCAGAAACAATTCTGATTTTTGCCCTTGTTGGGTGGCTATACTCAATATATGTTCATTTGACCTCATTCTCTTGGTGATAGAGGAATCTAAAAGAATCCTGGGGGAAAGATGAGAACACATTTATGAACTGCAATCGTCATCAAAACAATCATAATAGAGGACACCTCAACCAACTGGCTTGACTAGCTAAGTGCCAGTATGGAAAATTAAAGAATCAGAATCTCTTTATTGCCAAGTATACAGTGCAACTCAATACACAATACACAAGGAATTTGTTTCAGATGACTACTGCTCCTAGACATACATGACAAGTAATGACAAGTAATAGCAAGTACTAACAAGTAATATGACAGTGACAATATGGGTGGAGGTATCACGCTGGTACATAGGTAGTGTTTAATATTGTGGTTGCTTGGGGAAAGAAACTGTTCCTGTGCCTGACTGTTTTCACTGGTTGCGAGCTGTACCTCCTACCGGACGGCAACCTTTTGAACAAGTCATGAGCATATCTGCCCGCTTAGTAACTCTTGATCTGTAGATGTCCTCAATCGACAGGGAGATCTGAACCAATGATATTTTCTGCTACTCTCACAATTCGCTGTAACCTATTCCTATCATGAGAAGAGGCAGAACCATACCAGACTATCATTGATGAACAGATCACAGATTGGATGATACCAACAGGAACTTATTAAATATAAAAAGTACAAATTAGCAACTACAAAGAGTTTACCTTGTTCAGTACTAATGCCCACATTTGAATTTTTTTGTGCTTTTGCTGGAGAAAACACTGACAAATAACTTATTTTACATTAATGGAGCTTACTGTGTACAGAACCTGGGTTGTGCAATGGTCTAGAATGTTGCCCCATCTTTCATGAACTCATATATGTTCACTATAGAAAAAAGACTGTTTTTGCAAATCCCTGATTTTGCACCTTGTCTATTTTTTTACCAGATATAGATAATATTTTTGTAAAACTCCCAACAAAAGAAAAAGAACAAAAAAAAGAGCATTCTTGTGGATGCACAAAGGATCCTAGTTCTATTATAAAACTTAACTTATATTGTTATGTCTAAAATTAGATTAAGTTTAGGTGAAATATAAAAAATGAAAGGTGTTTGAAAAAATAAAGAAAGTGTGTTAACATTTTATAGGGTTATTGTTAATTGGTAGTTAAATTATATATGTGAGGGTCAATTAGCTGCTATGTATGCCCTTGTATTATTATAGAGATTTAATAATATTATCTGGTCACGATACACACCAAAATTGTATTTATAACAGAATGTTTTCAGTGTTTGAATAAACTCCCAAATTTACTACAAAATAGCCACTCAAACTTGAAGGACTGGTGCTGCGGCAGCACAGGCTGCTTGTGCTGAACAGGAGAATGGTGATGGGCAGGTGTTAAAGTGGGAGGAAACGGGGTGGAACTGAGTTCCACCACCTCTATTGGTGAGATGGAATTGTTCAGATCTGCCTTGCTCCTTGCACAGTAATTCTAGCAGAAAAGCATTAGAGTTTGCATGGGGGTACCGAAAACCCTGCTACAGGCTCTGGCTCTACCTAGTGGAGAGAGGGGAGGGGGGGGTAATTAGGTGCCAGATGGAAAGGAGTTCCCCCACCTCTCCAGGACCACTTTTAGCCCTGGTGACAGGGAACTCAAGCTGTAAAGCTCTCGAGTACTGAGGGCGACCTGACGGTTAATATGCCACAAACAGCTGAGCATGGTGTATTACACCTCTATGTGGCAAGATAGATAGATCACGACACTCGGGAGACTAAGGTCACTGTGCCTGCTAGTGTGAACGTGACCTGAACTGAATTTCGCTAATGCGGACCCCATAAGAGAACATTCATGTGCTCTTTGCAGAATAAATGATGTACAAGTCAGCCGTGGTGGTCAAACACATTCCTTACAAAGAGCACATCTCTATCATAATTGGCAGTGCATGCCCTGAGACATCTAGGGAAGGCTCACTAGTATTTTTGTGACCCACACATGAGTAATGATATTCAGTTAATATTTTTGAAGCTTTAAAAGCTCAGGTTGCTGAATTACTCCTGCAAGACTGCGGCCAGGACCTAATTTTGTGTGTGAACTGAACACCATCGGGTCCCATTTATTAAACAAATTGTTGATGTGATAAATGACCTACATGATGTGATTGGTACAGACAGCATAGATCTTTGTACATAAGTGCACATTAGGAGGTAATTAAAAGCTAATATTCATTTATAAATACAGGTGATTAACAACTAATTGAGTAAGTGGCCTGGCAGTAACTCAATAATTTTCTCCTTACTGAAGAATTTATTTAAACTATTCACTTTTAGTGTCAATAAGTGTATGAGTATGTATAAGATGTGAAATAAACATCTAACAAAAATGTGAAAAGTGATTTAAAATATAGGTGACACATTACTAAATATTTATGTAATAAAGAAAATGGGTCTATAACCCAAAACAGGGGAAGCTCTGTGGGAAGCAATTTATTGTTACATTGTACTGTATACAGTGAATACTTCTTGTAACTAAACGTCTAACATAGACACAGAGTAACCATTTATTGGGGCTATATTGTGAACTTAATAAAGAAATATACCAGGCAATATACCAGGCTAGAACATAAATTTGGGATTTTATTCAAACACTGAGAACATTATGGGCCATATTCAATGAGAAAAATTTGCCGTGCATGGCGAGAGATTTTTTCTCTCGCCATGCACTCGCCCTGTTCCGGAGGGCTCGCTGCCACTCCTGCTCCCACTATTCAATGTGGTTAAGACCCGCCGCCACTCACGGCGAGTCTTAACGCCTGCAGCGGACGAGCGTCCGTGGCAGGGAGCTGGCAGGGAGCCAGGGGACGGTGGCAGCCAGGGAGATTAAAGTCTCCCTGGCTGCCCCAGAACATATGTGGAGGGGAGGAGGGCTCCCCGGGACCCAGGCAGCACAAGCTGCCCCCCCTATAGCCAGCGGGGGACCCAGTATTCACTGCACCCGATCGTGCATATGTAATGATCGGGTGCAGTGAATATATGAATATCTAATGAGCGGCTCGAGAGCTCCGGCCCCCTGCTGGCTGCTCTGTGTAAAAAAACAAAAAAAAAATTAAAAATATATATATATTTTTAATTAAATATATATTCATGTGCTATAAGCACATGAATAAAAATAACATGCCCCTTCACAGAAAAAAATTCCTGATTTGTTGACACCAAAATTTTTAAAAAAATCCTTTTAGTTTAAAAGTTCTCATTCCATTTCTCCATGAAAAGATGGAGAATTGCTACACGGAGAGACACAGCGAAAATCACTTAGAAAGACGGCGAAAATATCACATTGAATAGGGTGGTTCACTTTTGGAGAGCAAAATGCTCCTTCCAACGTGAAAATAGCACAAACTCGCCATAAAGCACGGCAAATTTTTCTCATTGAATATGGCCCTATATCTTAAATACAATTTTGGTGTGTCTATCATGACCAGAGAATATTATTGAATCTCTATAATAATACAGTGCATACATAGAGGCTAATTGACCCTCACAAATATAATTTAACTACCAATTAACAATAACCCTAAAAAATGTTAACACACTTTCTTTATTTTTTCTAACACATCTTTCATTTTTTATATTTCACCTAAACTTAATCTGATTTTAGACATAGCAATAAAAGTTGTGTTTTATACCAGGATCATTTGTGCACCCACAAGAACGCTTTCTATTTCTTTTGTTGGGAGTTGTAGGTCTAATTTAAAGTGGTTGGTAGCACCCCCAATACTACTGTAAATAATTAGACTTCAGTGTCTTAGAACATTGCAATAGGGGAATTCAAGGATCCAATATATTTAAAAGCATAATCACTGGTGCGGGATCTTTTCTTGTGTGGCTTTTAAATATTTTTTGTAAATACTTTTGTATTTCTGGGCAGGTACTCATGATCAATTTTATATACAAATGGAAAAGATTACCACCATTAAATTTATGCATGAATGCAGTGAACTGAAAGTACACTTTTTTGATGTTTAGATACAAAAAGTTGGGACACACTTGGATACCAGCATCTACCATAAATTGACCTACAAACATACCCTGCTCCATGCATCTATAACATCTCATAACCTAATAACAATGAAAAAAGGACTACCCTTTTCTCAATTTCTGAGAATTTTAAGGATTACCAGCAACATGCAAGAAACTGTTATACAAATGGAAACATGATGCAGAAGTTTTTGGAAAGGGGCTATGACCTACATGACCTAAACATCATGAAGGAGAAGGCGTTGGCTATCTCAAGATAGGCAAGTCCCAAACCAGAAAAAAACTACATCCCAAAATGTCTTGCCCTTTGTCACCAATTTCTCTACACTTTTGTGCTTGTCAGCCCTAAACGACACTAAACTGCTACATTGCCAGAGAAGATGTTGATATTTAAAGGACTGGTTGGTAAAGAATAACAGCAGTGATTTGGGGATGTCCCAAGTAGCTCATTTGCTAACCAAGAAACCGGGTTCATATAGATGCACAGGCTGCACTACCTGGAGCTCCCTGGAAACAGGTTCCCATGTGAGACCATGCATTCTGTAAAAAATATTCTATACAGCACATTCTTTTGTGTACCAGCGAATTTGTCATCTATATTTTATGGTGCCCGTGTGGATTATCCTACTTTGGAAATACCTTCTCAGTGGCAAACACAGGATTTGTACAGGGGGGATTCCAGATGTAATCCAAAGTCTCCCACTCTGCAGCACATTGGAGTAAGTATGGAAGTCTGGGGGAGCGGTAACAGCACTGAAAATTAGACTTTTTATGCACTGGATACAGTATGGAATACAGTATTAATATTTAACAGTACAGATGGTCTACAGTATAGGCTGTTTCAAACATTTAAATAAGATACTGTAAGTGATCAGAAAAAGATTAAACATACCATAATAAATAAATAAATACACAGATTTAATAGAACAGTACTACACTTTCTAAGCTCACATTCTCCCACCTCATGTTAAGGCTCCTGTCTCTTCCTCCTGGCAGCTACTATTGCGATGTTTGAGGGCTCAGATCCACACACACACAGCAAACTTGGTAGACAAAGCTGCTCCCACAGGGCATGCGAAGCAGCTCAGGTTTTGCAATGCAATGAGATGCAATGAGATGAGATCTAGTACAAAAAGTATGTGCACCACATATTTTTTTTTTTTGTGCTGTGCGATGAGATGTGTGACGGAAGCATGCATCTCATTTCACCCAGCAATTGTACCGTGTATCGGCACCTTTACACTGATATGGTGGCAGCTCTATTGATCATATTATATACCAGCTATTGTTGTTATAATTTAAGGCACTTGCCAAGAGTAGGGGGGTTCCTGTGCAACCAGAACCCCCCCTTGCATTTGCCTATGCTCCTGTTCCTTTAAGAAACAAGTAGAGCAGCATTATTCCTCTCTCAGAATGGCCATGGAAGGCAGAGACACCGACTGACCAATGGCTAGACATTGCTAAGGGTCAAAACATTCCTAAATGATTGTTAGATACAAATTAATAGATCATATACATGTATTGAAAAATGGTGGAGATTTCAATAAAATTTGTCTTTGAACTGCCTTTTTTGAAATGTACAGTATAGGTCTGGGCTTGTGCTTTCGGTACTTGTGGATAATCACGGCTCCCACGATGTGCATCGCAAAGCAAAAAATCGCATTGCATCGCATGCGATCGCATTGCATGCGATTTGATCGCACGCGTTTTTTAACAGAAAAGCATCCAAATGCATTGAAATTAGTATCAAACATGTTCAATGGCCCCCAAATGTAATTTTTGAGGCTGTACCACCCCCACTATCAACACGAACCTGGAGCGTGGCAAGCGCAGCGAGCCCGCGAGGGGCGGCGGTACGCGTCCTACGACCTTTTCATACCCCCACTATCCCCGTCGGCGTGGAGTTGAGAATAGAAAGTGTGGCGAGCGTAGCAAGCCACCGAGCCCGAAGCGTGGCGAGCGCAGCGAGCCCCGCGAGGGGACACGGATACCTTCACAGGTATCCGCGTCCCCTCGCGGGGCTCGGTGCGCTCGCCACACTTCGGGCTCGGTGGCTCGCTGCGCTCGCCACACTTTCTATTCTCAACTCTACGCCGACGTGGATAGTAGGGGTATGAAAAGGTCGTAGGACGCGTACCGCCGCCCCTCGCAGGCTCGCTGCGCTCACCACGCTTCGGGTTTGCGTTGATAGTGGGGGTGGTACAGCCTCAAAAATGACATTTGGGGGACATTGAACATGTTTGATACTCATTTCAATGCATTTGGATGCTTTTCTGTTAAAAAACGCATGCGATCGCATGCGATGCGATGCGATCGGATGCGATCAAATCGCATGCGATCGCATGCGACTTTGTAAAATATTTTTGGTAAAAACGGCAAAAATCGCATCCAATCGCATGCCATCGCATGCCACTATATATGGCATGCGATGGCATGCGATGGGAGCCGTGATAATCCACAAGTACCGTGCTTTCTTGCAGTGATTTCTCAGCAGTGTAGTTGTAGTGTCAGATTGATCTTATATTATCAGGTGACTCTATTATTAGTTGGCCTGTATAGTTATACTTCTGTTTGATTGTCAGTCTGTTTTTAATCTTTGAGCTTTGCCGATTTGTATTTGGAAGGGAAGGCACGTTATCTATCTATTTAATTGTGTCTGCTACTATACCTCGGCTGGCGGTTTGATCTGCTTCCACCCCCAAAGCTGCTTAATCCTGAATGTATTAGTGAAGAGCCCATATGCCAAGTTACTTCTGACTTTTGACGGTCGGATGCCCTTATCCACCCACTGTCTTGCTCTGTCCCCAGCACCCACATCCGCTCCATCCTGATGCTAACACCCCACTGCTCTGCTCCCACCTGGAACTGAAGAACTACGGTACATGCACAGACAGGATCTGAGTGAGTACCACAGCTGAAGAATGCAAAGCGGGAGCCCTTGTGTTTGCATATCATCAGTGAGTATACATGAATTGCTACATTACATAACACAGCTATATATCACATCAAACCAATGCAGTGATAAACAGTGACAAGTAACAATTCATATCCCTACAACTACATGACTAAACCCAACAGTATTAAACAATCAGCTCCTTATTGTCATTTTATAGACTGTGTTTGAAAAATGACAGGAGCTGATTGGCTGATATTTAATTTCTCTCCACTTTGTCTCTCTTATAATCTTAATATAGTTTACCCTTTAACTGCCTTAGTACATTCTATGAAGAAGATACAGGTGTCCTTATAAGTTTCTAGATACTTTTGTATCATCTCCTTGAATGAGAGAAACAGTAGCTACATATATTTGTCCATAAGAGCTAGTGAAGTGAAGGCCTATGTATTTAACTTTACAGCAGGTGATATCTCATAGTGTGGCAGTGTTCTGCTCCTGATTCCCTACTAAGGTATAACTGCGGAATAAGATCTTATTGGCTATCCCAAATCACATGACAGTGTTGACAGTTGATAGCCAATAAGATCCTGCTTTGAAATCAGAGTAAATCAGAGTAAATCAGAGCCTGCACATCTCTACGGAATATCCGCTGTATTGTTTGCTATTAATTATTTATTTATGGCAGATTTAATTGGGGGTGGCTATGTATTAATCATGGGATTTGAATTAATATTTTAATGTAATGAGGGTGAGGAATTGTCTTTTAATTTAATGGTGTGAATAATCATATAAGGTTTTGGGAGTAGTAGGGTAGTTGTCTATAAATGTAATGGTGTGGAGGAGGGGAATCGAGAATTTAATGTAATGGATGTAGGAGACTGTTCTATACATTTAACTGTATGGTAAAGCGGTGGTAACTATTAATGTGTGGGCTATTTATTCGATAGCGGAGGTTATTTAATATAATAGTGGTGACATAGAGATGCCTGTTAATTCAATGTTAGGTGATAGACTACAAAATGTTATGCTGTGTTATGAATCATTTAGGGCTATTCATTTAATGTAATGAAGTTGAACTGAATGTCCTCCTGTACACCCCCTATGCAGCCAGGATCTCTCAGGGTGTTCCCAACACCCTTTTGTAAATATGGAAAGAATAGATCGAGAGGACGCTTGGAGCACTGGGTTGTATTTCACAGTAAAGGTTTATTGCTTAAAAAACATCAATTTAAAACACATGAATAAAAAAAAAACATGAATAAAAAAAACAGTGTACGAACAAAGTTTGTTTATCCACTGTTTTTTTTTATTCCTGTGTTTTAAATTGATGTTTTTTAAGCAATAAACCTTTACTGTGAAATACAATCCAGTGCGCCAAGGGTCCTCTCAATCTATTTTTATTAATTTAATGTGTTTTGGGACAAGGGGTACAATAGTTTAATGTGAATATTAATTATTTAATGTCTGCGATATTTGGGATGGAAATGTGTTTATTTACTGAATATGGATTCATTTAAAGTGGAAGTTGGGTTTGTAGGAGAAATATGGCTACAGTATTTCATGTGAATGCTATTACTGATTTGCATGTGATGGTAATGAACAGAGCCTTTCTTGTGAATTTAAATAAAAAGGATAGAAAGCAGCTGTAGAGGCTGCCCAACTACTTGCTGAATAAACGCATAAACATTTGGGGGACCAAAAGGCCTTAATCAGGCTCTATGTGCTGAGTTTTTGATAAAAGCAAAAAAAAAGCAGAATTTTCTTTTTTTAGTGGTGGATTTTTTTTTTTTTTACATTTTTTCTTTTTACATTGTCTTTATTCAGTTAGTGTCTCAGGCCAAATAACTGCCATTGCAGCTATCACAGCTGTCCAAAGCCTGTATTTTACTATGACTTCTTTCATCTTTGGCAGTGTGTTTTTATTTAATTTTTTATTGCTAATTACAGGAGTTTAGACCAGCGCTTCTATTTGAAAAATAAAATTGCCACAGCGCCTTGCACCAAATTGTATTTTCAAATTCCAGGTGATTTTGCCTTAAATATATCCAGTATCTACAACTTACCATAAAAATCGTAAAACTGTATAAATAGTAGCCTACTGCATTTCCCTCCATAGTGTGATTTTTTTGGGGGGACATATCTGTCAAGAAATGAGCTAACTTTGCTCAAATTATTTTTTTAAATTATATTTTATGTCAATGTTTCTGTTTGTATATTTTAGCATCTTTAGTGTGAACATTAACACTTTCTGCGCCTAATATTTCCTAACACAGAGACGTGTATATGCTGCATATGGTCCATGAATGGATTGTCCTGTTGGGCATAGTTACCCATCCAGGGGTGGATAAGCCATAGACCTAGCAGGGAAGTTTCCCAGCAGACCGATGCACCTGCATGGCAACAGTCAGTGACTTACTTTTATGATCTGGCCCGACACAAAATAGTGGCCTTGTCTCAACTCGTCTCTCCTACACACACAGTCTTTGCCATTTCACAGAGCAGAACCCAACACTGCTAATACCCGTCTAAGGAGGGCAACCATCTATATCCATTGTGAGATCTGTTACAGGGACATGAGTGAGTGCTATCTGGGGGTCTACCAATTTGGGATCCACTGGGGGACAGGTGGGGATATTTGAGATATTAAGGGGATTTTGTTTATGAGCTGTTATGTCAAGGTTTTGGTGTTGTGATCGGTCAGAGCGAACAGAGGTAGGGTATTATCTGAAATGTGGAGGTTTGTGGTTTGGCACAGCAGCTTAAAGGTCTGGGGTCCACTAACCTGCCAGGTGTAGTGATGTATTAATCTACCTATTTTGGTGTTGGTTCTGCCTACACTTGATTTGGGGCTGCCCATGTGAGGACACATCTAGAAATGTTTCCAGGGCCACTTTTAGTTCCCAATTCACCCCTGCACTCATCTTTTTGCATCATCCATTCAATAGGATATCGGAATTCTCTGAATATTACAGGAAGATGTCCCAACTTTCTGTTTCAGAATGCCCAACCACATCCAGCTATTATTCATAGAAACATAGAAACATAGAATTTGACGGCAGATAAGAACCACTTGACCCATCTAGTCTGCCCCTTTTTAAAACATGTTTCCTCAAACCATATTTGATCCTTATTTTTTTGTAATGATTTCAATATGCCTATCCCAAGCATGTTTAAATAGTTCTACTGTATTTGCCTCTACCACCTCTGATGGGAGGCTATTCCACTTATCTACTACTCTTTCTGTAAAGTAATTCTTCCTCAAATTTCCCCTGTATTTACCTCCCTCTAGTTTCCTCTTCAATTATGGGAATCCTTTCCTAATTGGATGAAAGCACATCCCAGGGGCGGATTGGCCAAATATGCCGGACCACCGGGAAACAGCCCGGTTTCCCGGTGGTCCGGCATATTTGGCATGTAGCAGGCCGCCTCCCTTCTTTACAGGGCCGGCCACGGCATCTACGTGCATTTTCCCCTTATCAAAGATGGCCGCGGCCGGCCTCGAGTGCTGCCACAGTTAAAATGGCCGCGGGAGGGCTGGTGCGCATGCGCGCGCGCACGCAGCCGCTCCCGTGGTCCAGGCAGAGGCTTCCTGATCTAACAGGCTGCCCTCGCTCCTTTACAGGGCCGGCCGTGGCATCTACATGCATTTTGCCCTGAACAAAGATGGCCGCGGCCGGCCTCAAGTGCTGCCACAGTTATAATGGCCGCGGGAGGGCTGGTGTGCATGCGCGCGCGCACGCAGCTGCTCCCGCGGTCCAGACAGAGGCTTCATGCTCAGCCTCTGGCTCTCTGCCCACGTGATCCAGCCAGCCGCAGGATTACTGTTGAGCTGGAGCCTGGAGCCGATGGGCGGCAGCAGCATCAGGAGAGTACTACCCACCCAGCACAGCAGCACCCAGGGTAAACTAGGCACTAAGGGCACACTGGCAGTATTAATATATATATATATTTATATATATATATTTATATATATATATATATATATATACATATAAATATATTTATTTTATATATATATATATATATATATATATATATATATATATATATATATATATAGCGTAGTAGGCTGGCACTCCAATCTCCAAAAACCTTTCTTTGAGCCTGGTGCCTTCAGCAGGGATGACGCCAAAGCATAAACCCATGTACAAGGGGAGGATAGCAGCGGCACTCAAGACTTGTTCAAACAGACAAACGACTTGTAGCCAAGACCAGTGACGTTTCAGCCCTTCAGGGCTTTTATCAAAAACACTGTGTAAGCTGTTTTTTGATAAAAGCCCTGAAGGGCTGAAACGTCACTGGTCTTGGCTACGAGTCGTTTGTCTGTTTGAACAAGTCCTGAGTGCCGCTGCTATCCTCCCCTTATATATATATATATATATATATATATATATATATATATATATATATATATATGTGTGTGTGTGTGGGGAATGTGTGCATATTCAGTATGTGTGCCTGGGGGTGTGCGTATACAGTGTGTGTGCGGGGGTATGTGTGCGTATACAGTATGTGTGCGGGGGGATGTGTGCGTATACAGTGTGTGTGCGGGGGGGATGTGTGCGTATACAATGTGTGTGCGGGGGATGTGTGCGTATACAGTGTGTGTGCGGGAGGATGTGTGCGTATACAGTGTGTGTGCGGGGGATGTGTGCATATACAATGTGTGTGTGTGGGTGTTCATCTACAGTATATATGTGTGTGTATATACTTAGTATGTGTGTGTGGGGGGATGTGTGCGTATACAGTATGTGTGTGGGGGGATGTGTGCATATACAGTATGCGTGGGGGGGTGTGTGCGTATACAGTATGTGTGGGGGGGATGTGTGCGTATAGAGTATGTGTGTGGGGGGATGTGTGCGTATACAGTATGTGTGTAGGGGGATGTGTGCGTATACAGTGTGGTGTTCATATACAGTATATATGTGTGTATATAGTATATGTGTGTGTGTGGGATGTGTGCATTTACAGTATGTGTGTGGGAGGGATGTGTGCGTATACAGTGCGTGTGTGTGTGTGTGTTGTGTTCATATACAGTATATGTGTGTGAGGGATGTGTGTGTGTATATAGTATGTGTGTATCGGATGGGGGGGTTGGTGTGTGTGTATATATGTGTATGTATATATATATATATACATATATATATATATATATATATATATATATACAGTATGTCTGTGTGTGGGGAATGCTAAGCAGAAGTGCCCAGCTCAATATTTTTGCTGTGCTGTGTCTCCAGGCTTCCTTGACTTCCGCCGCCGTGTCCATGTCTGCCGCGCTGTCCGCCAGGGATGTTACTGGATATCTGGGACAGATTAGCGCATCTGCTGTAAGTGACTCCCTGCCACATGAAACTCAAGCAGGTGCAAAGGGCAAGGTTAGCACACTACACTACACTACATCGCCCCTGACAGCCCAACCAAACCATATACCCCACAGCCTAACCCTAACCATACACCCCGCAGGCAGGCTAACCCTAACCATACACCCCACCCAGGCAGCCTAATCTTTACCATACCACCCCCCATAGCCTAATCCTAACAATACACCCCACCCAGGCAGCCTAATCCTAACCATACCACCCCCCGTAGCCTAACCATAACGCCCCCACACAGCCTAACCCTAACCATACACCCCCCCCCACACACACACACAGCCTTGCTCTACCCATACACGCATACTACCCTCCCTGCATCCTCTGTCACTCTGAGTTCCCCCCTCACACTCTGCGTCCTGTGCCACCATGTCCCCCTCACAATCTGCATCCTATGCCAACCTGCATACGTCCTCCTAGCATTCTATGCCACCCTGCGTCCCCCCTCCCATGCGCCTATTCTGCAGCCTGAGGGGCTGGGGACATAGCCAGCAGCTCAGAGAGCCACTAGCCATGCCCCTCACAGTGGGGAAAATGGGGCGTGGCCTCATTGAAATAGGCCACACACCCATGTCGCTAGGCCACACACCCCCCCCCCCCCAAAAAAAAAAAAATTGCAACAGGTCCCCCCCCCCCCCCCCTTCGGGGCTGCTTCGAGATATTTCCCAGGCTGGTTTTAATTCCCAATCCGCCCCTGGCACATCCTAAATGATTATTGTCAATGAGAAGTTGGTCTTGAGTTTCCGATAAAGGAGAAGGCATCCTGAATGGCGTTCTTTGGATTTTCACAAGACTTTGTTTGGATGTGCCTATTTAAATGACCAGTAAAGTATGCACATTAATTACCTATCTTTATTAAATGATTATCAAATTATTACATTACATTACTAATTAGAATTTAATTTTTTACAGTTTCTTACCTCTTTTATAACATACAGTATATTAGTTTGGGACTTTACAACTGCATTCTACTAGGAGGACATTCAGCTGCCAAGGAGAAAATGAGGACTGTAATTATAAAGAGACATTAAGTGATGGACATTAAGATACAAGGTGTAGTGTGGTATCAGTATGTTTGGTCATACTGTATAATGTATATGTGCAGAGTTAGATCTGGATGAGTTATTTTGTTTCTGTGCAGTGTAAATACTCTCTGCTTTATTTTTACACTGCAGTTTAGATTTCAGTTTACACCCCTCCCAAATCTGCAAGTTACATTTGCTTTTGCTGAGTTAGTCCCATTGTACAGAAATATTTACCATTGATTGTTAAATTAGTAAATTCATTTAGTAATTAGGATTTACCAGAGACACCTTGATGTTGCATATTAATTAGAAAATGGTGTCAGTAATCAAAATAATTACCCAGGTACTGACTAAACCACTTTATATAGCTTACATACAGTAAGCTGTACAAAGCTTCCTCTGATGTACACATATTTCTGCTTCCAATATTTCAGATTTTACTTGTGGTTCCCAGCTGTTACCTTCATGCATCATTACTTTTAGCTTTCTGCACAATTTATACTAAAATTGTTTCAGTGTTACAGTATATTGATGTGTTCAAATTAAATACTATAAATTAATTACATTTTGGGGCTATTCTAATTCTCTCTCTCTCTCTCTCTCTCTCTCTCTCTCTCTCTGTAGATATTTAGGGAGGAGTTATCAGGAGGACATTTGGCATATAAGACATGATCAGATGACTTATTAGACAGTCAGTACAATTAAATGTATCATTAGGAAGCATCTTTAGATTTGTTGCCTACAAATGTACTCATACACTTAGAACCTGATTTTACGTTGAACTCTAAAAGCGAACGCAACTGCGTCTATGGACAGTCATTCATCTGCAAATGTATGCAAATGGCCAACAAACTACTTCCATAGTACTACTTCTTATGTACATCCATGCAACCAAATGTGCAAGGTCTGAGACTCCAACTGCTAGTGCCTGTGCACACTGTAATACAGAATGGTGCACCCTATATACTTTATACCAACTTTTGCCCAATGCAGTATAGCAGTCTCTCCTTAACTCCAGATAATACCAATTTGTCTAAAACAAAGTCTTTAAAATCAGTCACAATATTCTGAATATAAAAATGTTCCTTTCAGATACTTGAACAAAATAAACTATAAGGCAAGCAGTTGTTCCCACAAGTATTCTCTTAATCATGACGTTTGCTTTAGGAAAATAAATGTGACATTTTACTCTTACATGAACAGAAAAGTTAACTTAAGCCAAACAATATTTCATCAAGATTATACCCCTCAAACCGCTGACATGGTGATTATCGATGTCAACCTTTCATCAGCGTTGATTTTAAAATGTATTTAAAAAATGAGGGTGAATTAAGTGGGGATTAGCGCTGTCTGGCAAGTGCCTAACATCTCAGTGACTCCATCTTGGTATACATTCACTCTCTAACAACATCTGCCTCTCCAATTAAGGGGAGGTGTGGTCTTTACAGTTTTTTTTAGATTTAGTCATTTATCAAAACAATGCTAATTGGACACAAAGCTAGTAATACAGTATTATCTGATTATCTAGCAAATTCCATTCCTCTGCTCCAGATGTGGTCTCTCCCAAGCTGTGGTTTACAAATTCTGCTTTTATGGGAAAATTGTGCTTAAGTTGAAATAATATTTACTAATTACTTTTGACACTGACATAACACACATCTATCTTTCTGTATCTTAGCAATACAACTGTGTTATATTTGATATTACCATTTGTAAAATGAGCTCTATTTAATTTGTGTAAACCAATGCTAGGTAAATACAATCCTCAAGTACTTATAGAAATTTCTAGAACGAAGCACCCAAAGCCTATCATATAATTAATTGCATCTATCTGTGAATAGAAAAATGCTGTTGGTACTTTAATGTAAGATTAATATACAGTTATTGGAATTAATAAGTAAGTGTAATTTTGTTTTAAATCTGTTGCACTGTTTCTCACAAATGTCACATACAGCAAAAAATATATATATTATTTTTAATGTTTAAAAAATGATTTTATGACTTTTGCAAGTCCACATAAATTAATTAGAAGTTGTCTCTGTGCTAAGGTCAAAAACTGTTCCGGCCAAACTCCCAACAAGAGGCCCAGTTCATTCATGTTCCGCTTAGGTGTTCCCAATACTTCCAATACCTCAATAACCTCCCGCCAGAATTTCTGCAGGTTACAGCATTGCCATAACAGATGCCAAAAGTCACCTAAATTGTTTTCCCCTGGGAGCCTACACTTTGGACATATCGTACTATGATCCGATGAAAATTTACTTAGTTTAACTGGCGTCAGATATATACGATGGATTATGTTGAATCATAATCGCACGTTCATGGATGGCCAAAGAGGGCCCAAACACTCAAGAATGGATAAGTTTAATTAAAAGCACGGTTCAACACGAAAAGAATATATATATTGCTAGAAAACAAGTTTCGAAATTTTATGACATTTGGGGGGGATGGTTAGTTTCACGATATAACACTTAGGATTCTTCAACTTTAAATCTTATTTGAAAGAAAAAAGAAAGGAAAAAAAAAAAGGGGAAAAAAAAAAAAAAAAAAAAAAAAAAAAAAAATGCTAACACTGACACGTACACAAGTAGGTTGAAATAATGATCTATATGGTGATGGCATAACGGTTAAACAGAAATAGTAAAGTTTGGCATTAGAGTCACGTTTTAAAGCACTCTCTCTGAGCTGGGGTCAAAGGGTTCCCAATTAGGAGTAATATAGATAGTAAAATAACTATTTCAATACTGAAAACACTCGAAAGCTCAAATGTATAACAGAACAGAACATAGTAGAAATTTAAGAATTAGGGGGTACTTAAAGTACATAGATTATGGGTAGATTAGATTATATGATAGTGTTTGATGTGCACTTGTAATGTCTTTGTTAAGGATGTCCTAGGAATACAGTGAATATAATGGATAACCTATATTGAAAGTGGGACAATGTCTGTATTGTCATTTGTTGGTGAATTTGTTGTAATGTCGTTTTTATAATAAGAAAAATCTCAATAAAGATAAATAAAAAAAAAAAAAAAAAAAAATGATTTTAAACTGTAAATAATGATTTGTAATATTCATAAAGCATTATAAATATACGTTAATTGTGGTTATATATAAAATTCAACACAACCTAGCACTTCTCTATAATCCAAACCAGCAGCCTGTGGAAAAGTCTAGTTACACAAACAAAATACTTTAATCATAAAAAAGATAAAAGTGGTAAAAGTGGTAAAAAACAAGATATGGTGGGTTACATTGTAATTTATGGAATACTCGTAAGCCCGCTCAAAGTGAATGCTTCGAAAGCTAGATATAGTTTCACTTGCTGCCAACAGATGGCAGTGTTTCGGTGACTCACAGAAACTAGATATATATGTATATAGATGATGTAACTTTGGATTTTTAGCTAACTGTGCATTTTTTTTAAGGAGGAATAGGAGTACTGCACAATACCACCACTGCAACGGGACACTTTATAGTAGCCAGAACTTTCCAGATTTTGGGGGATATTTTGGTTCATTCGGTCCTCCATTTGCACAGAGGGACGATGTGCGTCTGCTCATGCGCAGGTACATTTCTGCGCATGTGCACCCTACATGGTGACCAGGGGACGGAGAAGGGCAGGGGGTGCCGGGCAGCCCCATTACCATATGGGAACGCCCAGCGTTTCATAGGCACTCCCATGAGAACCCAAGTGTGCACGTATATGTAAGTGACTTGAAGGTCACTTTTATATGCGTGCACCTTCCACATCTTTCGATGGTCGCCGCAGATGTGGGTGTTCCCCGCAGCATGCAAATGGATGTTTATGTTGAACATCCACTCGCAGCCAGTGCAGCTGAACCTGCGGTGCGAGGGGAGGGCGTGCGGCCGGGCATTTGCTAGGCATGGTTTGGTGGACTTGCAAGGCTGCGAATTTGCAGCCTTGCGAGTCAATCAGAATAAGGGCCTTTATGTACAACACTTTATTTTATGCCTGTCTCTGGGAGGAGCATAACCCGATTATTATTTAGAAATTTTACACTATTGTGTTTCCATTGTTTTTATCCCATTTACTATTATTATAATATTATTATTAATAATATCATATCATCAGAAGAGTGATGGAATTGTTGAAAACATCTTATAAAAAAGACACTTTTATTTGCAGATTAACCAAGTTTATTCTTGGTACGCTCAATGCTATAAATGGTGTGACTATCTTGTTGACAGGAAGGATGCCAACATTTAACTCTGGCTTTCAAAAGAAATGCCTGAACATTCTAAAACACTTTTAATAGACTTTTTGTACCTTAGGGTTTTATAATATTTATGTACAGTATACAATGGTATGGTATGCCTTTTTTTGTATTTGCATTACCTACATGAGGGAGAGTTGATGGTGAACAAATGTAGGGCATCTTATAAATGTTGCCATAAGGAACACTATCATTGTTTTAATTATTACCTGTCAGATGTTTTACACATTTCTTATATATATATCTACAGTTGTTCTTTTGTCTTTATTGGGCCATACACATGTGGCAATTTCAGCCCCATTTCTATGCAATCTGATTTAATCGCTTCTAAATGAAGCAGGGAATGCTCCTTGTGTATGGCTTCCGTGATTGGCGATGCGCGGTCCCGTATGTGGCTATCACCTGAATAGATTTATACTGCATGCGGTATAAACTTAACCATCACCCATGTTCTGTTCTTTGAGACAGATTGCTCAGCACACAGCACTGATGCAGCACTGTGTGCTGAGCGATCTGTGCTGAGCAATCTGTTGAAGCTATGTGATAACTACTGTGTATATATATAAGGATCTTTTACAGAAAAAATATTCCCTTCACACCATATAGGGACATTATAGGAACAGATAGTGCTATTCACATAATTGTGTCATATATACTAGGAGCTATATTGCATAACTCATCCATTTTATTGTCATTGTGTTTTATTTTGTGAACATGTGTTATGTTATGATGTGATACATTAAATGTAATTTTATTTAGGCTATTCCAATCATTCTACATATTTTTGATAACATTTTAGTGCTTCACATCCCTATGCTTTGATTGGACAAAGCATGGCCAGTCTTGTGAAACTTTTATACATACTGTAGAGAAATAGGGAAGGTTTATACTCAATGCTACACATCACATATACATACCACTTACATAGGTGTAGTACAAACCTACCCTAAGGATTATAGCCAATGTCATCATCATACAATAAAGAGTCAACCAGACTTGTGCCCCCTGTATCTCTTCCAGCCTTCTGCCGCAATCTTTTGCCCCGTCACTCCTGCCCCACCTTTAAAGCTCTCTGCCCCATGTTTCTTCAGGCTCCCATCCCCTGTCACTCCAGTATCCTTTCTTTTCAACCATTTATTCTATATACTTTTAGCAATTTTGTAGTACACTACAGTTATTGTGCCCCAGCTCTTTACATCGGTGCTTCATTCAATACATTTTTCATGGGGATGAAATGATTCCAAATTCCAGCATTGCAGTTGGATTTACGCAAGTATACAAAAGCCCACCAACCATTATAAGCATAATAGCAGCAGTGCAATGCTTGGTATTTATAGTATTTTGAAGATTTGCCTCCCACCCATGTGAACACAGTTTCCATACCTGTCTGCATAGCAGTCTGCAAAGACAACACCAACAAATGTCCCCAGCAGACAATAAGGTCATCCAAGTGTATGTGTGTGTGTGTGTGTGTGTTTTGGAGGAGTTGTACAAGAGTGCAATTACAGTGATTCACATAGTTTTTGCTGATGCTGAATTTTTCACCCAGGTGAAAAGTCAGCACTGGGATTGAATAGGGCGAGTTAAATTCGCCCAAAGTATGGGTGAAAATTGCTGATTTTTCACCTGGTATTGAATACCCTCCAGAATTTCCTAGAAGCCTTTAAACTTATATAATGTCTATATAACTCATAAATATACTGTTACAAAAGTAAAGAAAAAAAAGTTTATTTTGTTTACACGGTGCTTATTTATTGTGTGACTCTAAATTGTATATTATATACATCAATATGCTTGGCTTCTTACGCTTAATTAACATTGTCGCTGTGAAAAATATATTTGTCTGTTGCTGCAGAGGTTTCCTTTTGTATTTGTTAGGTCACACAAACAAGCACCTGTCGTCTAGTAGAATAGTGACATGCCTGTCAACAAGGCAACAGAGTGGCAACATGGGGCTGTCAGTAAGCAGGCCTTGGGGAGGTGTTTGCCTGTAGTCAAAGAATAGAAGAGGCACCTGTCCGGGTGTAGTGAAGATGGAATGACAGCATATTGACTCCTGACTGAAAGATGTCAATAAATAATGCGTCCTCTGGGGTAAGTCCTCATGAACAAAGCATCTGTTAGTTGATGAATAATGTCAACACATTGCAGTAAAAACCCATTTAGTATAGAAAAAGACATGCAATGAAATCTTGTCATACTTAGAAATATTTATTACGGAGGTCTGGAGTTTTGCGATCTGAAACTTATTTGATGCATTTACGTAGGAGGGATGATTTATAATAATTTCAAATTCTTGTGTCTGTTATGCTTCCATGTGTAAAATTGTAATGTTATTAATTAAGTGTTAGGAAAATGTTTCAATTATTTGTCTGCAAAGTACTAACCAAATAAAATAATGATGGGCTTTAAAATGTAAAAAAGGGATTGTGAAAATTTAATAACACAAGGAGTGCAAAAACTATAAAATGGCAGGCCAAAAATTATAGTATTACTTTTGTAATATTCTTAATAGCTACACAGAATTATTACAAATATATCACATACAGAATGAAAAAGATGGAAAAAATGTAACCACTGCAAACAGTTAATAAATCCAATTATGTAAATGTTGCAAGTTAGAATGAATTATTAACCTTAAGGTGCTCATACACGGTGCGATGTATTTCGTGCTTTTAGTACTAGATTGCATAGCATCTAGTACAAAAAGCATACAAGGTACTCTTTACCTAGCACGGCGCCCATCGCGGTCATCGCGGGCATTGAATGCACTAAAAAATCGGGTGCGACGCGACCGACGCGATGCCCGCGATTTCCCATAGGGACCAATGTTAAATTTCTCAATTGACCCGATTTTACTGTTCAATGCCTCAATTGACACGATTTTTCCATAGGAATCAATGTTAAATGGCCCACAGATGCCAAATAGCCACCCTGAAGTGTGAAATGGCCCCCACAATTGTTAACGCCACTCCACGATCAACGTGAACCTGAAGCGTGGTGAGCGCAGCGAGCCCGCGAGGTGCGGCGGTACGCGTCCTACGACCTTTTCATACCCCCACTATCCACGTCGGCGTGGAGTTAAGAATAGAATAGTGTGGCGAGCGCAGCGAGCCACCGAGCCCGAAGCGTGGCGAGTGCAGAGAGCTTCGCGAGGGGACGAGGATACCTGTGAAGCCAGCGAAGGGACGCGTTTACCTGTGAAGGTATCCGCGTCCCCTCGCGGGGCTCGCTGCGCTCGCCATGCTTCGGGCTCGGTGGCTCGCAGCGCTCGCCACACTATTCTATTCTCAACTCCACGCCGACGTGGATAATGGGGGTATGAAAAGGTCGTAGGACGCGTACCGCCGCCCCTCGCGGGCTCGCTGCGCTCGCCACGCTTCGGGTTGACGTTGATCGTGGGGTGGCGTTAACAATTGTGGGGGCCATTTCACACTTTAGGGTGCCTATTTGGCCTCTGTGGGCCATTTAACATTGTTTCCTATGGAAAAATCGTGTCAATTGAGGCATTGAACAGTAAAATCGGGTCAATTGAGAAATTTAACATTGTTCCCTATGGGAAATCGCGGGCATCGCGTCGGTCGCGTCGCACCCGATTTTTAGTGCATTCAATGGCCGCGATGCCCGCGATTTTTTTTACCTACGATGCCCACGATCAAAATCGTGGGCGCCGTGCTAGGTAAAGAGTACCACATACAACGTGCTACAGCACCGTGCTCTTTGTACTAGATACGATGCAATCTAGTACTAAAAGCACAGACTGAACAGACTTTATGTGCTGTGCGATGGGATGTGCACGGGAGCACGCATCTCATCGCACTGCCCTGTCGCACCGTGTATGGGCACCTTAAGATCCTCATTGGCAAAATATAGAGCAAACTTGTGTGTAAACCTATTGAGACCACTCAGCACCAGATGATTGGTCTTAAAAGTCCAAGAAACAGACAATGTTTCAAGTTGCTTAGAACAGCAAAAAAGCAAGCAACTGGTCACTGCAGGTGGGGCAGGTGGCATATGCAGATAGATTGGGTAAGGTGTATTCAAACTGAAATCTAAATTGCACTGCAAAAAAAATCTAGCTAACATTTGTTTGCTACATGCAAAATCAGACAGTATTTACCCTGCACAGAAAAAATTATTTGTTCACCATACATGATTTATTTCAGACACAGTTATTTAAAAAAAAAATGGAAGTTATATTGAAGATGGGATGTTGCCCATAGCAACCGACCAGATTCCATCTATTATCTTCTATAAGGAGACAAACAAATAAGAAGTAGATTCTGATCTCTATGGGCAACATCCCATCTTTGAAATAATTCCCATGTTAGTAAATTTACCCTTCAGAGTCTATTGATTTCAATTTCTATTATAGAAAGATCCTCTGAACAAGTATGACCAAAAATTGCTAACAATCTACTACGGTCACGTATATTTCAGTCAAAATGAAGTAAGCTATTTATTAACTTTAGGGTATACCACAATATAACATACCAACTGAAACTGCTCCCTCATGCTGAAAATCAAGAAACCTCTATGATAGTTATTAAAGGTAAAACCTAAAGACATTGGAGCTTATGTAACAGCATCCAAGTTCGTCGGAGGTGTTTTTAAAGCACCTTCTAGAAGATCATAGATCATAGAGTCTGATTGATTGCCCATAGCAACATCCCATGTGCAGTAGAACTCCCATCTTTGTAAATAAACCCCATTGTGATGCCCTGGAACTAGTAAATAAATAAAATATAATAACCATTATAAAGAGTCCTGTATAGGAAAAATGAAGGCTTCAGTCATAAGATGTCAGATATTCTAAAGTCACACTCTTTGACAGATAACAGATTGAGACAAATAACTAACAGACATTTTGGCTCTTTGAATAGTTAATGTTTTTTTATTGAGTGTATTGAGGAGACTGGAAATGAAAACCAGAAGGTCTCCACAATAAGTTGTTTTATTCTCAGGCCAGCCAACATTAATGACAAAGGGTTATTGATGTAGACACTGATGGACTCAGTACATGATATTTAAGTAATGTTATTGTACATCAATATCACATGCTAATAGTTTGGTACAGTCAGTGATAAATTATGAACAGGAAGCCAGTCAAATACCATTCGATACAGTCTTGAATTATTATGTATACATTAAAATACTGTAACACTATTTAAATGCATGACTGTTCACCGGATATATTGGTTTGGCATAATTATTGATTAATTCACATTGTGTGCACTTGATAACAAAGAAAAGCTTCTGTCTTTCCATGGGGATTTGTTTTAAAAGAGGTGAACCACCACTGGTAATATTGCACAAATTAACCTGTATAGTATATATGCTTTAAAACAAGTTCCCTGTCTCCAAAGTAAAAGTTAAGACTTTTAAATGTTCTTTAATGAGCTCTTTAAATCTCTTCTCACTTCTAAAGCTGGACCACAATAACATTTCCGTAGCTACTTTACAATAGATGTGCTATCAGTGACTTTGCTCGTGAACTTTGTTGACTCTTAATGGGACTCAATAGGTTTCTTGCTGTAAACGGTCTAGCTGTACTAAAGGAAAGCAATGATACATACTGTACAAGAACAAGAGAACAGAAACTACTGGAATATTTACAAATGTCTTCAATAGGTGAACAAAGAGTTCCTGTGAAGCATTAGCATAAAACTAAAACATGTGAATAATTTCATTATGCAGCAATTTGTTTAAATTGCTCTTTTTCATCTTGTTTTTGATAAGGCTTCCAAATAATGAATTTGATAAAGCACGTGTGTGGGTAAACTACCCACAAAGCACCATTTTCAAATCCGACATTCTGTAAAAAGCCCTCATGATTTTTGTTTACATGCATATAATGCAACTGTCAGGTATATTAATCTTCACATTCACAAATTGCAAAAACACTGTCTGGAATCACAGACAGAAAAGAGGTGGTACTGGCAGGCAGGATTGCTTTAGCCTTTCCGGTCCAAGGCCTAGGTCAGACTCAACAGCCCTAGCGCTAGTAGCAGATACATTGATGTGCCACTTTTAAATAAGAACATTTACATTGTTCAACATTCAATGTAGACCCTTTTTGAATAAAAAAATGAAAAATTAATTAAACATTTAAACCCAACTGTTTAAAGTGCAAAAAAAAAAATTTGGACTGCAAAGGGTTAAGTTACACAATATTGGTCTAACTGCACCAAGATACCTATAAAAAAATCTATTCACAAATGTGGGTGTGGCAATATGGCAAAGGTGGGAAACCTTAAGGAAGCAATGAGTCTGTAGAGCTCAGGTCCTGACAATTTAATTGCTTCTATGACAAGAATTTATTGAAATTTGAACACGGGTAGGCGGACTTCAGTTCACTTCTGGTTCTTTAGAGTAAAGTTAACAAAAACTTTAGTAATGCTTTTCATGGGCAAACTGCCTATTTCTTCAGACTGTGTTTATTCCAATATTTGTGTACCGCCTTTAGATAAGGATTCTGTGTTCCCTTTCATTTCCATTTACAGTAACAGGAACTTTACGTTCCTGTACTTACGTGGAAACTAGTACAAAACAAAAGGGTTGCCCATTATAGCCAGAATGTAACAGGGTAAACCTTTGCCACCCATAACCTGGCATATGTATTATAAATTATATTGGCATGTGCATTGAGCCATGAAAAACAAGGTCTAATAACATGGCAAGTTGATGAGGTTTTGTTTTAGAAATTTGAATAAAACTATTTTAAAACCATATAAAGTAGACAGCAAACAACTTGTTTATGATATAAACATGTCTTAAAGTATAAATTACGCTATAACTTGCAAAGAACAAAAGTAAAACATGTGCACGTACCAATTGCAATCAATGTGGTGTAGGAATAATGGTTACATAGTGGTTTGTTTACCAAGATGGGAGTTCTATTGAAGACGGGATGTTGCTATGGGCAACCAATCAGATTCTATCTATTATCTTCTAGAAGGTGCTAAATAAATAAGTAGATTGTGATTGGTTGTCCATAGCAACATCCTCTATGCATTATAGCTCCCATCTTAGTATATATAAAACCCAAAATGTGCTAAAAAATATGTACTATTTTTTCCTTTTTTAGGTCCCTTTTAATTAGAACCCAAACAGGTCCCATCTCTGTGACAACTCCAGACTGTGTCTATTTGGAGTTGCAAGCACAAATTTAGGTTGTTTGGTTTGACTTGTTCCTGTTTAAGTAGATGGATCAGAAAAATGAAACACTAATGTGGCAATTATCCATTGGATGGGACAGCATTGGAGAATATTTATTTTGCAGCACCAATTCACACATATACTGCAGTGATAATTTTTATTAGCTTGGTGTCAATACCAAAAAATAATATTCTATTCTATGTTGATTGTGCTGCGAGAACTCCAATTGTAATGCCCTAGTACATTTACTAGCTGGAGAATCATACTTGACTTGTGGTTGTGCATTTTTAACCTTTTTAGTGATTGCGCAGAACTCCTGGTTATCGAAAACCATATCAGCAGCAGGTACAGCTTACATAACATAGCAGCAAGCTTTGTGCTGCAGGGCTGAAGAACCAGTATCGGCATATACTCTATCTCAACAGTATCACCATTTTGCATTAATTCCTATACGTGAAGTTACTAGGCTGCCTGTTGCCTCTCAAATTCCCTGTTGGAAGGAACTGGAAACAACAGGGAATCCAGACGCTGATCCAGCGCCTGGATCAAGGTCACAACATTGTAACCAATGACAGTCTGTTCAAAAACACACAAATAATATATCTAACAAGCTTATTTATTAAAAAGATACAAAAAGGAAGAAAAAAGGATTCCCAATTCGGGGCACTCTCGCGACTGATATGTTATATAGTAGATACCGTGGAGAGCGTCCACCGACAAATTTCAAAATTAAAATGTAACTTTTATTAGCATTATCTAAAATTGCTGAAAGCCAGCGAAGTATAGACAAACATATATGTATATATATATATATATATATATATATATATATATAAAAAAGTGCAAAGAAATAGAAATATTGTGATTAAAATGTATTGCACTGTGTTTGTGGTTTATTCTATTCTGTCCTCCATAAATGTATGTTATCACTGTAATCGTTAGCCAATTGATATATTGTCTGCCTTAGAATTGGAATGTCAAGGCATGCAATAAAAATTGTTCAAGCCAATCTATTGTAGTTTATTTTCTGTCAGTCAGATTCAAAATTGAACAATGTTACTTTATAGGTTCTATGTGTGCACTGAAATACAATGTATCTTTAATTAGACACCTTGAAGTGCAGGTTGATTGCACTTTTATATAATGTGCACTACTTTCACTTATAACAATGATTAATTTCTTAATTTTGATTTTATATAGTATGAACCTCAGTGTGTCAGCCCAAACCCTGATCTGCTCTCCAATGTGCACTTCAGTGTGCTGTGTCTCTGCCATAAAACTTCCTTCAACCCAGTAGTCTGGTTTGCCTATGATAAAGCTTAACACCCTTATTCCTTGTCTTGATTCATTGTATGGGCCAGTGGTGAGTTGGTTCCACTTCCTATTTCCCCAACACATGTCAACATTTGATAAGGTTATAACATGCCCTTGTGGAAATTACTTATAGTATAATTTTAAGAATTTTGTTCTCTATTGAAGATGTTCAAATACACAAATAAATGCTAATATGTTTAAGAGGTCTACATTTTTATTGTTTTACTTTTTGATTGAGGGGAAGACAATATTTGAAATCTGTTTCAGATAGATTATTTACAGATGAGTGGAACCACATGTATGCTCATATGTACTGTACTGGATATCAAAAGTAAAATGAAAAAGGTTAACAGTGATGTAACTAGATGTTATTCTTAATGACCTGCAAGAACGAACAGGAATGTCTGCTGCTGTGTGTTCAGTAGAACACCTAGAATTATTTTCATTAACTCGTCAATCATTATGACTTTCAATGACATCTCTTCTACATGCTAAAGAATGATAACACTTTCCTAAAAGTTAGATTTTTTTTTTACTTGATAAAATGATAAGAATATATAGTATTTTATGTTTTGTTAACATATTACCTGGACCTAATTAATTATCTAAAATAAAATGTAGACATGTAATGTCCTGAATATCACTAGTTATTTACGAAGAGGCCCAACCAAGGTATATTCTCACTGCATGGGCTGCACAAAGATGGCTGCCACTGGTTAGTGACAGAACCCATAGCCCTTTCTGGGAGTTCACAGAGAGTGACTGATGGAGGCGATCAGAAGCAGGGTCTGGTGTAAAGATGTGAATCAGAGCCTTTAAAGGAGCTGATTTGATGCCAAATGAGGTCGCTGTATGAGATGATAGGAAGCAGAGAGTTCAGTCACGCTAGCTGGAGAGTTGATAGAAAGAATTGGCAATCCTTGCTTAACAGACAATAGAGGAACTCATATAGGCATTCTCCAAATTGAACCATATACAAATATCCAGCACACAAAACAAATTGTCAGATAAAACCTCACTTGTATCAGTAAACATTCAAATAATTTCTCCAAAATAAACTAATAGTCCTTCTGATAGTAGACAATGTCCTCAATATACTCTTTATGCCAACTTCTATTATATATATATATATATATATATGTAGAAAAGTGGATTAAGGTGGATCCAATCAGCGCTAATTTGTGGTTAGCTAGCACCAGTCAGAAACAAAGGATATGAGCACCCTTTAAAATAGACACTAAAAGTTCCAAGTTTGAACTGCAGCTTCCTCCAAAGTAATTCCTGGGACTCACAGGAACAAGCGACAATCTGTACAAAAAGAAACACAGGAGGAGCGCTCCATAGTGTAAAACCAGATATGATTTAATAGATATAAAATATCCACGGTACAGTCAATCAGTACTCGTACCGTTTTAAAAACAGCAGTGGGCTGGTTACCACATGATGTATATATAACAAGCCAGGCAAGCCTCCTACCACCATCCGGGGCAACTGCAGCACGACACGGAACCTCACCGAACACTCTGTGAGGGAAGCGGTGTACCGACAGGCTGGAGAGGATCAGATGCGGCAGGGGATTCCCGACAGACACAGAGCTCTGATTGTTCTTAATCTTTCCTGTTCAATAAATACACTATTGGAGCGCCCACTCTTCTTTTATTTCCAGATAAACCAACCCGTGTGGATGCGGGATATTTAAGTGGAGCAGCCGGCTTAAGACACAAGTATAGTGTTGACTATAAAGGAACTAACTATCCACAGGTGTAAGGATCGAAAACGCCAGACCATTGTGGAACTTTGGGAATTATCCCCATGAGACTGGTATCGTTTGCCACCTAATTATCATTCATATTACCTTTGCGCATTGTCATTTTCCTTTTTATATATATATATATATATATATATATATATATATATATATATATATATATAATATTCAGCGCACAATGTCCTAAAGTCCTTTCAAATATACACAGGTCCAGAACTCCCAATGTGTGCAGCTCCACTTTTAGGATCCAACCACGAATCCAATGTAGTATGCTTGTGGAGAAAAGATAAATAAAACGCACAAATCAGCAGAATGCATAAAATACATTTACTTGTAATATGCTGACATACATAGGGGTAATCGTAGGAAAGCTTGCCAAAGATAATCACACAGCGGCACGCAGAGCATGTAAGAACCGCTCCAGGGGATGATCAGTCACCAGCGGGAACACAGCTCCAGCAGCCTCCAGCCAAGGAACTGATGTCACGGACCAAGATGTACGTCACAGTGACGAGACCACAGCAGCCACGCCCAACGCATTTCATCACAAAAATGGACTTTGACGAAACGTGTTGGGCGTGGCTGCTGTCGTCTCGACGCTGTGACGTCCATCTTGGTCCGTGATATTTATCGGAGTTCCCGGCTGGCGGCTGCCGGAGCTGTGTTCCCGCTGGTGACTGATCATCCCCTGAAGCGGTTCTTACATCCGTGCATGCCCTGCAGTGCCTCCGTGTGATTATCTTTGGCAAGCTTTCCTACTATTACCCCAATGTATGTCAGCATATTACAAGTAAATGTTTTTTATGCATTTTATGCATTCTTTATGCATCTTTTCTCCATATGTATATATATATATATCGATTCCAACAACCTGCACCCACGGACTTGCTTCAGCTGACCTGACGAAGGGCAATAAAGCCCGAAAGCTTGTCCATAAGAGCCTGTTTGGTATGAGTCTTTTTTGCTGAAGCAAGTCCGTGGGTGCAGGTTGTTGGAATCGATATTAAATACTGTGTCCTAGCACCACGGCAGATACTACCGAAGGAGGGTGCCGGTCTGCTGGATTGTATATATATATATATATATATATATATATATATATATATATATATATATATATATATATATATATATAGAAAAGTCACTATGGCAGCACACCTCCGATGATGAATACTTACTCCGGTGCCAGCCAACCGTACCCTCGTAGAGGTAAGTGATACAACAATTGAAGCAAGCCAGCACTCGGATGAAAAGAAGACAAGGACGCAGTCTGCAATCAAATTGCAGGACGTCCTTGTCTTCTTTTCATCCAAGTGTTGCCTTGCTTCAATTGTTATATATATATATATATATATATATATATATATATATATATATATATATAGTCCAAAATAGAGTAGCACTCCTCACAACCAGTCAGTGGTGCAAGTAGAATTTTTTTCTTGGTGGTACCGATAGCCTCTACCAAAAATGGGCATGGCCATGTGTCATGAGGGGGCGTGGTCAAACAAAGCTAGAGGAGTGACTAAATGACAATAGTGGCTTGGCATCAGGAGACGGAATGAGAAACAGGGAATGACTGGGGGTGGGTTGGCTCTTGCTTGGGGGAGAGCCGGGCAGCTTGTGCTTACAATAGTGGAGCCTGCTCTTCATGCTGTCGGCGCTGCTGATGCCTGTCAATGTGAAAGGCTAAATCAGCAGTAGCCGGTAGTTGCATACAGCACCAATCATAACGCTGGGTGGGCGGGCTGCAGATGCATTATATTTAGACTTAAAATAAAAATAGAATTGACAGTGGGTCTGGGGGTAAGTGGTACTGCGTACCTGCAACATATTTCTTACAGGTACTCCGTACCACGCCGTACCCCCTTACTTGCAACACTGCAACCAGTCAATGTCTGGTGCTCGCCACAACCCGCACCACGCAGGCATAAACATGAACAGCGTAGAGGTGGCACTCGGTCAGCCAAAAATAAGTCATGGACCCCCTTTGTGAAGGTCAACGTTTCGAAGCTTTTTATTAGACGCTTCTTCCTCAGGACCAATAATCAAAGAACCACAGTGCAAATAAACATATAAATACATACATACCAGCACGCCCACCGTCGCCCGGCATCCAGCATACCCGACATGGAGTGACGTCATCAAGAACGGACAGGTCAATCACGTCCGCTCACAAAGGCGTCATGACGTTGCCCTCACTCCGGATCCCCCGCACTTCACCTCCAGGCGTCACGGCGTTCTATGGTTGCCGCAGCAACCAGAGCTGCGCCTGCAAGAAACAACAATACTGCTTTAAAAGCGGAAAAGTGCATAATAAAAGTGCATAATGAAACTACACCACAATACATAACTCTCTTGAATAAACAGCATAATAAATGTAGTATAACGTTAGTCTATGTCGGACTCTAGAAAACATCACTCTAAGAAAACATCGATACAGTAGTAGGTGGATACAACAATATAATAGTACATAAGTATGGGTTACACAAGCAGACATACAGGCATCAAATGAAGCAGATGAGAGAGAATGGCGCAAGCGAGTCAATGGTAATGTAAAAATAATTTCCTAATAGTAAAAAAGCTCACATACATATTAAAATGCAACAATCAGCTTGCCAAATAATCACAGTCCCCGGACGCAGCTTTCAGACGGAAAAAGCCGGGACTCAGTTCCCCGCCGTCGGCGCCTCACTTGTTTGGACCAGGAGACCAATCAGGTCTATGCACGATCAGAAATTGTATGGAGACAACCCAGCCTCAACGCGTGTGGCACCTCCTGATGAAGTCCATCATGTGATGAAACGCGTTGAGTGTAGGTCCTCCACTGCAGGTAAATGTCTAGTGACTAACTCCAGAATATGTGTTTCTGTGCATATGATAGTGAAATCAGATTATTAACAACACTGGGGCTGTGATTGAGGTTAAGGAATAAAATGTCTGGTTGTACGCTACGGCAGCATATGCTGGCACTATATCCCTTTAGCAGTATAATACTTAATAATATACAAGGAGACACATTTTTTGGTGCTGTGATGTGTGTTATAGGATAAACAATATAACTAAATAAATGGTAATACTATTTTCACATTTACCCATGTTAACTGACTCATAAAATTGTGTTATGCACAAGATGAGCAAACTCATCCGTTCCATGTTTCTGAGAAACTGGTCTGTGTCTAATAACCAAATAACATTTTTGGAAGTAATAATTCCTTTATTTGAAGTTCTCCTTTTTTGTTTTGCTTATATTTTGAACTTATATCACGCACGTTTTTTTATGGGTAAATGGATATTGTTCTCAAAGAAAATCTCAAACAACCATTGCCAGTTATTTATTACCTAAGGCTGACTCTTAATACACTTCTGTTTCAAATGAAAACTTGTAAATATGATGATTGAGCCAAAGCAAAACGAATGTATTTATTTTATTAAACTAGTACGAGCTCTTTGTGTGTTTCTAGCAAAACATAAACAGTCAACAATGCCCATCACCATAGAGACATGCAGGGGCCCATGGTACTGAGGGAGCATGGCTAAAGGTGGGAAGCATGGTCCCTTTCTGAAAGGTTTTTTGTTTTCATTAAAAATACTGTGGAGCCACCACATCCTTAAAACGAGGCCCCCTCAGCAGATAGCACATGCTATCAGCTGGTAATTAGTACCTGACCCCACTACATACACACACGCTAGGGTGACCAACTCATCCCTTTAATCCGGGACACATATTAATTACACAGGTTCTGTGGCTGGCTTTCACCTGGTTTTAAACTGCCACACCCAAGACTCCATTTCACCTGGTTTTAAACTGCCACAGAACCTGTGTAATTAATATGTGTCCCGGAATAAAGGGATGAGTTGGTCACCCTAACACACGTGCACACACACCCCTCCATGTCCCTGTCTATACTGCTGCACTGCTATCTGCTACTGAAAGTAGTCATATCACTTTTGGACCAGGACCTAATCCTATTATATATAAACACCCCTGAATAGCCTGAAATACTGTCTAGATGCCCAGTATATGCCCATGGCACCCATCTTACTTCAAAACGCCCAGATACAGTGAATGCCCAGACTGGCCTACTAAGTCACATGTGTAGATATGTAGAAATCTGAATCCCGTAGTTGCGTAGTGTATACAGGTGCTCAGGTGCTAAAAACGGCAAGTGTACTTGTGTGCACCTCTGAATCAGGCCCTTAAGATGTCTGACAAATAAGGCAATAGCTTGTGTATGCTGGGCTGCAGATATCCTAGGATATGTGTAACTGCATGATATACAACTAAATCAGATCTCATTTTAATATTAACTCTTCTTTATATGTAATTATGGGTAATAACCTTCTACTAGTTGTAGTTGTACAAGAACCAACATTCACAAAAAGGTTTAAGTCTAAAATAGCATAAATCCCACCTGGCATGGATGCAGTTGTACACATTTACATATTGGGTGCATGAAGAATACTAATCACACACACAAAGAGGGTCTTATGGGTATGTTATGGAGGGGTGGTTGCATACACAGGCATTTCATTGTACTGAAAGAAGACCAGACTTAGATGGAGAAACTGCACCTGTCATAGAGCTGCAGCAAGTTCCGGTGGTGCAACTGACTGATAGGCGGATGGCATGGCTTACTGGTATCACTATATGTAGAGATGCTCAAACTGGGCTTCCCAGTCAATGCATATTTGGGCACCTAGAGGAACACAAATGAAGGACTAGTAGCATAATTTACTAATAGATACAGATATGAGCACTTATGCATTAAGCTTTGAATCCGGCCCCCAGTGTATACTTATGAAATAACACATGACAGAACCAAAGTTGGGTGTGTTGGACAGTGATGGCCAAGATGATACACATTTGTACGGCTTCTTAAACCTTCAAAAGTAAGGCACATTTCTCTTTTCAAAATAAGTTGAAATATACATGTAAATCGAAGAATTAGACATCACAGGAAAATGTAATAGCCCGGGAGCTGCAGGCGGCCCGGGAAGGTGGCCTGTATTTATAAAGCGGCAATAATTAAAAAAATACAAATGTCTACCTGCTGTAGATTTTCCTTGTAAATGATCGTTGCATTAAAACTACGGACAGACTCTCAGGAATTCCCAAACATTCTGCATCTCTCAGGCTATTACATTTTGCCCCACATGTTCAAAAAAGAACCAAAGATGTCACTCAAACCAAATCACCCTTCAGACTCACAATGACCACTTAAGCAAACCACAGCTATACCCCTTTAGAAACCCATTTACCTAAAATGCCCCTCAAAATTCTTACTTTTCCAAAAACACTCCACAGAGGCTGCACTAAAATAGTTACTTATTCTGTCACTGATCATTCCAAAGGTATTTGCTCACTTTTAATACTCCTGAATCTCTGCTGCATTTGACACTTGACCAATTTCTACACATGCGACATTCAGTATATATGCAGGACTGTCCTAACCTAGTTCTCATCCTATATATTAAATAGCTCTTTCAGTGTTTGTTTTTGTAGAACTGACTTTTCACTGCTTCCTCTGCTCTGTGCCTTTCTCTATCTACACCACCGCTTTTGGAAGCCCGATAAGCTTCTTTGTATTTCAGTATCATCTTTATGTGGCTGTTGAACCTATGCTACTGAATGTCTTCCTGCCATTTTCACAAATTGAAACTCTTATTAGAAAAACAAAGCTATTATCTCTGTCAAACAAAAGAATTTACAGATCTGAGGTTAATATTTCAACACAACAATAAAATCAACCTCCTAACCCTGCTCCCTAAATATTATCCTTGTCCTTTGTCTCCCACATCCATACTTTATTAGTATATATATTATTACTACCAATTTTTATACAGGAAACACTTATTCTATATTGCGTTTTAAGGAGACTATATCAGTACTAATGATGTGTTCTGGTTCTTCTGTAATTCTTTATCATGTCAGCAAAAAAACATGCTCAAGTATTTTGTTTCTGATTTATTTCTTAGTACGTTTTTGGATTCCATTAAAATATACTAATCTTTATTAAAAAATAAAAATGAAACAAAACTGACAATAGACCCGAGCTACGACTCCCCAAGAGTGATTCCAAACTTGGACTCGATTCGACTCGGAACCCAAGTGTATTTCAGGAAAACCAAACTGTACATCTCTAACATGAACAAATAACATTTTGCAAATGCAATTATAATAATTAGGGACAGTTAGCTTGTTTTTCATTTTGTAAATTAAAAATTGTCTTATGCTTTTTAATATATTAAACACAGTACAGAGAAACAAAGACACAGTTTTACTTGTAATCCAAAATCTTCACACAAAGATGAATACAGTATGTTACTAACAAAATTCATCCTCCTTAAATGCTAACATCCAAATATAATTGTAACTGTAATCAGCTCTAGTCACGCCAATCTTTGTCGCTTTTAATAGTGTGTCTAAAACCAACCTATAATACGTGACCTATTATCACCTTGTTATGTCGTATAAATAGGAAAGTATTTAAACCAGAAAATGAATTGGTCAAGGATGAACAGCTGCTGATTATTAAAATTGTCATCACAGTTTTCTGAAAACTATGGCCTTAGACATCTTACTAATCAAATTTATTTATCTTACTTAACTTTGATGGTTCCATTTCAAAGAAGGAAATTCAGTAAATTGTTTGGTTCCACAAATCACCGTTATTGTCCTATTTTTTTCTGCAATTGATTCAGTTAAGCTTTAATGTTCCATAGAGAAAGGTTTTGGTTAGACTAGATCTCAAAACAATAGCTGTTCCACATAAAACATCACACAAAATATTGAAAACAGACCTTCAGTTTGTTTTAATTAGCACCTTTCAGTTTAAAGTACTTTACAAGGATGCTTCAAAGGTAGTCCCATAGCTATCACGGCTCATTTTTGCCAATTTAGCATACAAGTGTACAGGATTAAAATCTTTGCGGAAAAGATGGACAGAGGCTAAATGAATTTGTCAGATCATAAATACAATAATTATACCAGTCTGCAATTTACTTAAAAAAGTCATGCTTGCAAATAAAAAATTCAGTAAAACTTTTGCCCATTCTTACCTTTACTTAAGTTCAAATCTGTAAAATGTACTTATAATGGCATAATGTATCATTTTCTTGGATTTTTTTCCTTACATTTCCTACACAACACAACACATACTAGAGTCCCTTTTTATTACATAGAGCATAGGTTTACGTGACTAGTCTACAAGAAAAACAAGGACACAATTATGTGTTGACTAGCTGGAGTACCAGGCATTAAACACACAGTATAAATAACATTAGTTGTTTCATTAAGTTACGTTAAAGTGCATCACATTATGCAGCTCCTGATATACTCTGATATTCTCTGTGCTGCTGGGGGACCCTGCTACAGCCACTATATAACTTTGTGTGTGGGTTCGTGCTATCTCCATTCCCCTCCTCGCATAATTTCACTGTCCCTGTCACATGCAGCCCTGTCATAACTGACAGGTGTGGTATAACACACAGACAGTCAGGATTCCGATAGTCATTAGCCTGACGTCGGATCCCTGACTGCCGGGACTCAGACAGCGGGGTGAGTGCAGGAATGCCGCTTGCAGGCTCGCTGCGCTCGCCATGCTGCGGGCACAGTGGCTTGCTACTCTTGCCATCAATTTTATTCTCCCTCTATAGGTGTCATGGACCCCCACCAGGGAGAATAGTTGCTGCCCATCTGTCAAGGTTTTAGCAGTGAAGATTCCGACATTGGTGTAATATCTGTAGGAATCCCGACTGCCGGTCAGTCATCCGGCACCCTCACTGACATATCATGCATATCCTGATATAGTCTGTGCCCCACCACTAGGGGTGCTAGGAGTGTAATATCCACACAGTATTTGTTCACAGATTGTAAATGATATGTATAAATAGTTTGGTGTCAATTTCTCCAGTCATCCCAGAGTTATGCTGTCTTCTGAAATACTCTTTGCTGCTGCCTCACCCCTAGGGGTGCTAGGGGTGTCTTGCCCCCAGAGTGTTTGTTCACAGATTGTAAATCATATGTGTACCAAGTTTGGTGTAAATTGCTCCAGATATTCCAGAGTTATGCTGAAACATACATATGAGCATACCTCAAAAATTGTGTTTTTTATTTAATAAAAAATGTACAGTAATTCATTTTGATTTGGAATTTTTTTAGTTGCCTCACTTGTGTTTTTATACATTTTCACTTTTATATATTAGAATATATAGAGAGATACATGTGTTTACTCCGCTTGTATGTAAAATTTCAATCTTGGTTTGTAAACTGTGGATTTGTATAGAAAGACAGGAGGACAGAAGGACACATTTTCACTTTTATATAGTAGATTATAGGAAATTGCATTAGATTATATTATAGATTATACCATGTACAATAGAAGATATACAGTAAATGTTATAAATAAACAAAATGGTAATATTATAATTTTTCACATTCTTTTCATTTAAAGCTATGAAGATGAATTTTATGATCAGGGGTTAATTTGCCTATATCAGGAATTCATAAAACTTGCATTATAATAAATACATTTATTAATTTGTTAAACCATTTGTTCAATTGTACTTGAGAATTAAACATCATATATTTAATTAATAATTAGAGATGTTACAGCAAGGGATAAGCTATTAACCTAGGTTGAACTTGATGGTCGTAAGTCTTTTTTCAACTTTACCTACTATGTAACTATGGCCCTTATTCTGATCGATGCGGATATTCCCGCTTGCGTACGGGCCGCCGATGTTTATCTTCTGCGCATGTGCAGAGGTCACTCTGCGCATGTGCAGGCGATTTCGCCGCAAGGATTCTCTATACGCCGCACAGGGGGCGTAGAGGGGCGTGAGGGGCTACTTATCCTCATTACCCTATGCATACGCCCTGCGTTTCATGGGCGTTCCCATGCAAACGCGGGGCGTATGCATGGTAATGAGGCCGTGACGCGTGGGTACGGGGCGGGCATCTGACATCGCCGGATGTCAGCTGCCCGCCCCCATACAAGATTTCACACGGACAAGTGTCCGTGTGGTCTTGTGTTGCGGGACCTGGTGGAGCGTGCGGCCCTGCATTCGATGTTTGGCGACCATCGAATGCAGAGGCGTATCCCCGTCCAATTTCATGCGGATCGCCACATATCCGCGTACGGACGGCAGGTGGCGATCCGTATGGAAGGCGGGGATTCGCCTGCACGGTCGCGCCCGCATATTCTGATCGGGCCGCACCGATCAGAATAAGGGCCTATGTTGGTTTTGGCATTTCTTCTAATTTCTTGTCAGGGTTTGGTTGCCAAAACCACCCTGACTGGTTTTTATTTTTGTTTTATATAGATATTTTTTTCAAAATTTCTTTAAAAAACAGCTAAAATCAGCTTAACTTCAGAAGCATTCATTTTGAGTCATTATCAGCCAATTTTAACCAACTCATCTAGTTTGGGCCGTAGTTTGCACAGGACTAGCCTGACTCACCATCCCTTACTAAAGCATAGTACTAGCCCCTCTGTGGAAACAAACCTCCAAGGTAGAGGTTGGCAATACTTGCCATCGTTTAAAAACTAAATGCCCCACAATGACCTCCTATACCCTACATGGCTACCAGTTTATAGTGCCTTTCTGCCACTGCCAATGTCTAAGAACCACAGTCTGCCACCCACAAAAACAGGATACGATATCTAGGTCTACAAGCATTAGGTCAAAAAGCATTAGGTTGACACCACTAGATCGACATGCATGAAGTCGACATGACTAAAGGTCGACATGGGTTAGGGCGGCGGGTCATTATGTCAACACAAGCATTAGGTCGACATGGGGAAGGTTGACAGTGAAAAGGTCATGGAGTTTTCAATTTTTTTTGAGCCGACATGTGCGACAGGCGGTATTGTGGTGGGGACTGGCGGAAGCTGAGGCTAGGGCAGCTATGGGTGTGGGGAAGCCGCTTGGGCCTCCTGGGTCAGAAGCCCCCTCACGGAGAAGCACGGGGGTCCGGGGATCAGGAATCTGGAGATGACCCGGATAGTGGGGGGCCTCCGCTGGACTGCGTCCTGCTCAGAGACCACTGCATTGCCGCCTGTTGGGACGCCAGGAGCGAGGGAGCGTTGGGTAAATGATCAAACGGCCGGGCCTCCTAAGTTGTTGGGCCACTGTGACCTCATCCAGGGGGTGCAGGGAGCTTGGGGGTCTGGGCGAAAGGATGCCAGAGAGGAAGTGGCGGCTGTCAGGCTCAGGCTGCGTGATAGAGCCACCAGCCACAACACCCCTGTGACAATGGGGAGATATGTGCATGGGTGGGAGCATGCAGGAGTGTGCAGAAGTTGCCGCGGGACTTCTGGCTTGTTGAATCTGGAGGGTGTGTATATTGGGGTGGAAGGGCTGTGCAGATCTATGTATCTGTGTGTGTGTGGGTGTATAACGCTGGGAGGGGGGGGCGGAGTTAACTGTGTAACTGTAACTCCATCCAGCGTTATACACACACTGATTGACAGTTCTGGCTAAATATATAGGAGATTCCCCAGTCCCAAATTGTTGAACCAAAAAGTAATATTTCAGTTAGACAATGGGTCAAATGTAATAGGGTGTGGGAATCAGAAAGTGAGATTTTAGTAGAGTTTGCCATGTAATCAATTACATGGCAAAATCCACCTGGTTTTTCAGTGTAAATGAATGACAGAATCTCTCCCAAAATCTCTTATTTTCTAATTCTCACACCCTTTTACATTTGGCCCAATAGGTCAACCCATAATTCATCTGCAACAATTGTCAGAAAAAGTTCAAACAATAGCAGATTGGTATGTAAACCCTGTGAATTCCATGACTTATTCCAAGTAGCAGTTCACAATTCACCTTGAAAGTACACTTAAAACCAGTTGTGCCAGAAGCATCATTATACAGCAGCAACACAAAATTGGCTACAGGGCATGATGGCCCACAAAAAATGTAAATTAAAATGAAACAAGAAACAATCAACACTTACATACAGGGGTGGATTGGCCCTGGCGAAAAACCAGGCTCATAAATCATTGGAACCAGCCGCTCTCCCCCTGGCTGGGCCGTGGACCAGGCGACTGCGTTCTCAGTGGTTAGCTGCCGCGGCCCCAGCCAGTGGTTGAACAACTAATCCATGACCTTGCTGGGTTGGCATCATTGCTTTTGGCACCTGTATCCTAACCGTGCCCATACACGAGCACACACACACTCATAGCTTAACCCTATCACACACACCCATATCCTAACCCTGTCCATGTACACACACACAAACAGACCCATAGCCTAATCCTGTCCACACACACACACACATACACACATACATACCTGTAGCCTAACCATATACATTCACACACACAAGCACACACACACACCCTCCCCCCGCCGCAGCCTAAACTAATCTTTCATACAAACTGGCCAGCAGCATAACTGTAGTGGGTAAAGCTTGTGAGGGGGTGTGGACAGAATTATGGATCCTTGTCAGCAGGCAAATGGCAGAAACTATCTAACATATCAACTTTGATGTCCAGATAAGACAAGCAGGACACCCAGCACCCAAAACAAGGAATGTGTAGAAATCAACACATTTGCACAGGCAGTGCTGTCAGATGGGCCCATAAATGCAAATATAGAGGGGAGGGCCATCAATGCCCCAGGGCCACAAACCCAATAGAGATTAGCGAGTCATCGAACATGCAAATTAAACCTGAGAAAGGGTGTATTAGCACCTATGCAGGTAACACAGTTACTGAATCAGACAATACTTCTCAAGGACCTCCGTATGTTCCATTTCAAATGGGGAAATACACAGATTCAGGAAAAGGGTGGCAGGAATCAGGCCACAAGTCCTCAATGCTAATTTAGCAAACTCTTGGCCTTATCGAAACCTTTCTTTGTGTCATCTGTAAGGTATAAGGCATCCACAAAAAATTACCTCTGCAAACTGTATCTCTAATATGTTTCCTCAAACACCAGTTGACTGCTGTGCAGTGAACCATATCCGAATCTGCTGGTGTGGCACCACTGGGGTAAAGTGGCCAACAGAAATAGGTGCTTAGCCTCCTTCTTAAGAAAATATTGTGCAACCAACTTTGTCAACTTAAATGGGCACATGGGGGATGTAGAAGACAATATATCGCTGGAAACAATCAGTATCAGACTGTGGAGGGGGTATAACACACACCACTGGAAGTCCTGGGAACCTCTGTACCAGTGGGCACATCCAAATATACAGCAGAAATGACAACGACTTCATCTGGAACATAATCAATCTGCAATGCATCCTTACTGCTGGAATGTGACCAGTGTCTGCCAAACCGCAGTACCATGTGAAGGCTGTACCACAGACTGAGACAAAAAGGCACAGGCAATAAAAGACAATGAATACAACCTACTGAGCCAGGGAGGGGCATGTCAGGATCCTGAAAGATATCTGATGAATCACCACTAGTCCTTTATACTCCAAATTAATAAAATCTCCCATGGATCTCACATGAGGGGTTATTCTGATTGTGTGCGCATGTGCAGAGGCGCTTCTGCGCATGTGCAATCGCCTCGAACATCCAAACACAGCGTGAATTCCGTGCGGAAAACGATCGTACGGAACCATCCGAGCAGGGGGTAGAGAGGGGCATGAAGGGCTGTTTGGGCTCATGATCATATGCGTATACCCCACGTTTCATGGGCGTTTTCATGACGCGCATGGAAATCCGGCCGTGACGCACGTGTGGGGGGCGGACAGCTGACATAGGCGAATGTCATCTGCCCGCCCATATCCCTGCTTTTACATGGATAACCATTCGAGTGGTCTGGAGCACTCGTGGCTGCCTGACCGCTTGGTCCATCATTCGATGGTCAGCGACCATCAGAGGATGGGGGAGGTTCCCACAGGCCAGTGAGTGGGTTTTCACATGAAACATCCACTCGCGGTCCATTCGCTTGGCGTCCTACCGCATTCGGATGGCGTGAGCGATCCGTACGATCGGTGGGGTTGAATACACTTGGTGCCCGTCTGAAATACGCAACCATCCAACTCATCAGAATAAGGGCCATGGGCCAGCCCTGACTAAAAAAAAAAAAATCCTAAGAAAATCTACCTACAATAGTAACCAGGGGCAAATTTAGAACCTAGTACAAAAAAACTAAACCATACATTTAAACAGCTCTCCTCTAAACTTAATCCTTTAATGTATTATTATTTATTCAAATATTCTGTTGTGTAATATTCTGTACTGTATTTTGCATGTCTTGTTTTTAATTGTCAAATTGTACTTTTAATAAAATGCTGTGTGTTAGTTTTACTGCCTAAATATAGTATATTGTTATTCGTCTCAAAATGACTTGTCTGTTATCCAGCATGAATGAAAATGTACCAGATTGATTTAGTGTTTAGAATTACTAATTTATTTAACAAACCTGTCTTATTACTGAAAAATATTGAACCAAATCTCTCATGGATTAAATTAAAAATACTCCAACAACAAACACATTGGGTGACATTTAATGAGATGTGATTTTATCGCATTTTTGGAATTTGCACCATTTTGTACTTTTTGAAATAGCATTTTTTGCCTAAATTTGCATATATATTGAGATGCGATAAGGTGCGATTTAGTCATGAAAGTGCGATTTTTAGTCATTTATATGTGCGAATTTGTGGAAAGGTGTGATTTGGGAGACATGGTAAAGGGCGTATTTGTGTCAAAAAAACAACCAACAAAAAAAAGTTGTGGGGTCGCCCTCCTGAGCATAACCAACCCCGGGCTCAAAGAACCGTTCCTGATTTCATAAAATGATGGGGCAAAACTAACTAATAGGGTTCCCCTTGATTTTGTAAAACCATGACCAGGATCAAGGGCCGGTCCTGGTTCCCCAAATATCCCCTGTATTTCAAGAACCAGCACCGGGACCAACCATCAGGGTAATGCCACAGCCGAGGGGAGACTATTTATACAAGTCCCCCTGGCCAAAGCATTCTCCCCTAACTGGTCAGCATGGGCAAGGGTTCTGGGGAAGTGGGGACCCCCTCAAAGAAGCGGCCCCCCCTCCAGAACTTACCTGCCTATGCTGAAGCCCGGGGCTGTCCCCGATGCCACTGGGCGGTGGGCATTGGGCTGAAGAAAAGTGTAAAAATAGAAGAACCTATTGTGTATTGCTGTGAAACTACAAGTCCCAGCAAGCCTACACCGCATGCAGGGACTTGGAGAACCACAAGTCCCAGCATGCAGGGCAATAAAGGGCCTTCTGGGACTTGTAGTACCACAGTAGTAAACAAAGTTAAAGAAATACACATGCACACACCTGAAAAATAAAACTTTAATGCATACGGAGAACATGCATACAGATACCTATCTATGTTGTTAGTAGATCAGTCCACTTGTCCAGTAGTATCCATGTGTGGACCCTGTTGAAGGAAAACATACTCACAAGCAGCCTTCAGGACTTCTCCGGGACCCCTGCACCGCTGTAACCATGAGCCGGTCTTCTGTTTACTTCTGGGGCTCCACCCCCCAACCGGGAGTTAGGCCCGACCACTAGCCAATCATGGTTCGGGAAATCCCGATGGCGGACCATGATTGTCTCAGACAAACTACCACCAGACACCATAAAATAGTGAGGACTTTGCCTGGATCAAGATCTTTTGTGCAGGACTTCCATCTCCAGTGGTAAATATTTTGGACCGTGTTTTGTCATTTACAAACTCTCCATAGGGCGTATTAAAACCATTCAATGGCGTAATACATATGCTAGACTATTGTTTGTGGACTTTAGTTCAGCATTCAATATGGTGATTCCGGCCAGGTTGGTTAACAAACTATCTGGGCTGGGTATTAATAGTTTTATGTGCAACTGGATTGTGGCTTTTTTGACTAACAGACCGCAGGTTGTTAGATCAGGATCCAATAGTTCCACACCCATTATACTAAACACAGGGGTGCCGCTGGGCTGTGTGTTAAGTCCTTTTCTGTATTCTGTTTTCACTTGGGATTGTAAAACAGTTCATTCATACAATACTATTATTAAGTTTGCAGATGACACAACACTAATAGGTCTCATTAGCAATAATGATGAAACGACTTATAGGGAGGAGATACGATCTCTTGCTGTTTTGGTGTGGTGACAACAATCTGTTGCTTAATACTAGTAAAGCAAAGGAGATTATTGTTGATTTTAGGAAGCAGAAAGTCAAGCAGGTTACTCCTATTCAGATAAATGGGATGGAGGTCGAAAGGGTCCCGAGTTTTAAGTTTTTAGGTACCTACATTTTGGAGGGTTTAGTTAAGAAGGCCCATCAACGCCTTTTCTTTCTAAGGGTGCTAAAAAGACATAATTTGCCAAGTATATTGATTAATTTCTACCACTGACAAGAAAAAAGGGGGGGTGACTAGCACTGACATTTGTTCAAATTATCACAATTAAGTTGACCAACATATTTATAATAGCTGGACCATTTGGTCCTATCAATGCCTCTTGTTGGTGGTGCTCCCATGAGTCATAAGTAGTTACAATAGTACACAAAAAAGAAAAAGGATGACTCTTTTTTTGGGGCACAACTTACAAATGATCTAATATGATCTTTCAATTCTGCATAAAAGAGCCATTACTCATATCACTACACAGGTCACTGCTACATGAGAAGAATGTTACAGGAATTATATTTTTTATATATGGTTTTTTAGATGCATATAGGTAAGGGAGTGGAAACACCAAATGAAAAGGGTACAAAAATCCGTGAAAAAATTAATTGAATGTTACAGCCTTGGTTTAAGATGATCTCAATATTGGGGTAATATCCCCTGAGGCATTAATATAACCAGGCTGTGATTTATATAAAGTGACAAATTGTGCTGGAATAGGGAAAAATAATGATAAGGAAAAAATTATTATAATAAATAGTATAAACGTGAAAAGTATATATATATATATAAATAGTTCAAATTGGCGAAATATCGTTGTTGTCAGGTGACAGTCACAAATGGGTTACCAAGGCTTATGGTCCTATGGTAATTTTCGACGCAATGCCTAAACTGTAAATTCATTAGTTCGGCGGAGCTAGAGAAGAATTTTTTTTCCTTTTAGTTCAAATATAAGATGGCAGATAGAGAATATAAGCTGATCTCCTGATTCTCAAACCATTCCTACTTTCCGGCCGTGTGCCACTAGGGCAGTGAACGGACCGAATGAGGGGGTGTGGTATTATTTGAAAGCAGTTTGAGATCAGTAGAAGGAAGAGAAGTAGGGATCTGCTGTTGCAGCCCGGGTCCAGTATCACCCCTGTTAGAATATCCAGCGCAGGGGGTCAATCTGTAGCCGGGTACAATGAGAGTCCCTTATATATGGAGATAGCAAAAGGCCCCTTTGTGGGGAAAGATTGTTGGTTTATATACTGAACATATCTCCTTGCTACTATATACAAATAAATGCTTAAAATAGCCAAATCCTATCAACTATATTCAAGATTGCACTAATATAATTGATCCCTTAATTAGGTCAAAGCTGTGGTCCATATCTAAAGCAGATCGTTGGCTAGTCAATATATGGAAACAAATTACTTTTCTAATGAATACACAATTGATATATTATTCAACACAATTATCACAGATGTTTTAGACACAGTTTGTAATTCTTGCTACTATATATGTAGCTACATGCCATATATGGCTCTGCCTATGTGTCACAGTGAATAAGTGTGTAAGTAGTAGTTTCCTGCGATGTGCTCTTAGAGATCAAAAAGGGCTGCAGCCCCAAGCCAATGTAGAATTTTTGGCCCCAAAATACAGAGACAAATAATTTGCTAAGTACACAGAAAAGTTAATTAAATGGGCTCATCAGTCAATACCAATGATAGTACTCTGCAGCTCAATATAAGTGCAACAGTCGCAAAAATCTAGCCATAACAAGTGTATGGAATAACATAAATGATAAGATAGATCACTTAGCGTGCACATCTTCTAGCTCCCATTCTCCAGCGTCAATCTAGCCCATCTGTGCCCGTCACCCGTCTCTGGACGCGCGTTTCGCCTGAGCTTGTTCACCTGTATCTGCTGTGAGTGCAGCAGCGTGTTTTGTACTATTTATTTTTCGCGGGTGTCTGTCCCCTCCTGTTATTGGGCAGGTACTTTCCGCATTCTGACTTTGTAACGGGCTATCCCCGCTGTCAATCTAATCCTCTGTTCAATCGGTCCCTCCCCCCCCACGCTCCGTACGTCTCTGGCACGTAGTACCTGGGGCTTCCCTCTATCACGTGGTACTTCATACGCACCACGTCATTGCAAGTGATCGGCGCACGTAGTTGCTATGGTTGCCGTCAGCGTGTTCATACGTCATCCCACGGAAAGGTATTCTCCCGAGGAGGAGCGATGGACGCCTACTGTTACTATAGTTACCGTCAGTGTATGTTACACGTCATCTTAAGAGGTAGTATTATTGCTGTAATTACTATTAGCGTCTGTCACTCAACCTGCTTTTTGTGGATGCTATTGCATCATTCTCGGGGGAGAAGGTTAAACTGCATTAATAGCCAGAGCGGCTATTTTGATAGGGGAAGGGATCCAAATGCATTAGTAGCCAGAGCGGCTGTTTTAATCCATTCGTTTTATTCGTATATGTGGGGGAAAGGTGTCTGTACCGAACGGTATACATGAGGAAGAAGAGAAGGGAGAGCGGGGGAAAGAGGATTTTTTAATCATATAGTAGACAATTTATTACCACCGATATTTCCTTATATCAGGGGATTAATATCGGACACTTTTCCACCCGGTATATAGAAGAGAGACATACACATAATTCTTATTAACATAGATAAAATGTCCCATATTAATCCTTTTGTTTGTACCCGCTATTCTTGGCTATAGGGTTATATATTAGGTGGTCTCAGTAGAACCTCATTGGATATATTTATAAAGTAAGCTATTGGATGAGAGCTTATCATAATATTATCATGCATACAAATAGTAAAAAATAAATAAAGGGGGAGGAAGGATTTAATTTATATATATCTATATCTATATCTATATCTATATCTATATATATATATATATATATATATATATATATATATATATATATATATAAGGGAACGTGAGTGAAAAATAAAGTGGGAGAAAGGAAAAACCAAACATGCAAAATTAGTGCTGAAAAAAACGTTGGACTCAAGAAAACTACTTAGTGAGGTGATTATTGTTTTATCTGGTGATTTACATAAACTTTTTTAGAGTATGATTGTATTAGAGAAAATAATAATAAATAAATATATAAAGTGTTTATGTATCAGTTGATTCACGTGATTCTAGATATGGTGCTAGTGTGCTACTGGGAGTGTGAGTGATAGTACATGAAAATGTGAGGGTATGAACATAAATTATTAATCAATATAAGTGATTATTGTATGCAGATATGATACATGTCCTATAGATATTATTTTGTCCTGAGTAAAAGTTATTTTATACTGTATATTGTTGTCTCAGGATCCTTGGTTATAATTTCTGAGGTTCATTCAGAGTATATCATCTGGTCAATACCTTTTCATGGATATACCTGGTAGTCATCTCATCCATATCCTTCTATAAAAACACCTGGTAGTTTATGTATTCATTAAGTCCCTTAGGGGTAAGGGCATTGAGTAGAAAGGTCCATTCGCTCTCTCTTTGTAAGAGAGTTTTCTGAAGGTCGCCCCCTCTGATCCCAAGTTTGACTTTTTCCAACCCAATGATTTTGGATCCCTTAAAGGAATTTTGATGATGATTATGATAGTGGCGGGCAACTGATGTCAACTTTTTAAACTTTGTTAAGTCAGAAATGGAGTTCCTTACTGATCCCACATGCTCCAAGATCCTTTGTTTTAATGCCCTGGTCGTCATTCCTACATATTTCATTTTACAGGGGCATATAATGCAATACACAACCCCTGTTGAATTACAATTGATGAATTGTCGTATCTTCTTCACATTGCCATACCGGTCCTCCACTTCTCCACATTTCTGCATGTATTCACATGCTTTACAGCTTCCGCATGCAAAAGATCCCTCTGCTATATCTGATTTTTGGGGTCTCCTCACAAAATGACTGTGGACCAGTTAATCTTTTAAATTTTTAGAGCGACGCCAACTCATGGCTACTCTATGGTCCAAGACAACGATATTTCGCCAATTTTAACTATTTATATATACTTTTCACGTTTATACTATTTATTATAATAATTTTTTCCTTATCATTATTTTTCCCTATTCCAGCACAATTTGTCACTTTATATAAATCACAGCCTGGTTATATTAATGCCTCAGGGGATATTACCCCAATATTGAGATCATCTTAAACCAAGGCTGTAACATTCAATTAATTTTTTCACGGATTTTTGTACCCTTTTCATTTGGTGTTTCCACTCCCTTACCTATATGCATCTAAAAAACCATATATAAAAAATATAATTCCTGTAACATTCTTCTCATGTAGCAGTGACCTGTGTAGTGATATGAGTAAGGGCTCTTTTATGCAGAATTGAAAGATCATATTAGATCATTTGTAAGTTGTGCCCCAAAAAAAGAGTCATCCTTTTTCTTTTTTGTGTACTTAATTTCTACCACTGTAAGATAGAAAGTATCCTTACCAACTGTGTTACAGTTTGTTATGAGAACTGTACAATACAGGAGCTTAAGATGCTGCAGAGAGTAGTTAACATGGCCGAGTGGATTGTAGGGATTACACTTCCATCAGTGGAAGCTATCCAGCGGAAGCGCTGTATGCGCCGTGCACATAATATTGTAAGGGATCCGACGCATCCAGCACAGGGCTTATTTACACTTTTGCCACCTGGCAAGCGTTTTAGATGTTTTAAAAGTAGGACTAGCAGATTGAGGAATAGTTTCTTTCCTTCAGCTGTTTTTAGGTACTGTATAGTTTTTTTTATATATTGTGTTTAAGTGTTTGTTGATGTATACTGGATTACGGACATATGTTAAAACTTAATTTTGTTGTCCTGTCATGGGGCAATGACAATAAACGAATTTGAATCTGAACCATTGAGCTACAACAGGAAAGAGCAAAGACACCAACCTTATAGAATAATTTTATGTGGGCCTAAAAAGTTTTTGTTTTGACTGTGTATTGTGTGATTTTTAATATTAAACTATATATTTTACAATCATTCACATAATATTAATTGGTAAGCCCTGCCATAACCTTTCTTTTTTATGTCTGACCTTGTTTTTGCTGTTTGTATTATGTCTCCCTTTAATACATTATCTGGTGCCTTCCTATGAATATCAAAATGATTGGCTAATGAACACTAGGACATAGTACTTTCTAAAAGTGGTAATAAGACATAGGTCTTATTAATCCATTGTATTACTAATGCTTTATATAGGCTTACCATACTTTCCCTTTAAACCGGGACACTCGTGAATTACACAGGTTCTGTGGCTTATTGACTACAAGCCTGCATTTCAACTGGTTTTAATCAGCCACAGAATCTGTATAATTCATGAGTGTCCTGATTAAAGTGATAGTGTGGTAACCTAGCTTGCAATAAAAACTTTAAAGCCCCGTACACACGGGGGAGATATATTGCTCAACCATATATTGCTAGCAACGCCGGGGGCACACTCCCATCACTGGCAATATGGTCGTCTGCGACCATATTTCCAGCGATTTCAGCCCCTATCGCCCCGGTGTGTACACAGCATTACATAGAGTATACAGTACCTCTCCTCTGTTCCAAGTATAATTGAGTTATACTATGCACAAATTCAACAATAATAGTACAGTTATAAGTAATACCACATTCAATATTATGTTATATGTTATAAAAGCCAATGTATAGCATTCTTAGAATTATCTAGGAAAAACAGCTGCCTTATATTATTGGTTTTATATAAAATATTCCCCAAACATTTTATGGACCTCATCCTTCTTAATTTCTTTTTTAAACTCTTTTTATCCAATGTTTTTAAATATATGTGGATGGATAATAATATAGTAATGATACAATTCATTGGAATCCATATGTTGCACACAGTGTGGGAAAACCCGCAGGGATGCCCAGCATGCAGTGGGAAGGCTCAAAGGATAGATGATCACTGTTTGAGGAAACACCCCATCTTCATTTAATTTGTTCAGTACTTCCCTGTACAGTCCGAGTGAGATGTATGATAAATGACTACTGTGATTTCAGTTATAGAACCGCAGCAGGTTCTCATTCAAATCATGTGGCTTCCAACGGTCAAACAGCAGCGGATGTTACATTTAGTGCTTATAACAATGGAGAATGGATCTGAAGTAGTCTCTGAGAGGTCTCTGAATACTGCTGCACAGTTATGTATAGCGAATGTTATTGTGCAAATGAAGACTATTCATGTAACAGATATCTTAAACAATGAATATCAAAATCAAAGAAACTATGGAAAAAATGTCTATACCCCCTGATAGTGAAAGGTTAAAAATGTGTGCAATATTATAACCAGAACAGCAAGATTAGTTGGAAGTAGATGCGCATAGTATAATATGTTTCCATTCATGCGAATGTAGCAAGCGCCTAAAACTAAGCCATCTGGGTAATTTCCATATGAAGAGAAATATATGCATCCGTGCACACTGGTGTAAATGTAGACACTTTGGAAAGGTTTGGTAAATACACATAGCTAACATTTATAATTTTGATGCAAGTGGAGACGTCAACATTGAACATGTTGATATGAAGATGATGTTGACATTGGCCGTTGTTATAATCTTGAAATGGTGGTTTACTTCAACCTTAAACACTAACCCTAACCCAGAGGTTGCCAAGCTTTGTTGAATCATGGAACCTTAGAGAAACAATTTATGGCATCCCATGGTCATAATTGTGTTATTGAGAAAGTCTGCAATCACTATTAAATAACATAAACTGCACTTACATGTCATCTTTAGCTGCAGTTACAGTATGTGGGAGGGCCAGGGCTGTGCTTCTGTTTGTTCTCATAATTTATGAATGGCAGCCGTCAGCAATGGATTTTGTCTTTCACATTAACCATAAATAATTTGATTTGGCCAAGACAACTAACTTATGACACCAGGTGCATTTTATTAAAGGAGGAGGCCATGTGTATAGCCTCCTCCAACCAGGCCCCCTCCTCTCTGCCAGCAGCCACACAGCACTATAGAGTCTGAGCACTAGAGGGCTCAGACTCTGATGCGCATGCACAGAACTCTGGAGACTCAGGTGCATTAAGCAAAAAACAATCAATACAGGATGTGTGTTGTGGGCCCGTTGAATTCAGGGACATGAGTGTACTGTACCCATTATAAAAATGCTAGTGTGTGGCACCCCCTGCAAATGTTAGGAGTGGATTTCTGGAACCCACAGGATAGGGTGGTGTGTGCAGAGTTACAAAGAATCATATGAAGCTATGGTTGTGTAAGGAAAACTACAGTAGCTCCTACAGACTAACTCTGTTATTCAGAAACGTGGAAAAAACAAAAATAGCTAACCGGTTCTGCGCTAGGCTGCCACAGGAATTATAAAGAAGGGAATCCCAAAAACCTTCAAAGTATTAGAACATCGTCACAAACAAGATTTTATAACTCCAAACGGCTCCAGTGAATGAATGTGATAATATATAGACAGCAAGTGCAAAGGTGATAAATAATGCAAAATTATATTTCCATAGTATTCATTGAATTTCTGTCTTATATTCACATCCAGTTTCTGGATTGCTTGTTTTTGTGGATCTTTTATTGAATTTGTATTGTTCATTTATTGTATGTGTGTGTATATGTATATTAAAACTAGCTTCACCATCTTAAGCCTTTCTTTTTTTGCATGTACCGGAGTGTTTCACCCAGCAGGGGGACTCCACAAACTGGATGTGAATATAAGAAATAAATTCAATTAATACTATGGAAGTATAATTTTGCATCATTTATCACCTTTGCACTTGCTGTCTATATATTATCACATTCATTCACTGGCGCCGTTTGGAGTTATAAAATCTTGTTTGTGACGATGTTTTAACTCTGTTATCCCTCCACAGCTGTCGGTTGGTGCCTGCAAAGCTAAACTTTACATATTATAGCTGTGTTTGAATGGGCAAATTAGGTTTGCCCAAACTCTGATGCCACCAGGTCTTATAGGGGAACAAAGCACCAACCAAGACTGAAGAGTGGATAATATGAAAACTGACTAAGACTAAGAAGTAAGATACCAAAAACTAAAATACAGGAAAAATATTAACAAATTATGAGAAGCACCTCCGCAGAATACTGGAAGGAACAGAGAAATGAATGAGACTTTGTTGCATACGCAAAAACAACTACAGATGTGCTGTAACACGAGAGTAAAAAAACAGAAAACCGCCGGACCTACAGTACTATGAAAGCTGGAAACAGAGAAACTGGAGGATCCAAGGTAATCTGGAACAGGGTCAGGAGAAACTGGAAACAGACCAGGGAATCCACTGGAGCAGAAAACACAGGAGGCTGTAGATCTGGCTAAAAGAAGCTGTTACCAGCACGCAGAGCCAGATTAAGGTCTAAATGGGCCTGGAGCTGAAAATTATCAAGGGCCTATTATGCGCAATAATAGGGTTTGTGGCCAGCACCTAATACTGTGGGGGGAGTGACCAGTGTTCTGGTTGGGTGGTCTGCTCATGGGTGTGTCTCTATTTGTGGAAATACTTTCAACTAATTATATATGCCTGGAAAAGGCAGCGGGCTGGCATAGGAAAAATGCAGGGAGATATTTTGGCGGGTGCCCTCCTAGCTGCACCCGCAGGACGCCGATGTCTTTTGGGGGGCAGTCATAAAAAAAATAATGAAAGCCGAAACTTGGACAACATTTCAGCACCTTTTATGTGGTCACCTAAGTTTACCACACCATATACCCCTTATACAAATCATGCAACACAATAGTAACCCCCTTATACTGTTCTTGTCTCTTACACATAATGCCACATGGAATGAGCCAAAATTCACACAATGGCACACAGATCAGAGGCGGAACTACCATTGGTTCAGCAGGTGCATTGCACCGGGGCCCCTGAAGACTAAGGGGCCCACTTCTGCCACCCACTGCTGTGTCGCATATTGTGAACTTGGTTTGGAGTGGAAGAGGAGGGCCCAAAAATGTCGTTTTGCACCTGGGCCAACCACTCGTAACTTCCGACACTGACACAGATTGAGTAAAAATTCAGGGATTTACCTGGGAATATGGTCCCAGGATCATGCAGGGACATTCCCGGGCTAGCCCATTTTACACCAGCCTAGTCCCTGCATTTTCTGTTGTGATGGGGAGAGAAACCCCCCCCCCCTCCTCCTTAAACAACCATCTATATCTTCAGAACCAACTGAGCCTTTTACATGTGGGCTTTTTCTAATGATTTTGGTCCTGTGAAACTGTGCCGTTTGGTTCCAAAAAAATCTGTCCTCAAACAACATGAACAGCCATGAAATTACATTTCAGAAATGAAAAAAATGAAATGAAAAAATCAGTTTATCCGCAATATCTATAGAATCAATGAACCCATATGGACCAGCTTGGTATTAGATTGAAGGCCCAGCGATTTGGGATTGAGATCAACCTCAAGCTTCTGTGATGCCAGAGGGAGAACTGGCAGCCGTTGGAACTGGGTGGGGGTCAGAATTAGCGGGTCCCATGTAATCCTAAGAGGGGAAAACGCCTATTTATAGAGTGGGCCTGGAGCTGTAGCTCCATCAGCCCCATTGTTAATACAGCCCTGCCAGCAGGGATGGACTCATAGGAACTTCCTTAAATTTGAGAGTCCACCAACTACTGCAGCAAATGCCTAATTGAGTAAGCAAAGGTAGCTGCTAGCTGTAACATCCAGCCTCAGCCTCCTGTTAAACCCGCAAATGTCTGACTCAGTTTGGGAACTACTACTCTAACGCTAACAATGTAACATTTTGGCATTCCAAATTATGGGGCAGATGTATTAAGCCTGGAGGAGAGATAAAGTGGAGGTGATAACGCACCAATCAATCATCCCCTAACTGTCTTTTTTTAAACACAGCTGATTGACTGGTTATCACCTTATACTTTATCTCCACCTTATCTCTTTACCAGGCTTAATACATCTGCCTCAATGTTACAGTGTTTTGCAGGATAATTACATTCAGCAGGTAAGTGTCATTACTGCTCTCTATCGGTCTACAATATTGTAAACATATATATCTTACTCAGTAGATATATAAGCATTCAACATAATAGGATTCTGCCAATGGTGCAGTTGGTGGTTCTCCCAAAAGTCAAAAAGAGTTTGAAAAGAAAACCATAGAGAGAAAGTAGACTCTGAGGGGGAAATTTACTGAAGGAAATTTGTAAAAAATAGGTGTATTTGTATCCAGAAATACACTTATTTTTGACATTTACTATCCCGAAAATACGGCAATTCCTATTCGTATTGATAGCACATCAATACGAATACGAATTGCCATATTTTCGGCATAGTAAATGTAAAAAATAAGTGTATTTCTGGATAAAAATACACCATATTTTTTTACAAATTTCCTTTAGTAAATTTCTCCCTGAGGCTGGGGCACTCTTAATTGTAATTTAGATTGTAATAAGAGGGCCCTGGCACAAGAGTCTACTTTCTCTCTCTGGTTTTATTAGGAAGATTACATTGCAACTACACACAGAATATAGGCATGCTGCATTTTATTCAGCAAAAGCTGCATGTGCATCCTGCTTGTGCGGGGGGGCAGCACGGATGCTGTAATGGTAAATCTGGGAAGTTTGTATATTTTCCCTGTGCTTGCTTGGGTTTCCATGGCCACAGTGGAATCTCTGTCCATCTCGACATTTTGCCGCCCAGTGAAAACACTTGCTATAATGCCCCTTACATTACATTATATATAATAGACCACCTATACTTACAGAACACTCCCAATAAAAATATAAAAATCATTTAGACACCTTTATATTCTATCATTTATGCACTATTCTTTATTTTAAATCACACATTTCTTAGCAGTCAAACCCAGGACCATCAGTCACATCCTCCTTTAGTCAAAGAACACATGTCATAATACTGTCATACCCAGGACTTAAACCCACATAATATTATATTGCACTTAGACACCTTACTCATTTGCTGATGTTTGGAAAATATGAAAGTATTTTGAAAAGTTTGCCCTAAATAAAGGAGTGTGTGACTGAAGGCGCTTAGGAGGGGTTTAGAGGGATCAAAGAGCAGGAAGCTGCAAGTGAGATTGAATGATTATTTCAATTCTTGTTACAATTAACTATACTGTACATGCATAATGTACAAACAGCTCTAAAGTTCTAATCAGATACATGGCTAGAGCTGTGGGACAGAGCCTAGCGGTAAAGGGGGAGGTCTGCCTGGAACAGGTAAATATATACAGTTGTGAAAAAGAGCAAATAATGGGTGGGGTGGAACAGAGCAGGATGTGGGATGGGAAAGAACAGCAAAATGAGAGTGAAGTGGGCTATGCACCAGTGCATGAAAGAATAAATTGGAGCACTTGGCAGTCTGAAATGACATTACTAGTATCTAATTACGTACATAAAAACTACCTTGAGAAATACAATCAATTAATTAATTAATTATTTTAAGTTTAAAGATGGTGCTGCAAGCCAAAAACTAACCTTATCAAATATTATTAATTTGTTACAAAATACAAGTAAAAGTTTTAATTTTTAGTGGAAAAACATTAACAAAACAAATCATCTAAATATGCCACTTTCGCTGAAATGTTTCTTACCTATATTGTCAGTATTATTTCTATTATTGAAGTATACAACTTATGTATTAGGGTTAGGAGTACTTTCATGCTCTGTTATTTTAAGTATATGTCCACTTTAAGTCCAGTGTTTACTAGTACGTCCACTTTTATGTAAACTAATTTCTAATAATATGGATAACAACAATGAAAATTAAGTATCCCAATCTCGCATATCTCTGTTATTTAGAATGTATTTTCAGGTTTATTTATCATGGGCATCATATCAGATCAGCTGCTCGACAGTAATTGCTCACAGTTCTGTGACTGCAATCTGTATATCCCTTACTGGGAGGGATAACAAAGTAGCTGAAACTTGTAGTGGATTCATAGACATGTTTAGGTATTTGCTGATGCAATGCCTACATTATTATTTACATCAAGTTTATCAAACTACATAATGAAAAAATGAATACAGGAATTTTAATAACCTTGCATTTATTAGAAACAATAAACAAATGTAATTAATGAAAAGTAAAACTGAACAGTTTTTAGCTAGTTTTTTAAAAACCCGGATGGCCATACGTTCTAAGGATAATCAAATTAATGTGTGTATTTTAAAGCACTTTCTATTTATTTTAGATTTATTTGCTTATGTCATGTGGAAACATTCTAGTATGTCATTATGTTTCAGCGTTTAATATGGGTTGGAATGTATAAAATAACTGGCTTTATTTAGCTGTAATAAGTTACTGTATTATGCCTATTGATATACTCATTTTTTTTTTACTTTATGTAGTGAATGTGAAGCACTTCTGTTTTTAATTTTATGTTTGTATTTTTGTTTTTTATCTTGGAGCACACGGTGGAAAAATGTTTTTGTTTTGTTTCTTGCCTGTAATTTAAAACTTGTTGTATTATACACTGGATTGTAATAATAGGTTAGAATCTTACCATAATTGAAACAATTGCTTCCATACCAGCAAATAAATATTTCCAAACAATTCTGTACTTATTAAATGGAAATCTCCTATTTATCTGAATCTCATTTACAAAGCACCCTGGATGCATAGCACACGCCACCTTTGTTTTCACCTTTATTTGCCTATATGGTTCTACCATTGTAATTTCATATACACAGTCATCAACTGTGCTCTCAGAACTGGGGGTTCAGCTGCTACTAATACTCAGAAGAATGGGCAACAGCCTGCCAATGTCAAAAAGGCATTTTGCTGTCAGAATTAGGAGCAGATGGAATGCACTTAACATACCAATGCTACTGGCAGCATCTATTTCTGGGATCGTAAGCCAGTATGTCTAAAGAACTTTTTGCTCACATTATGCACTTAATAGACAATCAGGTGACTCAATTTTTATTAAGCAAATAGAGAACACCTCTAGAATAGAAACTGAACAGAGAATTGGTGATACTAAGAATACATTCCCATCCCTCCTTAAACAGAATGCACATCAAGCCAATGCAATTACTGTACATTCTCTACTTCCAAATTTGATGACTTCGAGAATTGGGATTGTCGAAACAATTGAAGGTTCGTCATCAGTGTCCCTCAACAAGCCAAATTTGGACTAGATCGCATTGCATACATTTTGCAATGCAATGAGATCTATGCATGTAATTGCAATGCATCTATTGCAATGCAATGAGATCTATGCAGATGCAATCTAGTACAAAAAGTATGTGCTGCACATACTTTTTGTGATGTGCAATATGATGTGAGTGGGAGCGCGCATCACATAGCACATGCTCAATTTTACCGTGTATGGGCACGTTTAGTCTCATCCTCCCATCTTACTTTGATCATATATTATTTCAAGGACTAAATTAGAGTAATTTCATTAAAATTTGGACCTTTGCTATCATGATATGACCAAAACCATAATTGTGCAAATATGTATTGCCAAAATAGATTCAAAACTCAAGTATCATTATATAAAACTTGGTGCAGGGATGTCCCTTTCTACATAGAAACATGGCACCCTTTTGATGCAATGTACATTTCACCATTTGGATGCAATGCTCATTTCATGGTTAGACTTCCAGGTTCTCACTGTTCAACAGAGTAACTAGGAAAAATGAAAAAGCTCTCATTATAGATTTTTAAATGTTCTGACCAATCCAACGATGAATGATCATTGGACAAAAAAGTAGGTTCCATTGTTAATTGAGATATGTTTCAGCCAATCATTGTGAAAATCGGACGCAGGTGCCCCACCATCAGTTCCATATCAATTGTATATAGATACTTGAATTTCATCTTATTTAGGTAATATAGATTAGTTTTAGTGGCACAATACTAGGATTTTGATCCCACATTCATAATTACAATCTGAAATTTGTGTATACATAGGAATATCTATGCTGCAATAATAACTGTTTTGTCTAACACTGTTGCTGTCTGCCGAGTAAGACTAATTTTGCCAGTGAATAGCTTATTTTGTATTTGCAAGGTATGACGCCATTGTTTCCAATGACATGTTGCATATGTTAATTTATATATTATATTTTATCAGTCAAATACGCAAATATAAGATACTCGCTATCCAATGAAACATAAACAGTTGGGGACGCAGTTGGGGATGCGTTTCCGCTTGTGCAGCCTTCTTCAAGCCTTGAAGAAGGCTGCAGAAGCCAAAACGTGTTGTTACTACACCCCTCTCATTACTGAACATGCTGCTGCTACGGCAACAATCCTCGAACCAGACACTGCCTCCCCCGGCAGGACAGAGAACTAATCCGAATGCTACCACAAGCGCCCACTGACATCAGCACCCAGGACCCCGCGAGTCGGGGAACCCGGAAGTGCCACGCTAATAGACCAGCACAGACAGAGGAAGGACGCGGCTGTCCGCTGGATATCGCTAAAGGGTGACATCATCCACTGGGACATCAGACACGCCGCGCCAGACCCTACTTACTGTGAGTCAACGCTGCACAACTCCTGTCTAGCGGGACGCCGCTAACAGGAGACATACAACTGACATTCCAGCCATATTGACACACACGGAGAGGACATAGGTTTTATAAAAAAAACTATGGGATTGTAAGGGGGTTTCAGATGAAATCGCTCTAAGCTTAAAAGGCACTTCTCCGGCCACTCCACCTACCTATCAACAAATTCCACCGCAAATCACCAAGGGAGACAGTGGGTCTTGCAGCACAAGACCCACGGAAGTGTAAAGAGGTCTAGTACAGACACTCTGAACCCCATATTGGGAATCTCCACTGGTGACACTTGCTTTTGGAATATTCCCACTAGTTGGGGACCCCATAGAGGTGTACATCAAAACACCACCACCCAAGTGCTCGCACAGAGCCCACCACAACAAGCCCCATGTGCATTAACCCCAAGAAATGCATCTAAAAGTCAACATTACTTGAAACTGCCCTTCCAAAGTGACAAATTTTATATTAAAATAAATAGATTTAAGTTCAGAATCATATTCCTAATTTTTGTATCACACTACACCTACCTATCATTCAAAACTAGCATGGCAGCGCATACTCCTTCACCCATTCTGTTATTCCAAAAGGGTTTGGGATACCCTTAAGAGTATTAGCAGCGCCTGCGAACACTAGTTCGAACACTAACAAGGTGAGCGCAGTGTACCAACCTTTACTATAAAAAAATAACTGCCTTTACAAATATAACCATCAATAGGACTTGTTTCATCAGTTCATCTTCTTCACAATAAATTTCCACAACTTACTAATCAGAGAAAATATTACCAAAAAAGCTGTGTAGTATTATAACAACATAATAAGCCACAATTCGCCATATTAGAATATAGAACACAGAACATTAATAAAGGTATCATTTCAAATAAAAAATATCCAAAGCACTGATAAAAAAATGACTTTGGCACAAAATTCACTTAAAAGTGTACAATTCAGGATATATCGCTTTTACTTGCATATGATTTCTGCTAACAAAGAGATGTCCTTATGGATCATACGTCAATATGAAAATTAACTCTCTGGCAATGTATAAAGTTTATCCATAGAAATGAATGGGATGCACCATTTGGTAAGAATGTTTGATCTGCTAGGCTTTGACCAATCAGCGCAACCCATTCAGTCCTATGGAGTGTGATCTGGAGAGTCCAATTATGTGTGTGGGGCTTTTTAAAGAGCAGTTTTGGGGCAAGATGCATAAAGTGGAGAGTGATAAACCACCAGCCAATCAGCTCCTATCTGTCATCTTTCAAACCCAAACAACTATGTTTCATTGTTAAACTGTATCAAAATCTCTGTGCTTAGAGGAATTTACCTCTGTAACTATCCCCCAGCTGAAACAGGGAACAGAATTACAATACTATATCCCTAATAATATCAGCGGGTGATTAATGACACATCGTATCACAAATTGTTTTTGTCATTCATATAGTGTATGTGTGTTTGTCAAACCCTTTATTTTATTATAACTCTAATAAAAGCTATATTTTAAAATTATCAAAATTCATTACAAACCATAAGAGTGCCCCAAAAAAAGAGTTCTCTTTTTTTCTCTAAACCATTCATCTTTCAAACCCAGCCTGAATATTGGCAGTTAGGAGCTGATTGGCTGGAAGTTTATCACTCTCCACTTTATCATTTTTTGAAGCTTATTGCATCTGGCCCTCAATGTTTTTTGTTTTTCCAAGATGCCTACAAGGAAACTAATAAATAAGGAATGAGTGTAAGGGGTGTTTGTTTAATAAAGGACTACAATATTGGTGTGTGTGTGTGTGTGTGTGTGTGTGTGTTTGTGTGTGCGTTTGTGTCATGTTTTTTGTTTATTATTTTTAGCCCAGTGCTAATCTTAGGGTGCCTACACTTTAGACAATCTTTTAAATGATATACACAATAACATCCATCATTAACAGTATTTTCCTGCATATCGTCTAGTGTGTATGCACTATATCATTAATGATGTGCACTCCCAAGGGTTGTTGGCTATGTTCTTCCCATCTGTACATACAGCTCAATCCTGACTATGTCATCGATGACAGCTATACTCTTGGATGTGGCCACTGGAGATATCTTTTGTGATATCTTTCGTAAAATCAGTCAGTAAACTATATATTTTTTGTTTTTGAGTCAAAGGGAAATCATTGACAATAAGTTTTTAGGTTTGGGGGACAAGATATAATCTGAGTTTGGCTTCCCTAAATTGCTATATATCACCCACTGTGTTATGCGCCATAAGCCCCGATAATGCCCTGGCACCAACCCATCTGCAGTGGCCCATTCCAGCTGTGCCATAATGTCATACACTTCCAAATGATGCCCTATGCACATTCAGTGGCACAGGGAACTTAGGTTCCTTGCTAAATATTGTGAGAACTCTGACAGTATGCTAGCTACATGTATGAAACATACTGTATGCTGCTCAGCCTCCACCACCACCTCTCCCTGTAGCCATGCTGTTGTTGGCAGTGGAGGCTGAAGATGAGCAAACTTGTCCCCAAACAGCAGCAGAGACTGTTGTAAACTGTTCTTTTAGTGGAAGCACTCAGTGTATATGACCCTGCTGTGAGAGGTTTGTGTTGCAAATGTCAGAGAGAAATAAGCCAACAACAAAGGGGAGAGAGAGAATAAGGACAGGTGCAAGAAAAAAATGGGAGATGGCGGTAGACATTTATGAAAACAGAGAGTTGGCAGAGAGGAGAGAGGCAGAGAGAATGGGATAAAGAGGACAGAGACAGCGAGAGTTGGATAGAGAGGAGAGAGAGTGGGATAGAAGAGAGAGAGAGAGGCAGAGAGAGAGTGGGATAGAGAGGCAGAGAGAGTGGGAAAGATATAAGAGAGGCAGAGAGAGTGGGATAGAGAGGAGAGAGAGTGGGATAGAGAGGATAGAGAGGCAGCGAGAGTGGGATAAAGAGAAGATAGGCAGAAAGAGTGGGATAGAGAGGAGAGGCAGAGAGCGTGGCATAGAAAAGAAAGACAGAGGAAGAGAGAGTGGGATAGAGAGGCAGAGAGTGGGATAGAGGGGAAAGAGGCAAAGAGAGTGGGAAAGAAAGGAGAGAGGGGCAGAGAGAGAGAGAGAGAGTGTGGGATAGAGAGGACAGAGGCAAAGAGCGTGGGCTAGAGAGGCAGATAAAGTAAGAGGAAGGCAGAAAGAAGGCAGAAAGATGAAATAGAGTCAGAGAGTGGGGCAAAGGTGGGGGGCAGGGAGATTAGAGACAGATGAGAGAAAAACAATATACAGTATGGATGATCAGAGCTTTGGTCACATGATAATAATAAATCATAGGAAATTAATAATAAGCTATGTAGCAATATATCAAACGCTGTCAACCATGGCCCCCTTACACACTCTAATATTCTGAGTCCCTATCATCAGCTCCAATCAGCTCACTCATTAGAAGCCCTAGCACACAGACGCTGCACTCCATGGGGTCAATTCTATGGTGATCTTTCCTAATAAGTGCACTGCTAAGTTGGAGAATGCAGTTACTCACGGGTATTTAGTCACGAGTACCAGTATTTTTTCCAACTTAAGTGCCCCGCGGCAATGCTGTTTGCGTCACCCTAGGGCCTAAAATAGCATCCCTGCCCTAGTTTTTTCAGATTTTTGCTCGAATCCTAGGACAGGTGCAATTGGGAATCCACTGGTTGGAGTTAGCGGCAAGAGCTCCCTCCCAGTGCTATTCACTGTGTTGTCCATTGTTTCACTGTTTGTAGCCCTAATACACCCCCTGTGCTCTGTGGGACTCTGACAGCACACATTTTATCAATTTAACATCCCCGGCCACTCCTTGTCCCCATTGACCCTCAGTGCATCCCCTGTGCTCTCTACGAGCCACCAGACCCCAAATGGTGGCCTCACACACACATAGCTCTTGAAGTAGTGTGGTCCCTATCAACAACAGCTTTTGGCCCTCACCCCCCTCTCCACCATTCACCCCTGGCTCTCCTAAACACCCCTTCACACAGTGTGGATACCAACAACCCCAGTCTGTGGCCCCCATACAGCCCATACACCCTGTGTGGCCATCAACCCCAGCCTGTGGCCCCCACAAACACCCATATATCCTGTGTGTCCACTATCACCCAGAGACTGTGGTTCCCACACACAGCCTGAACTTAGTACATGCTGTCCCTCCCTTCCCCATCGCTCCTTATCAGTCATCTTCTTGTGGATCTCCAGTAGCTGCAGGTAAGCTGTCTGTGGTTGGCTGATAATATCCACTCACTGCATGCAGGCCCCCATTTAGTGAGTAAAACTGACTGGACTTGCTCCCAGGGGTGGATTTAGGGGTGATGGCACCCCTAGGCCCAACAGTAACAACTCCCCCCCCCATCTACTTATTATTATTATTATTATTATATATACTTATATAGTATTATTTTAATTGATTGGTAATAAGCCCTAATTTGATAATAGGGGATTTTACTGTATATTATACTATTAAATTGGCTAACTATGTCTTTTTAATTTTTATAATTATGTATACATATTTACTAAGGACAGCTTTAGACAGATGGCATATGGAAGAGTACAGTGGAAATATTTTAGCAGTTACTGGTACATTTCAGGCTGATAGTATCTAAGTGCCACTCCCAAACAACTGCCACCCCTAGGCATGTGTCTCATGTGCCTAATTGGAAGTTCAGCACTGCTTGCTACTTCCAGTGCTACTCCTTTTAAATGATTGTTTCCTAACCTGCAGTCAGATGCGCAGTGGCGGTGGGGGACATATGCAGGAGTTCACGGATGAGCTGTCAAGGAAGGGTGAAATTGCAATTGCGGGCAGAGCTCTCCCAGATCCGCAGCCCACCTGCTGCTTCCCATTAGCGGCGTGGCGACAATTGTGTTTTTCCCAGCCGCACAGTCCCCGCCAGCTGGCTGAAAGGTCTGCCCACCAGCCAGGTGCCCGATCGCAACCCCCTGCTGCTCGGGAACTGCACCCACATATTTTTTAAAAAGCTGCCCCCTTGCCCCCCTTATTCTGACACCCCTGGTTTACAGTATCATCTTATGCAGGGGTGGGCAACAGGCGGCCCGCAGGCTGGATGCGGCCCGCGAACCAATCCTGCCTGGCCCTCTGCCCCCCACCATGTAGCAATGACAAGCGGCCCGTTACAGCATGCAGCACCACTGAGGAAACCTGGTTCTTGTCACAGCGGGGCAGCTATGGGGGAGGAGACACAGCCTGAGAGCAATGGATTGCTGTGGACTTACTTATTTACCCGCGCCGCATATCCTCAGCTTCAGAGCAGAGCATTGGAGTACCGTCTGCCGCCGAGCTTCTGCTGCTGTCATACTAGTAAAGGAGAGAAGGCTGATCCCCTCCTCTCCAGGCTGATCTCCCCCTTTGGTCACTCACTCCGCTGGTTCTCTCCCTATCTCTGCCGGGCACCCAGGTCTCATCACTGTGCCGCCGCTGGTCCTCTACCTGCTTCTGCCGGGTGCCCTGTTCTCAGTTCTCATCTCCGGCCCTGCTGGGCTCTCATAACTGCGCCGCCACTGGTCCTCTCCCTGCCGCTGCTGGGCACAAGACTCCAGCGGTGTCCCTAAGGTGAGGGCTGCTGGCGGGGATTTTGCAGTAGTATACTCTACCACTATCTCCCTGCCTAACCCCCCACTCTATATTTCGCTTTGCCTGTCCCCCTCGCACCCCTCTCTCTACCTGGCCCCCTCTCTCTCTCTGCCTTAACACGCTCGACCACCCATCTCTCTATCTGCCTAACTCCCCTCTTGCTCCCCCTCTCTACATGACCCCCCCCCTCTCATCCCTGCACCGCTGGTCCTCTCTCTGCCTGTTCTGGGTGTCCGGCTCTCTTCTTTGCACCACTGGTCCTCACCCTGCCGCTGATCCCAACCAGTCAATGCTGCCACTGGTCCTCTACCTTCCGTTGCTGGGTGCCCAGATGGGGTGTACCTGGCTCTTATCCCTGCCACCTCTGGATCCCTGCTACCTCTGAACTCTGTCCCCCACTGTCACACTTCCTGTCCCTGGCTGTCACTTTCCCTGTCCTCAGCTGTCACTCTTGCTGCCCCCACTGTCAATCTCCCTGTCCTCCTGTGATGGTCTCTTTCCTTGTGTCACTGTCTCTTTACCTGTGTCCCCGCTATAACTCTCCCTGTCCCTGTGTCTCCCGCTGTCACTCTCCCTGTATCCCTACAATCAAGGACACCCCCCCCATTTGAGTGACCGCATCCCCTTTTTCATGGCCACACCCCATTTTCATGAGCACGGCCCTCGAATATTTAGTGTAAGTGTAAAGCGGCCCCCCAGCTGAAATTATTGCCCACCCCTGATCTTATGTCTACTTAGCTTTAGGACATTTTGGCAAAATGGATGCTAAGAAGAACACAAAATGTTTAAATATATATTGTAAACTTAGCATATGGGCTTTTTATAATATGAACACTGTAACGTGTAAATGTATTAATCTAGTTCTCCAGAGATTTCTCCAATTTTAGTTGTTACAGTTTAGTAGTTATAAGTATTTATGAACTGTAAAACATCATCATTTACATATTAACTCGACTGTACATGTGGTTTTAAATACGTAGGGAAAACTACACAGCTTTAAAACTACAAATAGAGAAGCACATGAGAAATATTAAAAATAAAATAGAAAACCATGCTGTTTCAAAATATTTTAATACTAAACATAACTCGGATCCACAATCTTTATCTTTTAAAGCAATTGAGAATGTAGAAATTGGAGAGAGAGGGGGTAGATATTCTCAGAAATAAATTCTTAGGGGGGACAATTAAGGATTACTCCCTTTTTATAAAGTACCTTTATACAACTTTTCATATACTGTACATATTTTACTACGATTTATAAAAACTTCTTTGAGGTTTTATGTATTCTTATCCTTTTATCATTTCTTCTACTCTATTATTATTTAATATTTTATAGCTGTAGACCTTATTGTGTTGGTCATGTGATTTATATTAAGGTTTATTTCTGGTATTTTAATATCATTTTATATTGTGTTCTAGTGCACATTTTTCAATATTGTTTGTATACAAACCTTACTACATTGAACATACTCTTAACAGGGTTAACCAGGGTTGCCTATCCTCCCGAAATGGCCAGGAGGGTCCCGGAAATCGGGTCCCCCTCCCGGCCCCCCGGAAAGGGTGGCAATCCTCCCGCATATCCCCCCTAGCTCCCGCGATGTGTCCCTCACCCTGAAATACCGGCATTGCACGGCGGGGGGCGGGGCTAAAATGCTAAAATGGCGTGACACTGTAGGGATGCCCCCCAACAGGGCATCATCTGTGTAGCCACACCCCCAGACCTCCTCTTTTTCACTCCAGGATAAGGCCCCGCCCCCCAGCCTAACAGAGCTGACTGCCCTCTCCTGGAGAGGGCAGCTCAAAAGTCAGCAGGTATGGGGTTAATACATGGCAGTTTCTAGACAATATGGCTCCCAGCAGTGAAATCTCAAACTTTTAGTAAAGGACAGGACCTTTGCACGTGCCAAAGGTGCTCTCCTAATAAATGCAATTTGACATTGTGGGACCTTATTGTTTTGCACTGTGCATCCATCTGCATTTACTGCACCAGCCACCTAAAACCCTGATATTACCAGCATTCAGTCCCTGTTCATTTTAACCCCTGTCCACCCAAAGCCGCGTATTGGGAGCTGTGATCTCCCATGCCCTGCACATGAAAATACAACCAAAACTCATCTCCATGTCATCTTTCCAATGCAGATGCTCATCTTTGAGGGGCTGGGGTATAGTGTAGCTTATAAAGGTCACCATAAACCATGTGGCTGGGAGCTGGGGCTGTCGTGCCCTACTGGAGTGAGAGGATACGGTGTATCGCCATCTCATGTCACTCATCACACTGGCATTCATTTCTCCTTCCCATCAGTATCCTACCGCACATTTAGGTCTTGTTGCAGGACAATATGATGTCATAGCCTCATGGCACAGTTGCTGTAATTCCGCCCAGTGAGAATGGTAATTGGGAAGGGAGGATGTGTCTTGGGGGTAGATGTGCTTTGCTGGGTCTCCATCTGCATGACCATGGTGGTCTTCATGATCGCAACAGGGGTTTAAACAACACTAATATTATATGCAAAACACACCGGGCTTTATGAATGTACATCTAGGTGTTATATGTTTCTATAAGGTTTCACCTGTTCATGCCTTTTCTTATCTATAGCTATAAATAGTACAATCCCGTTATGTATTTTTAACTAGTTTTTGTTATGATAATCTGGGGTGACCTTAGAGTTAACCCTCGCTCTGACTGGCAGGTTTCCAAGGTGTGGATTACAGCCTGAATTGTGCTTCTGTGGCCGAGGGGTTTAAGCCACAGCAGCACCTGAGCCCAGGCCTGGCGAAAGGGGGGCCAAGGGGGACACCCGTGACTGGCCTCAATGGTTAAAGGGGCCCCCAGGGTTCAGGTGCAGATTTAAAATATAGTGTCTCAAAGTCTGCCCCCGTAAGCACTTAGTGATTGGTTGCACCTGGGAGTGTCAGCCTCTAAGGTGTGCATTCCTCCGTAATTGTGGGTGGGAGGAGGGGAGGTCCGCAGCAGGAGCTGAGTGCTGTCTGGAAACACAGTGACTAGAGAAAGTCTCCTCCCAGCCACCGCTTACACAGAGACGGTGCTGTAACCATTGGGCAGAGGAAGCTGTGCCACTGGTGCAGGAAGCAGGTGCTGGAGGATGCTGTGTATACTGCCCACTGAGACCCCGAGCTGACTAGTACCGATCCTGACTAGTACTATATCCTGAGTTGGCTGGCCCCTGGGGAGATCTTAGACTTGGCCACTAATAGCCGCCTTTCCAGGGCAGACTAGCTCCACCTCATACTCGGATGCCATCTGGTCTTTCGCGGTGATACAAAGTCCCAACTGACTCAGGGTACTAGTAAGAGATATCATGACTAGACAAAGATACTAGGCTCTGTACATGAACATAAACTAGAGCATGTAACCTTGCAAACAAGGACTGAACACAGGATTTACGGCCTTTACCGCTATAATGCGAATCCGTCACAATAAACCAAACAAGAACTATAACCAAGATATTGCAGATAGGTCTACAACCTAACCTCCTATGCGACACCATGGCAAGGCTAGACCAATGTTTCCGGCATCTGCCGTGAGACAAACATACAAGAAACACAAACAAGACAAGTTAGCATGCGGTAAGCCTGCGCCCTAACCACCTCCATGTTGCGGGATAAGACCTATCACTCCAGATGGCACCGGGAGAATACAATGGTATATAGTAATAAAAAGGTGCAACTTCCTCCACAATGTGTGGGAAAGCTGCTGGTGCTCACAGAAGTTGGACACAGACAAGATCTCACAGACTAGATACAATGGTTCTCTGACACCGACAGGATCTCACAGGATACATGGCAGGTATGCTTACTGGAATACTCAGACACAGGCTGGAGCAATCTAGGACACAGTTGCTGCACTGAGGTCCTAGATCCACAGACTGGAATATAATGGACTCTCGAATAATTTCAGACAGGAGTTTACTAGAAATCTCCGGGACAGTATATATTATTGGTGCCGGACGGGGTCCTGACAGTCGGGATCCGGACAGGCATTCACCCGACGTTGGGATGCCGACTGTCAAAACACAGACAGCTGGGTTCCCGATGGGCGTTGGCTATTTTCCCTCATGGGGGTCCACGACCCCCATAGAGGTAGAATAGAATAGGTGGCTCGCGTAGCGAGCCACCGTGCCAGCAGCGTGGCGAGCACAGCGAGCCCGCAAGGGTCATTGTTGCGCTCGCCATGCTGTCTGGGTCCGGCCAGTCGGGATCCAGACGTCAGGATAATGACTGTCGGAATCCCGACTGTCGGACCCCTATACCACACCCATAAATCACCAGGAACAAGGAGTATCACAGGAATATCTTAGGCCATTAATAGAAGTATAACCAGCAAGTATTCACACTCTGAGCATGACTAAATAACAAGTAGCTTAGAAGCAGCCGCCCCCAACACAGATTAAGGCATAATTGGAAACATGGCAGTGTGGATCAACCAAAACCTGGAGTGCTGATCCGGTGAGTACTAAACCCACACAGCACATGAATAACAGTGATGGCTGAGGACACAGCCCATGACAGTTTTTTGGACCAGTCATTTGTTGATTTGGTAGCTTTAATTTTTCCTTTCCTTACTCTCTTTCTCCAGTTTTTCCAACAACTCTCTCATACAGTATTTCTCTTATTATTTCTTCCTCCTATCTTTCTCTCTCTCTTTGTAACACTCTTTCTCGTCTGTCTCTAACTTTTTCTTCCAATCTATTCCTTCCATCTCTCTCTACAACTCTTTCTGTTATCTTTTCTCTCCCTCATCTCTTCCCTCCTTTTCCTCTAATCTCCCCCCTCTTCCTCCCATCTCTCCCCCCTCTTCCTTTCATCCCCTCCCCCCTCTTCCTCCCATCTCTCTCCCCCCCCCCCCCCCCCCCTCATCTCTCCTAACCCCTGGGCCCCCTCTACTTCCCATTTCTCTTTATTTATTTATTTATTTTCAGTTTCTTATATAGCGCAGCAGATTCCGTTGTGCTTTACAATAGTAAACAGTGATAAAACAAACTGGGTAACAACAGAGGTAGGAGGGCCCTGCTGCAAGCTTACAATCTTTCCCCTCTTCCTACCATATCTCTATTTTTCACACATTATTTCCTTTATTTTCCTCCCAGCTCTCTATCACCTTCTTTATGACAACTCTCTCTCACACACTTTATTACACAAATTCACAGCTTTTCACTTGAATCTGTAGATTGGGGACATTCATTGCATCTTACAAAATACAATTCAGAGGGCAGTATTCAATTAGGCTGATTCGCCATGTTTTATGGCGATTTTGTGCTATTTTCGTGCTGTATGGCGATTTTTTGACTAAAACGGTGAATCACCCTATTCAATGACCAGATGGCAAATACATTTCAAGGTTTTTATCGCCATGATTCACCGAGTAGCAATCGCTATCTTTTTATGGTGAAGTGGAATGTGAACTTTTAAAATAAAGTGTTTTGTTTTTTACATTTGGTGTAAAAAAATCAGGAATTTTATTCTGAGGAGGGACATGCTATTTTTATTCATGTGCTGTAAGCACATGAATATATATTTAATTTAAAAAAAATTATTATTATTTTTTTTTACACAGCAGCCAGCAGGGGTCCGGGAGCCGAGCAGCTCATTAGATATTCATATATTCACTGCACCCGATCATTACATATGTACGATCGGGTGTAGTGAATACCCGGTCCCCTGTTGGCTATCCCGGGGGGCAGCCTGTGCTGCCTGGCTCCCGGGGAGCCCACCTCCCCCCCACAAACGTTCTGGGGCAGGCAGGGAGACTTCCATCTCCCTGCCTGCCGCCGTCCTCAGGCTCCCTGCGGCATTGCCGCAGGAGTTAAAATTCGCTGGTCAGGGGCAGTGAGCCCCTGGCTCATTGAATACTGGAGCCGGCGAGGCTCTGGAACGCGGCGGGCAGTGGCGAATGTGCAGCGAACAGGATTCGCTGCACATCATTAAAATTCTCATTGAATACTGCTCAGAGAATACACCCTCTTGCACAGCTGCCACACAATGTCAACAAACAAAGAACGGTCACCAACCCTAAGGAACTAGTTTTTGGAAAATATTTTTGGATGGAGAGAGTGATAGGCGCTAGTGAAAGAAATATGTCAAAAGGAAAATGACTTCCCTTCAGTGGTTGATTTGGTCATCCTGAAGAGACTCTGGGGGAAATTTACTAAGATGTGTATTCTACTTCACATGTGATATTGCTATGGGCAACCAATCAGAATCTACTTCTTATTTATTCCACTAGAAGATAGTAGACAGGATCTGATTGGATGCCCATAGCAACATCACATGTGAAGTAGAATACACATCTTAGTAAATTTCCCCCTCTGTGTCAGGTCGTGGATGTTGTCATGGTACCATGGGGAAACATAAAAACATATATATAGCCTTATAGTGTAGTATGTTTAGTCAAATTAATGTTAAAACATATATATGAGAATCTTACCTGGGGATAACTTTATAAACACCTGTACCAATTCCTGAACGAGATGTGCAATCAGCACAATGATAAGCATAAAACAGATGTTAGAAATGACCTCATGAAAGTTTATCTCAAGGAGTAGTGAAAGTACTGATCCTTTTTTGTTGCTTTTATTAACTCTGACAGTGGAATTCTTCTATGTAACTTAATATGAAATGCATCTTAACTAATGGGGCCTACACATGTAGCGATGAGCATTCTGAGCCATGCTAGATTGCTCAGAGCGCTCAGATCGCTCAGCACACAGCGCTGCACAGCGATCTGTCAGGGCCTGTGTTCTCCATAACATCACAGTCCCTGACCCCGGCAACCCTGGCGATTAACTGGGTTTATCCAGCGTGCTGGAGATAGTAATCACCAGGGCAATAACGGCTTGTGGGGCTGCGCATAGCTACCGCTATGCCCAAACACACGGATCGATTTAGGGGCATTTTCTAAGTGATCTAGGGCCAGATTCTCTAATCTTCAAAAGTGATAAAATGGATAGTGATAAACAGCCAGTCAATCAGCTCCTACCTGCCATGTCACAGACTGTGTTTGAAAAATGTCAGGCAGGAGCTGATTGGCTGGCTGTTTATCACTCTACATTTTAGCACTTTTGAAGCTTAGAGAATCTGGCCCCTTGTGAGATTGCTTAGAAAATACCCCTTAATCGCTATGTGTGTAGGCCCCATTAGTAGGGCATCTTTCCAGTGAGCATTGCCACTTGGAATCACACATTTCCATTATATTAATATAGGTTATGGACGGTACTGATGCATGCAGAGAATTTGTGCTCATCTCTGCATCTACAGTAAATTCAATAGTCATCGTCAGCTCTGTTTTCTTGCACCTGTAATAGGTACAAAAAATGTATCACCTAACCTTAACATTATGGGGGAAATTTACTAAAGGAAATTTGTAAAAAAAGAGGTGTATTTGTATCCAGAAATACACTTATTTTTGACTTTTACTATACCGAAAATACGGCAATTCGTAGTCGTATTGATGTGCTATCAATACAAATACGAATTGCCATATTTTCGGGATAGTAAATATCAAAAATAAGTGTATTTCTGGATACAAATACACCTATTTTTTACAAATTTCCTTTAGTAAATTTCCCCCTATACCTTAGTAACTGTAGATATATAATATATGTAGATATATAGTCATTCTTGCATTTGCATCTGATCACGTGGAAAGTGAATTAAAAAATGACAGAGCTTTATTCTATATACTGTACCAGGCATTCCCAACCAAGGTCCACAAGGCACATTAACTGTGCACTTTTAATGATATCCAGGACTCACTGTTGTTACTTACAAATTAACACAGGTCTGATTAAGTCACCTGTTCTCAAACATGGATATCACGAAAACCTGGACTGTTAGTGTGCCTTTACAACAAAGGTTGGGAATGTCTGCTATATACTGCATCTCATCTCTCAAATTTACAATTTACAATTTTAGGGCGAGATGTACTAAGCCCTGAAAAGTGATAAATTGGACAGTGATAAACCACCAACCAATCACCTTCTATCTGTCATTTTTCAAACACAGCCTGTGACATGACAGGTAGGTGCTGATTGGTTGGTGGTTTAGCACTCTCCATTTTATCACTTTTCAAGCTTAGTACATCTGGCCATATGGGTCTGGTATAGCAGGTCAACTGGAAAAATGGTTGAAGGATGAAGGAAAGGGTCAACATGTGTTTTTCATATATTTTTTGTGTCAGTGTCAGCACCTGAGCTTGTGGACCCCCAATTAGTGTGCCGTGTCCCCTCTCCTTGCTTGCTTCACTCATCATGGTGCCACTGTTCTCGGCACACTTTACCATTCCCAAACGGCATCCATGTGGTTGGTGAAGTGTGAAAAAGTTCCAAGAATCAAAAAAATTGTGAAAAACTCAACCATTTCCTGTGTCAACCATAGTCATGTCGACCTATTGCTTGTGTCGACCTTTTGACCATGTTGACCATATGTATGTTGATCCTATGTTGTCAACCTATTGACTGTTGACCTGTATACCATTTAATATTAATGTTCAGCTTAATATACAGTATTATTGAAATCATTCAGTACACCTTAACCCTTTGAGTGCCGGCATTGCTGCGAGAGATGTGTAAAATAGCCGCTAAAAATGCCAGTATCGCTCATATTGGTGCACTATGTAACTTATTGAATTAATTGACTTCAGATCATTTGCCGGCAATAACTAAATTGATCATATTCCTCGACTACGGCCCAGGCATTTTTGGCGGATATTTTGTACATCTCTCACAGCGACGTTGGCACTCAAAGGGTTAAGTAAACACATTTGGCAACATTAAATGAAAAGCATTAAAAACAATTATATGAAATATCCATAATACTGAGAACATGTAATCATTCCCCACAGCTACACATAAATGCTTAGAGACTTGAGAGCCCTCTACTGGTGTACCACAGTTTTTCACAATTACAATTAGTATCCAGTCCATTATATTACACAGAACTTCTGCACATTCATTTTAATAGATATCTGGGTTTGTGAAGAATTGCAGCGCTTTTTTTTTTTTTTTGCTTGCCTGGTTATGGGACAAAGAGGTATGGAGAAGTGAGAGCAAGCACTTTCCAGGCCAATGTAATAGGGTGTGGGAATCAGGAAGTGAGAGATTTTGGGAGACTTTTCCCATATTTTTTTAAAAGCAGCAATCATTTACACTGCAAAACCAGGTTGATTTTGCCATGTAATAGATTGCCACTTTAAAGAAATGGGGAAAAATCTCACAAAATCTCTCACTTTCTGATTCTCACACCCTTTTACATTTGGCCCGGAATGTGCAGTAAGGATGTTTCCACCTAATTGCTAATAGATCTGGGCACAGTCCTAGTAATGTCATTATGAGTATTTTAATGAAGTGGTTGTTATTATTATTATTGGTATTATTATCGTTTATTTATATGGCGCAAGACAAATGAACACAAAACAATTAAATAACGATTACAGTACAAGGCAATTTAGGACAAATACATGGTAAATAAATATTGTTGCATCAGGGCGCAGGACAGTGAAGCAATTATTAGGGTGGCAGAGATGTATATAGGTTATGAGGACAATCAAGCGGCATTGGCTAGCCACTTCTGATTGGATGTTTGTTGATTCACCTGCCAATGATAGTACTTTTAGAATTATCATAACAGCTAACTTGTATTGTTGATGTATTGTGCGTGATAACAGTCCTGGCTGCGGGATCCAATGGATCCTTGGTGCAGCAGGTCCAATCTCTGGCTCCGATGTGAATGGGCAGGGCCAGATTAAGGAAGAAGAGGTAGGGGCACGGCCGGCGCCACCACTAGGCAGCTCTAGGCATTTGCCTAGGGCGTCGGCCACTGTAGGGCGGTACTGAGCCACCAAGTACTATAGAAAGTTTAAAGCTGCAGAGCAGAAGCTGAAAAGTGCCGGAACTCATCCCAGCAGGGCAGCAGGGTCAGGGAGCGGGGAGCAGGTGAGCTAAGTGATACGAATCCGCGGGTAGTGCCGCACTGAAATAGTATCTTTGAGATATGAGATACCATCTTAGTGAATTTCCTCCCATAAAGTATACTGTATATTTCAGTTCAGCTTAATGACATTTGCATAGATTATCTGTAGAAAACTCTGTGTTAGCACTTGATATGCCATGTTTTCTAGTTTATACTAAACATGCTAGGTTTTCTGGATATCTGCTGTTTTCTTTTTTTTTGCCTCTCCCTTTGACCTCATTCAGCTTTTATTTATGAACCTGCTCATGTCCCACCCTCCTGCATAAAACCTGACCATCGCTTATCCTTACCTACTGTTTATGCCCACTTCTTTACCTTTTGTGTCACCCCTGTCTGTCTATCCCTCCCCTTTAGAATGTAAGCTCTCACGAGCAGGGCCCTCTCTCCTCATGTGCCTTTCTTAGAATATATAAACCTCTGCCACCCTGATGATTGCTTCAGTGTCCTGTCCCCTGATGCAACTATCCATATTAACCATGTGCTTGTCCTAAACTGTCTTGTACTGTAATTTGTTATGTGTTTTTGATTATAACTATGCTCTGTAAAGCGCTGCGGAATATGTATGCGCTATATAAGAAACTGTTAATAATAATAATAATAATGTCTGACATTTATGTATGTACCTGCTCATCTCTGACGAATCGGACCGCGAAATCGGATGAAAAGTGTCAAATCGGTTGTGTTTTGTCTCCGAGCCCGATCCGCGCATCGATTTGACACTTTTCATCCGATTTCTTGGTCCGATTCATCGAAATCAGATGTAAAGAGTCCAAATCGGACTAGTGGATGGGCACCTTTAGTTTTTATTTTGTTTCTGTGCAGGGTAGATACTGGCTGCTTTATTTTGCACTGCAATTTAAATTTCAGTTTCAACAAAACCACCCAAATCTAAAGGTCCATACATACAAACTGCCCGTTTTTGCCCAGCATGTATGGATAATGATTATGGGGAATATCGTTGGGCTGAAAATGCTCAGTGCATACACACTGGAGATTGCCCGGAGAGGAGACCCAACAGCAGCATGTCAGGGGGGCGGGGCGGGCAAGCGTCATCAAGCCCCGCCCCATGACAGTCAAATAACGTAATTCACGGGTCTGCAAATTGGGGGAGGGGCTAAAATGACACAAAATGATGCGATTTGCATAATTTTAGCCCCACCACCTTCCCGCAGACCCGCGAAAACCGGTAATTTTGTGCAGCAGGGAAGGGGTTTGCGGGGACTGCCTGCCCAATGCGGGAGGATTGCCCACCTTCCCGGGGAGCTGGGAGGGGAACTCGATTTTCGGGAGCCTCCCGGCAATTCCGGGTAGGTAGACAAGCCTCTGGTATGTTATCCCAGAGCTTACCATTCTACCATGCATATTAACCCTCCCCCTTTGGTGCCTAACCCTCCCTTCTTAGGGGTATATTTACTAAAGCTTACAAAACTAAAATAGATGATGTTGCCCACAGCAAACAGATTCTGTCTATCATTTTTCTATTGCATTATATGAAATGATAGACACTCACTAACCTTTTAGTCCCATGTAACCATCCTACTTAAATCGAAAGGAATTTAAAACATTTCACAATTAACCTATCTTCGTTAATAAACCTGTAAGTCCCACCAATTCCTATGCACTGACATGTCTGTATATGAAATATGAGCACCGTGCTCTGTGGCAGCTGTTAGACTTTCCTTGTGGCAGCTGTTAGTTGTACAGTGGTGAAACCTCAAGCCACACTGGGACATTGGGATAAGCTGCACAGAAATATCACAAGAACAACCAGGAGAAAACACTGCTTAACACCATCTGTTGAATGGGACAAGTAAGGAAACCACCCAGGTTTTTTTCTACTGCTCACTACATTCCTTACATACTGTGTATGTATTATGCAGGAGGTATTATGTCTTGTGAACCTTGTTGTACCACAAAAACAGGGACACTATGCTGCAAACTGGCCACAAAAACTGGGCAACAGCAAACTATAATATTTTTTAAAGCAAGAGAAAAAAAATTATGACACATATAAAAGCAAATAGTGACATCCAGAAGGTAAAGCAGGAATAGTATGGCACCTGTAAGAGGAACAGGTTCCACCTCTGGAGGAACAGAGTTGAAAATGCACATAATAGATCAACTCTGTATTATTGCGGTTTTGAATAACATAGGAAGAAAATCATATAAAAATGTATTGATACTAAGGTGGGAGTTCTATTGGAGATGGGATGTTGCCTATAGCAACCAATCAGAATCTACGATACTTGTTTCCTAGCAGGGCATCCAGTTTTGTTATGTACGCTACCGTAGCAAAATCGCATTGCATTGCATCTCATGGGCCATTATAGTGCCATGCGATGCAATGCAATTTTTTTATGTAATTTATTCACTGCTCTGTTGGCCCTAGGGGATTGCATTGCATTGCACCTCCCGAAAAATTGCATGAGATTTTATAGGCTGCCATGCCATTAGCTATACACTTGTATGACATACAATGAGGTTTCACTGACCCCCCCCCCCCCCACTATCCACGAAACCCTGAAGCGTGGCGTGCGCAGCCCCGTGAGGGGCGGCGGAACGCGTCCTCCCGACCTTTTCATACCCCCACTATCCACGTCGGCATGGAGTTGAACTTATATAGTGTGACGAGCACAGCGAGCCACCGAGCCCGAAGCGTGGGGAGCACAGCGAGCTCCACGAGGGGACGCGGAAAACAAGTATTCCGCGATTTTTTAATGTAATTTATTCACTACTCTGTTGGCCCTAGGGGATTGCATTGCATTGCATTGCACCTCCTGAAATATTGCATGAGATTTTATAGGGTGCGATGCCATGCCATTAGCTATACACTTGTATGACATACAATGAGGTTTTACTCCCCCCCCCACTATCCACGCAACCCTGAAGTGTGGCGAGCGGCGGCAGAAAGCGTCCTCCCGACCTTTTCATACCCCCACTATCCACGTCAGCATTGAGTTGATTTTATATAGTGCGGCGAGCGCAGCAAGCCACCGAGCCCGAAGCGTGGGGAGCGCAGCGAGCCCCACGAGGGGACGTGGAAAACATTTAAAGTAATCCGCGTCCCCTCGCAGAGCTCGCTGCGCTCGCCACGCTTCAGGGTTGCGTGGATAGTGGGGGGGGGGTCAGTGAAACTTTATTGTATGTCATATATAGCTAATTGTATTGTATGTCACATATAGCTAATGGCATGGCATCGCACCCTATAAAATCTCATGCAATTTTTCGGGAGGTGCAATGCAATGCAATCCCCTAGGGCCAACAGAGCAGTGAATAAATGACATTAAAAAATCGCATTGCATCGCATGGCACTATAATGGCCCATGAGATGCAATGCAATGCGATTTTGCTACGGAGAATAGCCCTGTACGCTTACAGCGTACTGGGCGCCCTGCTAGGAAACAAGTACTGAATCTACTTCTTATTTATTTAGCACCTTCTACAAGATAATAGATAGAATCTGATTGGTTGCCCATAGCAACATCCCATCTTCAACAGAACTCCCATCTTTGTAAATAAGCCCCTAATTAACCCAGAATCAATAAGGGCCAGATGTATCAAGCTTTTTCTAAGCAATTTTGCTGGTGTCAAGATCGCCCATGGGGAGCACATACACACGCAGAGATTTGTGCTAAGAATTTTGCTTAAGCAAAAAAAGGCCGGGTAGTGGTTCAGAATGAGAGATTGCGATCAGATCAACCAATTAGCTCCTGCCTGAAATTTTTCAAACACAGTCTGTGCCATGGCAGGCAGGAGCTGATTAGCTGGCTGTTTATCACACTCCATTTTATCACTTTTGAAGCTTAGTACATCTGGCCCAGGGCCTGATTTTGAGTTGGACACAGTCGCTGCCTCCTTGCATCATTTGCAGCAGTTGTGGCTGCAGCATTATTGTAATGCCACTGAGCTGATGTACACCCCTGCATCCTAGGGTACAAGGGCTTAGACACCCACTGTCAGTGTCAATGGATGCTGCAATATATCTTAGTGTATGTTTCACTAGCCTTATGCTACGTGCAGATCATCCATCTGAGTATGGCCTCAAATATAAGCAACTACGTGATTCATTGCGCCCTACGGGCGCTCTTCACACCGGCGTAAAGGGCTGAGCCCCCTTAATTTGTGAACTTTTGTATTGTGAGAAATATGGGTAGAATTGTATGAAAGATGCCCTGTATTGCAACTTGAGTTATAGGTGAAATGTGTTAAATAGAGAGCATATGATTTGGAAGGGGGTGTGCATTTTTTTTTTTTATTAAAAAGTGGTTACAGAGTAAGATGTACATTGATAGTGTGGAGGGTACAGTGACATTTGTGGGCAGAGGCAGAACTCTGGGAGACAATGGAGTCATCTGCCGCCGGGCTCCTGCTCCCAAGGGGGCACTTCTCCTCCCCTGCAATTTTAAAAACATTAATTGAAGCCATTGATATCACTTCTGAGTTCTGAAATATATGTATTCTCTCTCTCTCTCTCTCTATATATATATATATACTGTATATATATTTATATTTCATAACAGACATACAGTATATACTGTACACAGTATATATTTTACATAAGGTTTTGTGTGTGTGTGTGTGTGTGTGTGTGGAGGGGGGGGGGACCAATACACATCTTGCAACTGGGATGAACTTACGCCACTGTTTGTGTGTGTGGGGGGAGGGGTGCGTGCGTGTTGTTTAGGTGTGTGTGCAATAGTATAGTAGGGTGTTTTTGAGTCAGCGGCTCCCCACTGGCGGAGGTCACGACACAGGAAAACAGGAGGCTGAGTAGTGATAGGGGTGTGTGGGCATAAGGGGGACTAAAGAGGAGGGTGGGGGACACTGTGCAGCTTCTGCCAGTGGGTGAGGGTTCAGCGTGGCAGCACAGGAGTACAGGACGGTGGCCCTGAGTTAGTGTCTCCTCCTACTGGGTGGGAGTTAGGGTGCATGAGAGCAGGAGGCTAGGCTATGAGGCGTGATAGGGGTATGTGGGCAACACAGCGTCACCGACTCCCCAGTGGTGGAAGTTACGGTTCAGGAGAGCTTCACTGTAAAAGGGGTAATATCTCAGATAACGCCAGACTATTTAGACTATTTAGTATCCACTCCTTTCTGCTTCTTTGTGCACTTAGGCATGTAGACAAAGTAAATATGTGTGTGAATACCTGTGTTTTGGTTCTGGTTCTAATTCATCATTGTATTTTGGTTTTAGCAAAACCACATTTCAGAGTTTTAGTTCAAATTCTATGTTTGGTTTGTTTAAAAATCAGTAAAACAAAATCAATGATTGTAGATAAAAATGTATAAGATCTTGTAATTTTTGTCATCCAAACCTTGGGACTCGGTTGGGGTCTCCTCGAGAGATCTGAACCTGGTTTTTTGTTCAGTTTGGATGAACATAGCCAAAACACATCTATTTTTGCAAAATCCCCAAAAATACTCTTTTAAAACTCTTCAATACTACAGTGCTCACTTGATATTCACAAATAACAAATGTTCCTTATTCAATTAGGGAAGTCAACACGTGGAATAATTAAAAAAAAAATCCTATTTCTGTAGTTTTCACTACATTTTTTACATACAGATGGAGCCGGGTCCCTCTTGCCTTCGAATCGCCAGACTGTCTCCGCTGGCAATCCGCCAGCAGCCCGACGCTCCATGTGACCGAGACGCGCGCGTGTCTCACGCGCACGCGCGTCTCAGTTTCCGGGAGGCGGGGCGACGGGAACCCTGTCAGTCTCCGCTTCAGGGAGACGGACAGGGTTAGGGGAGGCGGCGGGGGAGCGGGGAGGCGATGGGGGCCCCGGGTGACCGCCGACAAGCCGGCGGGGATCCGGGAAGTGCCGTTGGAAGGGGATACGCGCGCATCTCGTGCGCGCGTGTCCCCTTTCGCAGAGCAAATGGCGGCTGGCGGGGGATGGCGGCTGGCGATTCTGCCGCCATCCCCTGCAAAGACAAGGCCGGCTCCATCTGTACTCCAAGCCAATTAAACATTTATTGTCTGCACTGTCAGACCATTAACTGTATTATGTTTCCCTTGTGTGTCCCTGGGATTTTTTTTAGCAATTTCGGTACTTGTGTATTATCACGGCGCCCACGAAATCGGCCGAAAATCGGCAGCAAAACGGACGCAAATCACATGCAAAAATCAGATGCGATTTTGCGGCCAATTTTCGGTCAATTTTCGCCCGATTTTTCCGGCCGATTTGCATGCTGTTCCATCATTGCACACCTTGCACACCCCCGATTTCCATCGCATGCAATATAGTGGCATGTGTTGCATGCCATGCGATGCATGTGAAGCGATTCGATTTGTAATTGTACAATCACCCTGATGGGTGCTTACAATGTTAAATGCACCCCCATTGTCAACACCACCCCCACTATCAATGCCAACCCGAAGCGTGGCGAGCGCAGCGAGCCCGCGAGGGGCGGCGGTACGCGTCCTTTCGACCATGCTGCTAAGCAGCGAGATGGCGGAAGCATCCTATCAATCCCCTCTGTTTACAAACTTCCATAGCATATACTATTAATGGCTGATGGCGGGTTCCTGGCTTTTGATAGGTGAGCATCATTTAGTTTGCAATGAAGTCATTTGGGGCGAGTATTGTGATGTCCACAGTGCTAGATTTGCACCACAGTGCCAGATATTCCGCCACAGTGCCAACTACACTTATGCCCCCACAGTGCCAGATATGCCCCCACAGTGCCAGAGACACATATACCCCCACAGTGCCAGAGACACATATGCCCCCACAGTGCCAGATACACATATGCCCCCACAGTTCCAGATATGCCCCCACAGTGCCAGAGACACATATGCCCCCACAGTGCCAGATATTCTCCCCACAGTGCCAGATACACATATGCCCCCACAGTGCCAGATATGCCCCCACAGTGCCAGATATGCCCCCACAGTGACAGATACACATATGCCCCCAGAGTGACGGGTATTCCCCCACAGTGCCAAATACACATATGCCCCCACAGTGACAGGTATTCCCCCACAGTGCCAAATACACATATGAACCCAAAGTGCCAGAAATGCCCCCACAGTGCCAGAAACACATATGCCCCACAGTGCCAGAATTTCCCACCAGCAACTCACCATTGTTGCTGTCTCTCCATCTGCTGCTGCTGGTAGGGGGGGGGGGTCCGGTGGGGTCCGACAGCCTCCTGCTCCCCCGGGCCGCTTAGCCAGTCACTGGCTGCGGGCCGCGCTGGATTACCATCCACCTCCTCCAAGCAGCCCTCCTGCGCTGGCCGTGGCTTCCAGAACACGGCCGCGGCTACAGGAAAATGGCCGCCGGCCTCCTGCACTGAGGACATGTCCTCAGTGCAGGGGGCCGCGGCTACAGGAAAATGGCCGCCGCCCCCCTGCACTGAGGACATGTCCTCTGTGCAGGAGGGCGGCGTCCATTTTCCTGTAGCTGCAGCCGTGTTCTGGAAGCCACGGCCAGCGCAGGAGGGCTGTCTGGAGGAGGTGGATGGTGATCCAGCACGGCCCGCAGCCAGTGACTGGCTAAGCGGCCCGGGGGGCACATGGCACCCTGTCCCCCTGCCCAGCCCGCCCCTGAGGGCAACCCTGCAAGTCCCCAAAGGCACCCCCAGGGTACAATGGCACACAGCTTGGGAAACAATGACATACAGTATATTGTGCCAATGAATAACAGACTGGATAGAAAAAGAGGCTGCTTCTTTATGTGCAGCAGGTAGACAGCATACAATGTAACGGCTTGGCAATTCTTCAATTACAACATAGCATGTTTTCCACAATATACAGTAAGTACATACTAGTTAATTAGCAGATAGTAATTCCCAATACACCATTGGAAAACCTGGACTGGATCTAACTAGCCCTGCTGCTGCTTTAAATCCTGAACTGGATCTTCCACATTTACTCCATGTTAAAGTATGCTGTTCCTGCCACAGTACATATCAGAGAATAAGTCTGAGTAGGTTACAAAGAGCTTGTGGCAATAAGTTTCTGGCTGTCCATCACTGTTCAAGTGTGCAGTAACATAGCAAGCGAAGTAACATAGCAAGTGTGCAGAGTGATCTGAGCGATGCTGTTCGGCACACACAAAAATCGATATATAAAGCTGTGTGCTGAGTGAGCTGTTAGCGACAGTGTCCTCCGGTGAGAGAACACTGGCAATGACAAGATTTATGGTCCCTGCTCATTCTTATTCTGCCGGTGATAGGGACGTGCGGGGTTACGCATCGATATCGCAATGGCCCCTACAAACACAGTAATGTAGAGTCATTTTCTAAGCGATCTAGTCAGATCAAAATTGCTATGTGTGTAGGCTCCATTAGCCTTAATGACAGATATTGAATATGCATATGTAGTGTGTGAGAATCAACCATTTTGGATACAAATATATTACACTATATAGATAAAGAGGCCTATGATAAATCATAGTATAAAAATGCTATATACTGTATATATTTTTAACCAAATAGAGACCAAACATATGTGGCTCATCGCAGCTGTCTTGGCACAGAGCTGATCTCCAGGATACAGGAATCATAGAACATGGAATAACAGTTAAGATATCATGTAGTAACAGTACAATATATTCCTACAGATATTTGCTTTAATGCTGCTACACTAAGCAGTATTTCAATTCTGCATAAAATGACCCAAATATTCAAGTGACGATTCCATCCCCATACTCATACAATCATAAAATATATCATGTTTTTGAGAATATTTAATTAGAGAAAATTAATGGCATTTCTAGTTTATCTTTAAAGATCTTTTTTAACCATTGACAATACAAATAATAATAATAATAATAATAACAATAATAATAATAATCGATTTGTGAATATATTTACTGAAGATTATTATTATTTACAGTTTCTTATTTAGCGCAGCATATTCATACTGCTTTCACATTGCAGAAATGGGTAATGACACGGTATTCTTAAATGGGACTTTAAAACGGGTCTGAGCCTTGAGACCTTTCACATTGCAGGTGAAAACCGTTTTAAAAATCATTTAATACCATTCAAACATTCAACCCGTTTAACCCCCAAGGGACACGTTTCAAGCCATTGAAATAGAGCTGTTCAAACTGCCAAAAAAACGGCTTTAAAACGTGTAGGACTCTGCCTTTTAACCGTGTTGAAATACCGGTTATCTTTAACCGGTAAATCAACTGTGGCACTTTCACATTGCAGCCTTAAACGTTTTAAAATGGAAAAAAAAACGGCAATATACCATTTTAAAAGTGCGATGTGAAAGGGGTATCAGTTGCATTTTGCAATTTAAAGATAAGACTCAAGTTACATTATTTTTAATAATGCACAAAAATTAAACAAATAAGTGTTCTAGAATCTCTATATTGTAACAGCTTGCCAAAAAGAACAAAAGTCCTAAACAGGGATGTGAAGGACAAAGCATTTATTACAAGCAAGTGACAAAACAAAAAGTGACCTAGAAAGGATCTGACATCATTAGGATCTGCCTGTATTTCTGATAATGGACAGTGCAGAAAGTATTGCAAGCAGTCTCTTCATTTGATCTTATATTTCATTTAACAGCCTAAAAAGAATAAAAAGAAAACTATAACCAACAATTATTTACTGCATATATTATCACTTTCAGACAAATCTCATCATATTGACTATTGCCTGCACTTCAAAATTAGCAGCAGTAGATGGCAGTGTAGTACTTTATTCCCTAACCAAGCAGTTATTTACAGCTGTGAGACTTGTCCATATTTTACACTTGGTGGTGCTGTGTGACAATTCTTCCAAAGAGATGCAACTTTCATTTAACACGCTATTCTTATGCTTTTATTTTCTATGCAACTACTTAATATGTACAATGGAAATTCAATAAATAATCTGGAAACGATGAGGTTCATTTTCACTTTCTACTGATAAATAATAGTGTGTAAGGGACAGTAGAATGTGCACTTGATAATTAAGAAAGCACAAGCATGGCCAGATTTACAATGGTGCAGATGAGAACGCCAAGCCTCCGCATAAAAATAGGCCCATTAACATTACAGCACTATGAGATCAGCAGCCGAAATGGCCACACGGTTGGCCGTAAATAAAATTGTATTATTATTATTATTTGGGGCCCGACAGTGCTAATGCACATATGTGAGCTAGGGTTCAAGCGCTGACATCCAGTGGACACGGGCAGATGATCCAGAAGGATATCTCTTAGCAAGTCGTCACTAATTCCCATAGGTAAACAGTGGAGCATAAGAACAAACATCATCTAAAGATGGCGAATGTTTCTGCAGTTGAGCTAAGAAAATATTGTATTTTCGGAGCTTGATGAATTAGTTCCCCATATTAGTATAAGGGGGCACACTGCGGGGTAGAGAGTGAAATATCTGTGATCTTTCTAGCATTATCTTCATGAAGATTGGCCCCAAATCTTAATTTCTACAAAAGTAGGTAAACATTTCAATTTTCACCTACTTTTATAGAAATTAAGCGATTATGATGACTATGCACCAAGGCCCTTATTCAGATCTGATTGCAGTACAAATTTGTTTGGAAAATGGGCAAAACCATGTGCACTGCAGGTGGGGCAGATGTAACATGTGCAGAGTGAGTTAAATTTGGGTGGGGTGTGTTGAAGCTGAAATCTAAATTGCCGTGTAAAAATAATGCAGCCAGTATTTACCCTGCACAGAAACAAAATGGCTCACACAAATCTAACTCTCTCTGCACATGTTACATCTGCCCCACCTGTAGTGCACATGGTTTTGCCCATTTTCCAAACAAATTTGTACTGCGATCAGATCTGAATAAAGGCCCAAAAGTAGTAATTTTACTGCCATTATATATTTAGCAAGACATTGGGGCTGAAAGTGTAATACCCCTTTCACACCATACAAATAACCCTGGTCCGACCCGGTTTTGTTGCTGGATTGACCAGAGTCTGTGTACGGTGTGAAATCGCCATTTGGAAAAACCCGGTTCCAGCAAATCGGCATTCCGACCCAGGTTAAAAGAAGGATTTTACCTGGGTTGCTGGGCAGAGTAAATGGGTAACCCATGTCATGTGTACACTATAGGGAGGAGGCAGCATCAGCTCCAAGCGCTGCCTCCTCCCCAGTCCCCCCAAAACGTGCTGCCGCTCTGCCCCACCCCTGTGTAACCTCATCAACCCGCTTATTGCTGGGTTGCTGTGGGGGAGCTTCACATCACAAATTCTGGGTCTCTCCCAGAATGGGTGATGTCCAAATTCCGGGTGCATCCCGGCATTTGCGATGTGAAAGGGGTATAAGAGGTGTATACATTCCCATGGCTCTTGCCACACCAACACAGCACTGGTCACAGCTCCTAACTTTCTCACACTGGCCACAGCACCTAACCTTCTCACACTGGCCACAGCACCTGACCTTCTCACCATAGGATCTTGTTATGGCAGCATTGCCATTTTGGCCTGTGTGCGGTGCCTCTGGTTACTCAGAGGTGCTGCTGCTGGTTTTTGCATCCTGCAGTACCTCTGTGTGGCCAGAGGTGCTGCTGTTTGGCCCTGCATGCAGGGTTGTGCTTTCTGAGGACAGTCCCAGCTGGTGTAATCAGCTGGGCTGTTCTCGGAGTGCTATACCCAGCTGCAGCACATGTGAGTAATTGTGGGCCTGTCTCCATGTGCTGCAGCTATTGGTCTGAGCTGCTTTAAAAGAGGCATTGGCCCTAAGCTCAGGGCCTTTGATAATGTTAGGAGTTGCTTGGACAGCACGACAGAAATATAACTGCTGGAGGCACAGACGGACAGAGGCAGGCTGGATGGAACTCACTGCTTTACTCAGGAACAGGTACAGGATACATACAGGAACAGAATCAAAAAGCAAGATAACAGAACTCAAGATACAAGGACTCGGGATACAAGGAACCAGGATATGGCATAAGAAGTTCTCAGTAAACAAACATGAGGTTCACAAACCAAGGACTATCAAAGGCCCTGAGCTTAGGGCTAATGCCTCTTTTAAAGCAGCTCAGACCAATAGCTGCAGCACATGGAGACAGGCCCACAATTACTCACATGTGCTGCAGCTGGGTATAGCACTCCGAGAACAGCCCAGCTGATTACACCAGCTGGGACTGTCCTCAGAAAGCACAACCCTGCATGCAGGGCCAAACAGCAGCACCTCTGGCCACACAGAGGTACTGCAGGATGCAAAAACCAGCAGCAGCACCTCTGAGTAACCAGAGGCACCGCACACAGACCAAAATGGCAATGCTGCCATAACAGATCTTCATAATTTTCTTTCCTAGGCCCTCGACACAGTAAATACATATTTAATGCCACTCTATGCCAGCCCTGCCCCTGAAGTCCTGAAACCATGATATCTCTCATAGTGTGCAGTTTTTGGTTCCAGGAAGTATAGCACTGTCTAGAGCAGGTGTCAGGGAACTTTTTTACCTTTTACCCCAAAATTTAGATACGCCGATGTTACCCCCTTGATTTGAAAGGAAGGAATCATATAATTGTAATACACACTGTACCCCCAGAAATTGTTGATATATCCTGCTAGTATGGTACACAGTCTGGCAACCATTGAGGATGATGATGATGATGATTACCATGTACTGTATGGCTGTGTGTCATACAAAATTTGTACCACACACACAGCCATACATGGTTATCATCATCATCCATGTCTGCCAGGCTGTGTGTGGTATAGCCATTGAAAATGTGATGTCCAGGCAACTATTAGTGTCAGTATTTCAAGATGATATATTGACAGTCTGTGCAAAGAAATATCAGTACAGACTGCGCACTGTCGAGATGGTGCAGAAAATAGTCGGCTCTACTGAAGAAGCGGGGGGACTTGGAGGCGGGGCCGGGTCATCATGCAGGGAAGCGTACTATTCATAAGGGCCTGACGAACTGCACTGTGTCAGGTTCTTGTACACTACAGTACTGTAACACACAGAGATGGCCATGCATATGGAATCTATATATATATATATATATATATATATATATATATATATATAGATTCTATATGCAATGAAATTAAATTCCTGGGGGTAATGGACGGTCGTGCTACCGAAACACAGCCGGGCCGGCGCCACCACTAGGCAGCTCTAGGCATTTGCCTAGGGCGCCAGCACCTGGAGGGCGGCAGTTCGCCCCTCACCCCCAGCATGGAGGATTAGTGAACTGTGTAAAAAACTTGCGGCGCCGGCGTCCCTGCAGTGCTGGAGCGGGCCGGGGTGTCCGTGCCGCGGGGGTACCTGCGGCGCTGTCATTGTGTATAAAGCTGGCGGTGGCCGGCAGGGTCCCTGCAGTGAATAGAAAATAACTAGTGCTTCCCGCGAATAGCGCTAGTTATTTTCTATTCACTCCAGGGACCCCGCCGGCCGCCGCCAGCTTTATACACAATGACGGCGCCGCAGGTACCCCCGCGGCACTGGTCTAGAGCATTCTTAGGACACTCTGGACAACTCTACCGTCTGTAAGGTGCCTGTCTAGAGCATCCTTCTGATACTCTTTGTGACTTTGCTGCAGTTCTACTGGCTGCAGCGTTGTTATTTTGCGCCATGCAAGCCAAATTCTGGTGCTGTGGGCCAGTGATGGCACCACCAGTGCTGTCACAAGGTGTGTGATCTGCTCCAGGATGTCACCCGCCAAGAGGTGACACCAAAATGGCGGCTTCCACTTGGTGGCATGAGCTGGGTGCTACACTGTGACACTTCGTGCAGGCAGCATTTGGCTCCCGTCACAGTGTAGGAGCTGGCAGTACATAACAGCAGTGCCCGGGGGCAGGCGAGTATCTCCCGAATCCCTGATGCAATAAAATGTGTTTTTTTTTCATGGTGCAAAAGTTGTACCCGCTAACTGGATAAGGTATTCATACAACATAAATCCCCCATTGTGGTAGTATTTCAATAAATTTTTGTGTCTGAGTGTAAAAACATGCCTTATGCACACGCTTGGACTTGTGCCCATTTTGGTATTGCATACCTTACCAGTACACCTGACAGTTCTACAGCAGCATGACAATGGCAAAGTGTTTTATTCCTGTGATAGATATGTTCATAGCTGTTAACATTTTTGCAGCACTCTTGTGCAGATTTGTATCCATTGATGAGGAAATCTTACCACTAAGATTCAAGAAACCTTACAATAACGAAATGTATTTAAACCTTCTATAAAAGACAAATTGAGTTGTCCAATCTGATTTTCTATATAATTTATCACTTAAATTAATGATGAGTAGAAGCTGTTTCTTTACTATGAGCAACCTCTACAACTGTATTCTTTAAATAATCAGATGCATCTCCCCTAGGTACCTGCAGAAACAGGGGAAATATGGACATTTATAAAAGCACTGAAACCCCACTGCATTGTAGGAAACTATTTCCTACAGCTGTTGGGGCCAGTCCTGGTGCCTCAAGACCCCCAAGATGACCCCAACCCTCCCTCGACTCCCTCCACCACCACCACCTCCTGCACCACAATTTATGACCCCCTTCCAGTTGCAAATGAAAAACATAAATCATAATGACAAAAAAGGAGATCTGCCCACTGTCCTAGCAGGGCACTATTGCAGCGGAGCCTGCTTTGCTGCCCTCGGAAAGTGGCATTTCTATACACATGCCTCATGTGCCTACTAGAAAACCCACCCCTAAAAGTGTCTTGACTTAGGGCCAGATGTATCAAGCTTCCAAATGTGATAAAATGGAGAGTGATAAAGAACCAGCCAATCAGCTACTACCTGACATTTTTCAAACCCAGCCTGTGACATGATAGATAGGAGCTGATTGGCTGGCTGTTTATCACTCTCCATTTTATCACTTTTTGAAGTTTGATACATCTGGCCGTTAGAAAGAGTTGGTTATGGCAGACCTAAGTGGAAGCTAATCAGGGTGTTTGGGCCAGTTTGTTCTGTTCCAGTTCCTTAAGGAAGTTCAGAATCCAGCCTTATATGTCTGTCAATAGAAAAAGCAATGCTATATATCAAAATAATATATTATTTATTACAGAATCCTTCTACTGGGATGCTTGATGTGTTCATGGATTTGGTTGCAGAGTGGATATGAGAAGACATAGCTCTTAAAGTGTTTATGTGAGGGGCATATCTTGTATAGGGTGTATTTGAAGGGGTATAGCTTTTAATAGAGTGGAATTGAGAAGCATATGTTGTATAAAGTGGATGTGAGGAGCATAGGTTGTATAGAAAGGATATGAGGGGCATAGGTTGTATAGAGGGGATATGAGGGGCATAGGTTGTATAGAGGGGATGTGAGGGGTTTAGGTTGTATAGAGTGGATGTGAAGGGTATAGCTTGTATAGAGTGGGTGTGAGGGGTATAGGTTGTATAGAGTGGATGTGAGGGGCATAGGTTGTATAGAGTGGATGTGAGGGGCATAGGTTGTATAGAGTGGATGTGAGGGGCATAGGTTGTATAAAGTGGGTGTGAGGGGCATAGGTTGTATAGAGTGGGTGTGAGGGGCATAGGTTGTATAGAGTGGATGTGAGGGGCATAGGTTGTATAAAGTGGGTGTGAGGGGTATAGGTTGTATAGAGTGGATGTGAGGGGCATAGGTTGTATAGAGTGGATGTGAGGGGCATAGGTTGTATAGAGTGGATGTGAGGGGCATACTGTAGGTTGTATAGAGTGGATGTGAGGGGCATAGGTTGTATAGAGTGGATGTGAGGGGCATAGGTTGTATAAAGTGGGTGTGAGGGGCATAGGTTGCATAGAGTGGATGTGAGGGGCATAGGTTGTATAGAGGGGATATGAGGGGCATAGGTTGTATAGAGGGGATGTGAGGGGTTTAGGTTGTATAGAGTGGATGTGAAGGGTATAGCTTGTATAGAGTGGGTGTGAGGGGTATAGGTTGTATAGAGTGGATGTGAGGGGCATAGGTTGTATAGAGTGGATGTGAGGGGCATAGGTTGTATAGAGTGGATGTGAGGGGCATAGGTTGTATAAAGTGGGTGTGAGGGGCATAGGTTGTATAGAGTGGATGTGAGGGGCATAGGTTGTATAAAGTGGGTGTGAGGGGTATAGGTTGTATAGAGTGGATGTGAGGGGCATAGGTTGTATAGAGTGGATGTGAGGGGCATAGGTTGTATAGAGTGGATGTGAGGGGCATACTGTAGGTTGTATAGAGTGGATGTGAGGGGCATAGGTTGTATAGAGTGGATGTGAGGGGCATAGCTCATATAGAGTGGATGTGAGGGGCATAGGTTGTATAAAGTGGGTGTGAGGGGCATAGGTTGCATAGAGTGGATGTGAGGGGTATAGGTTGTATAGAGTAGATGTGAGGGGTTTAGGTTGTATAGAGTGGATGTGAAGGGTATAGCTTGTATAGAGTGGGTGTGAGGGGTATAGGTTGTATAGAGTGGATGTGAGGGGCATAGGTTGTATAGAGTGGATGTGAGGGGCATAGGTTGTCTAGAGTGGATGTGAGGGGCATAGGTTGTCTAGAGTGGATGTGAGGGGCATAGGTTGTCTAGAGTGGATGTGAGGGGCATAGATTGTATAGAGTGGATGTGAGGGGCATAGGTTGTATAGAGTGGATGTGAGAAGCATATGTTGTATAAAGTGGGTGTGAGGGGTATAGGTTGTATAGAGGGGATATGAGGGGTATAGGTTGTATAGAGTGGATGTGAGGTGCATAGGTTGCATAGAGTGGATGTGAGGGGCATAGGTTGTATAGAGGGGATATGAGGGGCATAGGTTGTATAGAGTGGATGTGAGGGGTTTAGGTTGTATAGAGTGGATGTGAAGGGTATAGCTTGTATAGAGTGGGTGTGAGGGGTATAGGTTGTATAGAGTGGATGTGAGGGGCATAGGTTGTATAGAGTGGATGTGAGGGGCATAGGTTGTCTAGAGTGGATGTGAGGGGCATAGGTTGTATAGAGTGGATGTGAGGGGCATAGGTTGTATAGAGTGGATATGAGGGGCATAGGTTGTATAGAGGGGATATGAGGGGCATAGGTTGTATAGAGGGGATTTGAGGGGTATAGGTTGTATAGAGTGGATGTGAGGAGCATAGGTTGTATAGAGTGGATGTGAGGGGTATAGGTTGTATAGAGTGGATGCGAGGGGTATAGGTTGTATAGAGTGGGTGTGAGGGGTATAGGTTGTATAGAGTGGATGTGAGGGGCATAGGTTGTATAGAGTGGATGTAAGGGGCATAGGTTGTATAGAGTGGATGTGAGGGGCATAGGTTGTATAGAGTGGATGTGAGGGGCATAGGTTGTATAGAGTGGATGTGAGGGGCATACTGTAGGTTGTATAGAGTGGATGTGAGGGGCATAGGTTGTATAGAGTGGATGTGAGGGGCATAGCTCATATAGAGTGGATGTGAGGGGCATAGGTTGTATAGAGTGGATGTGAGGGGTATAGGTTGTATAGAGTGGATGTGAAGGGTATAGGTTGTATAGAGTGGATGTGAGGGGTATAGGTTGTATAGAGGGGATGTGAGGGGCACAAGTTGTATAGAGTGGATGTGAGGGGCATAGGTTGTATAGAGTGGATGTGAGGGGCATAGGTTGTATAGAGTGGATGTGAGGGGTATAGGTTGTATAGAGTGGATGTGAAGGGTATAGGTTGTATAGAGTGGATGTGAGGGGTATAGGTTGTATAGAGGGGATGTGAGGGGTATAGCTCATATAGAGTGAATGTGAGGGGCATAGGTTGTATAGAGTGGATGTGAGGGGTATAGGTTGTATAGAGTGGATGTGAGGGGCTTAGGTTGTATAGAGTGGATGTGAGGGGTATAGGTTGTATAGAGTGGATGTGAGGGGCATAGCTCATATAGAGTGGATGTGAGGGGCATAGGTTGTATAGAGTGGATGTGAGGGGTATAAGTTGTATAGAGTGGATGTGAGGGGCATATGTTGTACAGAGTGGATGTGAGGGGCATAGCTCATATAGAGTGGAAGTGAGGGGCATAGGTTGTATAGAGTGGATGCAGGGCCGGTGCTAGCTAACACAGCGCCCCAGGCGGGGGGGGGGAGCGCTCCGACGCTAACCCGCCCCCCCCCCACCCGCCGCTCACCTGCCACTCACCTGCCACTCACCTGCCGGGGGGGGGGGTTGCGTCCACCGCCGCTGCCGGGTCACTCAAGGGGGGGAGATTCTCCTGGGCGGCAATTGACAGCGGGGGCTCAGAAAGCGCTGCTCTGCTATAATGGTGAGACAGCCCAAGTTCAGTGTCCCCACACGCTGTGTGTCCGATGGCACCATCATAGCACAGCAGCGCTTCCTGATCCCCCGCTGTCAATCACCGCCTGCAGAGTGCCTGCACAAAGCCGCCGGGGATAGCCACCTTGGTCCAGCAGGGTGGGAAGGGGGGTACACTACACTCTGTGACCTGTTCTCCGTCCCAAGTGCCGCCCTGCACTGGCCGGCGCCCTAGGCAAATGCCTAGAGCTGCCTAGTGGTGGCGCCGGCCCTGAGTGGATGTGAGGGGTATAGCTTGTATAGAGTGGATGTGAGGGGCATAGGTTGTATAGAGTGGATGTGAGGGGTATAGGTTGTCTAGAGTGGATGTGAGGGGCATAGGTTGTCTAGAGTGGATGTGAGGGGCATAGGTTGTCTAGAGTGGATGTGAGGGGCATAGGTTGTATAGAGTGGATGTGAGGGGTATAGGTTGTATAGAGTGGATGTGAGGGGCATAGGTTGTATAGAGTGGATGTGAGGGGTATAGGTTGTATAGAGTGGATGTGAGGGGTATAGGTTGTATAGAGTGGATGTGAGGGGTATAGGTTGTATAGAGTGGATGTGAGGGGCATAGGTTGTATAGAGTGGATGTGAGGGGTATAGGTTGTATAGAGTGGATGTGAGGGGTATATGTTGTACAGAGTGGATGTGAGGGGCATAGGTTGTATAGAGTGGATGTGAGGGGTATAGGTTGTATAGAGTGGATGTGAGGGGCATAGGTTGTCTAGAGTGGATGTGAGGGGCATAGGTTGTATAGAGTGGATGTGAGGGGTATAGGTTGTATAGAGTGGATGTGAGGGGTATAGGTTGTATAGAGTGGATGTGAGGGGTATAGGTTGTATAGAGTGGATGTGAGGGGCATAGGTTGTATAGAGTGGATGTGAGGGTCATAGCTCATATAGAGTGGATGTGAGGGGCATAGGTTGTATAGAGTGGATGTGAAGGGTATAGCTTGTATAGAGTGGGTGTGAGGGGTATAGGTTGTATAGAGTGGATGTGAGGGGCATATGTTGTACAGAGTGGATGTGAGGGGCATAGGTTGTATAGAGTGGATGTGAGGGGTATAGGTTGTATAGAGTGGATGTGAGGGGTATAGCTTGTATAGAGTGGATGTGAGGGGCATAGGTTGTACAGAGTGGATGTGAGGGGCATAGCTCATATAGAGTGGATGTGAGGGGCATAGGTTGTATAGAGTGGATGTGAGGGGTATAGCTTGTATAGGGGATGCTGTCAATTTGCCGGCGGTCGGAATCCCGACACTGGAATCCCGAACGCCGAAATCCCGAAACTTTCTCCCTACGTGGGTGTCCACGACACCCATAGAGGGAGAATAAAATAGCGCGCCGAGCGTAGCGAGGCACCGGGCCCGCTGCGTGGCGAGCGCAGCGACCCCGCAAGGGGGGGGGGGGCGCTCCACGTCCCCCCCATGTCGGGATTTCGGCGGTCGGGATTCCAGTGTCGGGATTCCGACCGCCGGGATTCTGACCGCCGGCATTACATATCGGAGCCTTGTATAGAGTGGATGTGAGGGGCATAGGTTGTATAGAGTGGATATGAGGGGCAGAGCTTGTTTTGAGTGAATGTGAGGAGGATAGCTTTAATAGAGTGGAGGTCCAGGGTATAGCTTGTATAGAGTGGATTGAGGGGACATAGCTTATATAAAGTGGGTGTTACATAGTTACATAGGGGGAAATTTACCAATATGAAAAACCTAGTTTTTCGTATTGGTTGTTTCCCTACGACTGCATACGACTGTTTAAGTCGTATGCAAAGTCGTGTTCCGGAGGGGGATTTACAAAGCAGTCAGATACGACTGCTTTGTAACCCTCCGATGGTGTAATGATTCGTATTAGCGGCCGTATATACGGCCGCTAATACGAATTATTTCTAGCAGTCTGCACGGATCAAGTCAGATCCGTGCAGGCTGCAAGGTGTAAAAAAAAATAGAAAAATAAATAAATTAAAAAAAAAAACGGCGTGGGGTCCCCCCCACAGCCATAACCAGCACCAGGCTGAAGAAGCCGGGGCCGGTAATTAAAAATCAGGGAGCCCGACAAATAGGGGTTCCCCGATTTTTAACAACCAGCCCCAGGCTCCAGGTCCGGGGCTGGTTCCCAAAATACGGGGGACAAAATGAGTAGGGGTCCCCCGTATTTTAAGAACCAGCCCCAGGCACAACCAGCCGGCAGGGTAATGTCACAGCCGGGGGACACTTATAATATAAGGTCCCGCGGCCAAAACATTCTCCCTACCGACCAGTCAGCCTGGCCAGGGGCCCTGGGGGAGTGGGGACCCCCCCAATGAAGGGGTCCCCCCCCTCCAGGACTTACCTGACCAGGCTGAAGCCTGGTGCTGTCCTCGATGCCCCTGGGCGGTGGGCATCGAGCTGATAAATGTTGTAAAAAATAGATAAACCATTGTTTTTTACTGTGGCACTACAAGTGCCAGCAAGCCTCCCCAGCAAGCTGGGACTTGGAGAACCACAAGTCCCAGCCTGCTGGGCATTAAAGGGCCCGCTGGCACTTGTAGTTCTACAGTTAAAAAAATAGTGCACAAAACACACTGATACACTTTTAAAATAAAACTTTATTACACACAAAGCCCACACATACTGATACTTACCTATCTTCTTCCCATAGGTCGCCCTGATGTCCTGTGTCGGCGTCTTCTGGTCCTGTGTCGTCTTCTTCCTCCATGTCGACGTCGCTGTCGGCGATGGTGTCCCCGTCCGGATCCGAAGAAATCCATTTGGGAAGCTGTGGAAGGAAACCATACTCACCTGTCCCAGCGCGACGTAGTCCAGGTAAGGGTCTTTGCAAAAAAATAAACCGAAAACCCCGAAACCAAACCGGACACGACGGAGACGCACGGTGTGTTTGTTTACATCGTGCGGCTCCGCCTCCCGAATGCCGCTATTGGCCGCCTTGCGGCCTAGCGGCCAATAGCGGCATTTGGGAGGCGGAGCCGCACGATGTAAACAAACACACCGTGCGTCTCCGTCGTGTCCGGTTTGGTTTCGGGGTTTTCGGTTTATTTTTTTGCAAAGACCCTTACCTGGACTACGTCGCGCTGGGACAGGTGAGTATGGTTTCCTTCCACAGCTTCCCAAATGGATTTCTTCGGATCCGGACGGGGACACCATCGCCGACAGCGACGTCGACATGGAGGAAGAAGACGACACAGGACCAGAAGACGCCGACACAGGACATCAGGGCGACCTATGGGAAGAAGATAGGTAAGTATCAGTATGTGTGGGCTTTGTGTGTAATAAAGTTTTATTTTAAAAGTGTATCAGTGTGTTTTGTGCACTATTTTTTTAACTGTAGAACTACAAGTGCCAGCGGGCCCTTTAATGCCCAGCAGGCTGGGACTTGTGGTTCTCCAAGTCCCAGCTTGCTGGGGAGGCTTGCTGGCACTTGTAGTGCCACAGTAAAAAACAATGGTTTATCTATTTTTTACAACATTTATCAGCTCGATGCCCACCGCCCAGGGGCATCGAGGACAGCACCAGGCTTCAGCCTGGTCAGGTAAGTCCTGGAGGGGGGGGACCCCTTCATTGGGGGGGTCCCCACTCCCCCAGGGCCCCTGGCCAGGCTGACTGGTCGGTAGGGAGAATGTTTTGGCCGCGGGACCTTATATTATAAGTGTCCCCCGGCTGTGACATTACCCTGCCGGCTGGTTGTGCCTGGGGCTGGTTCTTAAAATACGGGGGACCCCTACTCATTTTGTCCCCCGTATTTTGGGAACCAGCCCCGGACCTGGAGCCTGGGGCTGGTTGTTAAAAATCGGGGAACCCCTATTTGTCGGGCTCCCTGATTTTTAATTACCGGCCCCGGCTTCTTCAGCCTGGTGCTGGTTATGGCTGTGGGGGGGACCCCACGCCGTTTTTTTTTTAAATTTATTTATTTTTTCTATTTTTTTACACTGTAGCCTGCACGGATCTGACTGATCCGTGCAGGCTAAAACGCAAATAGAACAGGAAAATGGTGTTCTATTTTCCTGTCGTATTTGCGTGGGTGTTTCACACCACTAAGCAGCCGTATTGTCAGTACGGCTGCTTAGTAAATCAGAAACCACCATTCTTTTGAATGGTGATTTCTGTCGTATCCTATCGATGGTGTAGGGCATTCGTATTTGTAACTACAAATACGAATGTTCCATCTTTAGGACTACGAATTGTTGTATTTTTGGGATTGTAAATCCCGAAAATACAAATTCGTAAAAAAAAGGTGTATTTCTCCCTACGAATACACCTTTTTTCTACGAATCCATTTTGGTAAATGTCCCCCATAGTTACATAGTAGGTGAGGCTGAATAAAGGCTTGCGTCCATCTAGTTCAACTTATGTTCATAATAGTTTATCCCTTGTTGTATTGTATGTTCCGATATTTTAAAGACAGGTTATGTTACTTATTTGTACCCATGGATGTTTTTAACCAATAAATGTTTATCCAACCTTATTTTAAACGTATTTATAGTGTCTGCCGACACCACTTCTCCAGGAAGAAAGTTCCAAAGTTTGACTGTTCTGACTGTAAAGAATTTTTTTCTTCTAGATGAACAAAATCTTTTTTCTTCTAATCTAAACTCGTGCCCTCGCGTCCTAGATTCCTGTCTAGCCGAAAAAAGGGTGTTTGACAGTTCCTTATATTGGCCCCAAATGTATTTATACATATTGAGCATGTCCCCCCTTAAACGTCTCTTCTCTAGTGTAAATAGTCCCAGATTGCTTAATCTTTCCTCGTAGCTTAAATTCTCCATTCCCCTAATAAGATTTGTTGCTCTTCTTTGGATTTTTTCTAATTCTATGATGTCCTTTTTATAGTGTGGGGCCCAGAATTGTACTCCGTATACGAGGTGTGGTCTAACCAATGATTTGTACAGAGGCATAATTACTTTTGAGTCCCTAGTTTCCATGCCCCTTTTAATACATGCTAGAGTTTTGTTGGCCTTTTTTGTTTCTATATTACATTGAGCACTACACCCTAGTTTGTTTGTCTAGGACTCCTAGATCCTTTTCGAGTACTGAATTACCCAATTCATCCCTGCTTAGGTTATAGCTAGCACACTGGTTATGTCTCTTAAGGTGCATGACCTTGCATTTGTCCACATTGAAACTCACCTTCCACTTTTTTGCCCACTCATCTAGATTTTCAAGATCATTTTGAAGCGTGGTGACATCTTCTGATGATTTAACCCCTTGGGTGGTGGGTTTTGCTGGGGCAGGACAAACCTACCAGGGCAGGTTTATCCTGCCCCAGCAAAACCCACCACAGAAAGCTGGAAGGTCCCCCCCCCTCCCCTCCGCTCGGCGTTAGTACGCCGGAACTTCCCTGCTGCCGCTTTCACCCCTCTCAGCTGCCAGTCACATTGAGCAGTAACGTCAGCGGAAGGCTGGGGGATGTTCGCGGCTCGGAAGGACTCGGGTGCCTGAGGCGAGCAATCCCGAGTCCCCCCGAGTCGCTCCGATACCCGAGTCTGCCGCCGACGTCATGAGTGACGGGCTGGCTGGCAGGACAGGGGACCTCCGGCGGCGCACTGATCACCGGAGGAAAGGGGACGGGGGGGGGGGGGACACAACTGGGGGATTTGTGTGTGGGGGGGGGCTGCTCCAGAGGCGGCGCAGCTGAGCCCGGAAAATTTCCGGGCATACCACTCAGTTTTGTATTGTCCGCAAAAATTGATACATTGCTGAGTAACCCCATCCCAATATCGTTAATAAAAATGTTAAATAAAATGGGCCCTAGAACCGAACCCTGTGCCACTCCAATTAGTACTGGTTTTATATTTGAAACGGCACTGTTCACGACCACTCTTTGTTCTCTATTACACAGCCAGTTTCCTGCCCTAATCCCAGGTCCTCCATTTTATTTTTCAACCTCTTGTGTGGTACAATGTCGAAGGTTTTAGCAAAATCTAGGAAAATCACATAGCATAGCTCATATAGAGTGGATGTGGAGAAAATATGTGCTTGACTTTTCCCTCAGCATTGGGTATTTTTTTTATCATCTGTTGTCTTAATACATTTGGAATGCATTACTGTAGGTGTTTGAATATATATATAATATATATGAATTGTATAATATTAGAATATTGCTACTCTAAAGTTCAGTTTTCCATTATTTTATGATGAAACTAAGCACCAACCAGTAAGCAATATAATAGTATAATAAGCATGAAACCTCCTTTGTTCATTTTACTGGGATCAAAATATTATTTTATGCCTACCTTCAGATACAAATCATATTTCATGCATATTTGTTGACAGTTGTCACGGATGTTGGCGTGAATTGGAGTAATCTGGTTTTTATGTTTGGTTGTTGGGAAACAAAGTCACAATAACAGACACACTTAGTATATTGTACTGTATGTGAGTGTGGCTGTGATACATAATTGTGTACATAGATTGAAAAAAATATATACCAGTACATGCATTTCCGCGACAAAGGACGGCACTCAGGAGTCTTTTTATAGTGCATCTTTCTGCACTATACAAAGACTCCTGAGTGCTGTCTTTCATCGCAGAAGTGCACATATATATATATATATATATATATATATATATATATATTTATATTTATATATATATATATATGTGGAGGAATGACGTCACACATTAAAAGTATTAGTCAACAGCTGGTATAAATAGTCATACTATATTTAATGTGACAATCATTGACAGTATTTACACACACACACACACACACACACACACACACACACACACACACATATTATCTCAATGAACAACTAAGCTCTGTTTTGTGGTATTCCTTTATGTTGAGAATAATGTGATATTCCTTTATGTTGAGAATAACATTTCCAGAGCTTTCTGCTGGATTGCAGAACGCTACATAAATGATACCCAGCGATTTAGGACAAGGCAAGCACTTTTATCTAGTTAAGGTCATTCTAATATTATCTCTACGACTGAATACACAGCGCAGCCCAACTATGCCTAATTTCATTTCACTCATGTTTTGATCTGAATACGAACAAGCAATGTGTACTGGGGACGTTGCACTTTCCAATCTAAAAATATAGATTGATACACATGTATCCAGCAGGGTCAGCATAATTGTAACCCCTTTATGTCTACATACTCTTCTTAATGCAGATGGAGGAAGACACATAATCATAAGATTTAAAGTCAGAAGATCAGATGTAGCATCACATCTCTAAAATGTGCTAACAAGAGCCTTTAGCTAAACTGCGCAAGATAACCCTAAACACCCTTGTCTTTCAACGTGGGCTCTCTGTTAATGCATGGCTGGCAGAGCTCAGGACTTAACTATCTAAACACTGTAGTATTGCTCCAAATACATTGAAATAAAGATGGTTTAACAAGCAGGTGGTTTGCGGAAAATAAAGCAATTTATTGTCAAAGCATTCAACATACTCAGATAAACTGTACAGTTTAATAAATCTTTTTCCTTAATAGGCTGGGGAGGGGGGGGGGGGGAGGAGAAAAAATAGTTATGTAGACTGGATTGCACTGACACAAAATACACTTTGTTTCGAAAAGAAATACACGTTGATGACGCGGTCTGCATGATGTCCGTACTGCTGTGGTGCTCTGTAATGTCCATGCATGCCCTGGAGAATTGGGGCGTCCTCTGTAATATCCATACAGGACTGATTGGTTTGGTGAGATCAAGCCATCAGGTGATGCACACACTGACTATGCCTCATAAAGGAATTGTTCTTCATTTCAAATAAAAAGTAACCCTTAAATACATTAATTACATCTAACCCATAAGTGCTCCATCATTTAAAGTAGAAAGATATGACAAATGCATCAATATGCTGCAATATATATGACATTTAAAAAAAAATGTACTCTTGGAAAGTGAAAATGCGTGCATTCAGAGAGAACCCCCACACACTTTATTCTGGAGGATCCAGGTGTCCATGTCCACGATCCTACTGTGTGTGAGCATTTTGTTCAAGTATCAAGAAGTTGTCCATTTGTCTAATTATGAGAAGTCATATGCCTGGAGAGATGGTGGCGTTCCCTGAAGGATTCGTTGCAAATCGGACATTTTAGTTTCTCCTCTCTCCTCCTCTTCACCAGTGGCTCCATGGCATACTCCTTTTTGTGGTGAGACCTCATGTGATACACTAAGTCCGAAGTCATCCTAAAGGAAGCGTTGCATTTGGCACACCAGTTCTGAGCTGGCAGACATAGGGAGGTGAAGGAAGGAGGCAGCAGAGTAAGGGTAGAAGGCAGCTGCAACTGAAGGGGCCCAGCTGAACTCTTTGGCCAAAAAGTGGTGCCAAAGAGGAAAGGACTTTGCTTTGGCAAACTTCCCGGTAGTGCGCAGTTGCCGTTTAGTTCAGGACCCTGGAGCTTGACCGAGAGAGGATCAGATTGAAATAACCTGGCTGGCCCAACACTGTCTGTATGGCAATCCAAACTCACCCCGCTGGGTACCAGTTTTTGTCCCATTACCTGCAGAGGAGTAACATGGTTAAAGCTGCTCCTGGTTGGCTGAGAGAACGCACTTTTCCTTTCATGCTCCTGGTTCTTCATCTGGGGCACGCTGGTGAAGGCACTGCCTAAGCTTATGTTGTCATCTGCCTGGTTATCTGGCCTGACGTGCAGCCTTTTGTTCTCCCTAGGGCTGTTAGCATGAGTTGGGGAGGTATCTTTGCCCTCAGGGTTTGCCTCGGAGTCTTCCACCCCCCTAGATGCCTTTTTCACTTCCACAAACGCGCTTCTCTTGGCTTCTCCTGTCTCTGGACTTGGTGGAGCATACAACTGGCCACTCTCCTCCACATTGAAGTAGGAGCTGCCTCTAAAGGGTTGGGGACTGCACACCAAGTCCTCTTTAGATGATGCTACAGGTCTGTCCAAAAACCTCCCAGATGGTTCACTCTTTCTGGACCTGCTATCGTCTAAGTGATCGTCGTATTTTCTTTTGGCTTTATGGAGGCTCTCAGGAGGAGATTCCGACTCCTGGCGGGACAGATAAGACTTGATTGATGGGGAAGAACTGAATGAGGAGGATGATGGGCTTCTAAAATTCTCCAAGTCCCGGGCCAAGTTGTGGAAGTCTGTAGTGGGCTTATGATTCTCTTTCTGAGGTTGGTAGACGGATAACTTGTTGTATCTGGCTGCTGACACCATAATGTTCCTGGGCTCCAGCTCCCTGTTGTCCTTCCCCAGCTGCTCTGAGTTAGAGTCGGCATTATGGAGTCTCTTGGGGCATCGAAACCTCACATGGGCCACATAGGGGAAATCAAATTGAAACCTCTGGTTACACTCCAGGCAAGTGTACTGTGATGATCCTAAAATAGAAGTACAAACCAATTAATTTCAATTGTCTTGAAACACACTTAATATTGGGCAATAATAGCAGTCACTTGTCATTTCATAGATGTTAAACGATAAATTGCAAATAACACGATTTACACCTTGCTAAGTAAGGGGAATTACACGTGTGAGGAGTTGCAATAGAAGTCTGGGGACACCTTTGTATAATTATACATAATAATTACGTGGTTGTTCCTGTATTCTAAATTTACCCGGATCATTATTATAGCACATCGCTGTACATTGGTAGAAACCAATGCAGAAGTCGCTTTAAAAGCAGAGTTATCGAAGACTAGAATGTATCAACGTAGTATTAATAATAAATCAGATTAATATTATTGCTATTATTTCTAGATAAGGAACATCATAATTGATACTGACATTTTGTGCTCAACAAATAGCTACTGGTTTCTACCGCCGGTAAGTAATCCATAGAGATGGACATTTTATAAATGTATTTCAATAAACATTATTTTATATAACAGTGGAGGGTTCAATACAGAGGAACACATACAAAAAGACAGACAGACAGTGGCAGATGTCAGAGGCAGAGCGGTTGGAGGTATACAGTACATGAGATTGCGCAATGGAATATGCTGTCATTTACCTACCAGTAGATTTTCCTTGCGACCTGGTTGGGTTAAGAAGAAGCAGGTCTGTCAGTTCCTTCCCATACCAGACTAGTAGCTCCTCGTCTTTGGCAATCCTGCGCAGGGATCTGTAGAAGAGTTGTCCGTTCTTTATGTAGGCTTCCAGATTTTGTTCTTCTTTGTTTCTGGCAGATTGCACCAGACGGAGCCACATCAGTCCCTCGGATGAGCCGTTTGCAGCTGAAGTATCCACCTGCAGGAAAGCAAGGACAATGAAGTATAAGAGGGGTAAAAGTCCCACATGAGCTGAGCGCTAGTCTGTAGGGATCTTAATGCACAGAAGAGCTTTATTATGGATGTAGACCATCAGAATGAATGAAAAATCGTCTGTCCAAGTGAATCACACAGACCTGACATGACAGCCCTCCATATGTTGTATCTGAAATGTGCTTTACCATCAACCAATCTTCCAGATTGTTCTCAGAAGTAACATTAGTTGTTTATTTGTACGTCTAGAGATAAACTTGGAAAATTGGTTCTTAAAATAATTCCTCATCAGCACTTCATAAATTAAAGAGTTTTTGTTATTAACCATACAACTTTCAGATAGATTTTATACTCCAGATATGGCTATGGTTGCAAAACCTATCTATCTATCTATCTATCTATCTATCTATCTATCTATCTATCTATCTATCTATCTATCTATCTATCTGTCTGTCTGTCTATCTATCTACCTGTCTGTCTGTCTATCTTTCTTTCTGTCTATCGCTCATATATGTTTGTCTGTCTGTCTGTCTATGTATTTCATATCTATCTATCTATCTATCTATCTATCTATCTATCTATCTATCTATCTATCTATCTATCTCTCATTTATGTCTGGTCTGTCTATCTATGTATTTCATATCTATCTATCTATCTATCTATCTATCTATCTATCTATCTATCTATCTATCGCATAACTATCAATATATCTATCTCATATCTGTCTATATTTCATTATCTATCTCATGATCTATTTATTAAATGTATATAGCTACATATCTCTCGTATCTGTTTATCTCATAACTCACATCGGTCTAAGTATCTATCTATCTATCTATCTATCTATCTATCTATCTATCTATCTATCTATCTATCTATCTACTTATGTCATCTCTCTTTTTATTATGTGTTTCACCCCTGTTTATAACCACACGCTATTTAATATTATCTATTCCTATGTATGTACATAATGTTTCTTTATAATCTTTATATGTATTTACCTATCTCTATATTCCTTCTTTTTAAAACTGTATCTAACCATATATAATACATAGTCAATATTTGCCTCTCTATACAATTTATAATGTATACAAACAGAAGGTACAAATGTTCTATTGTGTATATTTTGGGGGATAACTGCACATACAGTACCGTAGATTACAATGATGTGTTTAACTAATCTCATCGTTTATTAGCTCAGTCTATGGAGCGTGCCAGTGTAATGATTATAAATGTATATGTGTATCTTGTAGTTGTGCAGAAAAGAAGGTGTGCGAGTTTACCCTTTAAATAATTCAGTCATTATCCTGGTTATCCCCGCGGATTGTGCAATAAGCAGGTGCAGTAGTTTCCTCCAATGCCAAATAAGTTACTTCGGAGACTTACCCGAAATATATAGGGCACTGTCCTTTTGTCTGTGGATTTCAGGGCGATGAAAGCGATGCTGTCATAGAGCGATGTGTGGCTCAGCACACAGGGGCCAAAGATTGCATTTTCTGGGATGTCACAGGTGGTGTAGACACTGGTAAATATATCCGTCAAACACTGCTGGACAGCTTTGGCATCTCCATCCCAAATTGTTTTCTGGACGCCAGAATCTTCCATGACTGACATGTCCTACAAAATACAGACATTAACAGAGTTATAGTTTCTTATACGCCTACTATATGGATTATGCATATATCAATAATGCCATCTCTTCTTTTCTTTATGGCCTTCTGCTTAATTTCATATCACCCGCTGGTGGGTCAATAAGCTAACAAATACTTTGCGCATCCCCACAGACACGTGTCTGTCAACGAGAAGCGAGCCCTGGCTTTTAAACACATTTGGATTATATTGAATCTATATATAGTGTAAAGGAAGTTTTAGAGCGGAGCGACAGAGGGTGCCCAGGGAAAGGGCTTTGTTAAATAGCGGTGTAGTCCTGAGTCCGCAGCAGAGGGACAGGCATTTACAGACGCTCTCTATGCAGGATAGTCATTTGGATCCTATTAGGAATCTAGCGCAGTGTGACAGAAAAGCGTGGAGAATGGATTTCAAGTGGACTGTCAATGTCACTGATTTCATGTCATCTAACCTTTAGCTCTAGTCTACAAGAGGGAACGTATGTCTGCTCATTACCATAATCCAGCTCTTTCCCTCAGAGACTTTAATTAAAAGCAGCAAGCAGAGGTAATTATTCCTATTATTTTCTTTTAGCTCAACGCTCTTATTCGTGGAATAAGGTAAATCCTAGCGAGTCTGGCAGTAGCGAAATCTGACTGTACAGCAGGTACAGTATCAGCGATAAAGTATTTTAGCTGCTCAAATACATCTGCAAGTACTTTCATTATTATTTACTTGGTGAGTGAAGCCACTTGGGAATAGCAAATAATCAAAACCTATAGCTAAATAGAACATATCACATCTTTTTTTTTATATATATATATATATATATATATATATATCGTACTTAACATGGATAACAATGCTAACTTCGTGTTCCTTTACTTGGTACAAATGTACAATTAAAAAAACAACAACTTTGAATTCTGTTTTTACTTGCTATACACAATACGAAGACAATACTTTCTAAAAACATAAGACACTCATATGTATCAATAAAACACTTTCTTGCCGTGTCAGTTTGAAAGTGACACCGTATTCCAATATTAATTATTTTGGAAAATATATGTAAATTAATACATGAATCAATTGTATTTACTTACAGTGCCTATGTTGAAAGTGTAAGTGACTTTTCTATAATGTATTACAATTAAAGGTAGTAATTATGCCTAGAGTATAAGTAAACGGCGAAGTGAAGACCGGCTTTGTGGTGGTGCTTAGCGCGCGTCTGATCGGTTTCAGAACCTCAGCCCCGGACAGCAGCCTCCTACACAATCACTGGGATATACGGATGCGCTAACTTACATAGAATACATCTACCCGACTTGCCAAAGCAATGCATTCACTGTACATAGGTAGATGTTATAATAAAAGTGTCCAAAAAGGAGAACACTCTACTTGTTCTAGCTCTGTAATGTCTGATAGCTCGGTGTACTCAATAAATAAAGTGCTGTATCTTGCATAGGTCTCTTACAATCAGTGACAGCCAGTCCAACAAACAACTCTGTTTCCCAACAATGTAGACTCGGTCGGTAATCCTGGTTACTATAAAAGCACGTTGTTGTGCTCTCTGATCCTCACTCCTTTGTATAAATCCTGTTGTTATTGTGGATTCTCTACAGTGTAGCTGGGAGGACCGGTGAGGGGAACGCATGCATATTCACTTACCAGAAATCCTGCTCTTATATATTCCCAGGGATATCACAAGCAGAAGGGCGAGAAGCGAGGCGTCCTCTCCCGGTGTCCCCCACTATATGCACTATTACTCTAGTTGTATTTCCATGTCGAGACAGAGATGTTGCAGCATGTCTCTCTGCCTTGGTCGGTGTGCAAGGGTGGATGGAGAAGCAGATGAAAGGGTGGGGGGTGGGAAAGAGTAAATACAATCAGATAGAGAAAAACGAAAAGAAGGGGAAGAAAAAAAGAGGAAGACAAGGAGTTGTGCAGATGGAGCCGGCGCAGTGACTGTCTGCCACACAGACACACACTTTTTGTTTGCTGCACATAATCTGCCCAATGACGCGTGACAGCCCACGTCCCCTCCCTTTAACTCTTCCTAGGCATGCCAATCCTTCTCCCCTGCTCAGCCATCGCCTCCAGCTGGATCTGGCTACCTGGAATGGTAAATACTGTGGTGTTACTGCAGTAACTGTACAAGCATTTCCACCAGGCACCTATTATCCAGACAGGGCTGGAAAAGAAAGTTATCCATGGAATGCATGGGAGTTTGGGTTGAATAGAACAATAACTGTTATTACATAAAACAGACACAATAAATGAACAGAATCCGAAATAGAAGCTAATATGTATTAAATGGAGACTGGAAGCGCTTCAGGGAACCCCTCTCATTCCACTTGTGTAGATTATTCTACATACTGTATGTAGATTTACACAATGTCTTCTAAATATTTGTTCCACGTATCTCAAACAGCATCACCACATTGTCCTTAACTTCAGTTGTGTCAGGAGGCAACTGATTCCTCAGTGAGTAAGTCAATAAATATTCTGTTGGTAGGAAATGGATATACAGAATATGTTGGTAATTATAGACCAATGTGTTGCAGGATTTTCATTGCACAGTATACACAAGTGTTATGTTAGATTGCCTGGCTCGCAATGTACTGCATACTACTCTGCAAACACTATCAGCAGCAATAAGTTTGATCGTTACTATGGGAGAAGTGTCTAGTTAGAGAGGATGTAGGATAGAGGTTACTTACAGTGGAGTCAGGAGGATCTAGGTCACAGGAAGGCTGAGTGGATGATCATTTTATAGGGTTTTTATTTTGTCTTCACATGAAGTTTTCTCAAGTGTAATCTTATGTTAATGTATTATCTCCTAACCCTCTTTCTCTAATGGAAGGAGGCCATTACATCTCTATGTGTACTTTTTAATGGAAATATAGTGTAAGTCATCGTGTGTAGCCAGGTTTAGTGTTTCTCCTCAGTCTTTGAACATCCTCCTTATCTCATTGTACTACATGGCTCCGAACTAGACAGGGCCTCTCCAGGAGAGTCGTAAAGGAATCATTTTCATAAATGAACTAAGACCTGGGAAGCATAATTAGGACATAGCAAAGATTATTGGTGCCACCTAGTCGCCTGCTTTAATGTATTGGAGAACAAGCACTTCCTTATATATTATCCTTCCTGGAACACAGATACCATAACTGTTATATACAGTAGGCAATGTTACTCTGTTTTGTAGTCATCTCCAACATGACAGACACACCTTCTAAATCATGGAGCTTTAAACATACAGATAACGATGTAGTCTCAGTGTTTAGGCTTCCTACTGTATATGTTGGTGACTTTTCCAGCGAATATGCCATGCTACTGTACATCAGTTCTATCCAGTCCTTAGCACATCAGCGGCCCATCACTAGACAATGTACAGTACTTTCACATTCTAATGACAGCCTCTTCCACACAAAGCAGAGATTTATTAGGCATTTTGGTAATATACGTAGATCCCATCTTCTTCTTTTACATAATCTATGACTGATTTATCATTGTGATGATACAATGCACTGGGAAATAATAATACAAAAAAAAAATCATTTTTCTTATACAGTGGTCCTTACTCAATCCTTAAAACTGTATGTTTCTGAAGTCGAGGACTATAGAAGTATACTACAGTCAGATCCCCAGGTTATGCAACTGCTTAACTGTGCTCAGAACTGCATTGTTTTCTTGATACATATCATTTCTTTACACCATCATAGCAATGTTTTAGGTGTGATGGTGTAAATATGTTTTATGTGTATAGCTTTAGGCTGATCTACAGTATATACTGTATAATACCAGTGGTAGAGTTGCCAGGTTATTACTCCAGCAACATTACAGTACATTAGCGAACCTCACTCAGATTTACAGAAAACACACACACACACACACACACACACACACACACACACACACACACACAATAGATCAACAAAATGCCGCATTGGAGAGATAATCAGAAAAGTTCACATACAGTAACTTGTGCATGATCGTGGATTAAAGAATTATATATTTATTACAGGTATATTTGAAAGACAGCCTATACTAGTTTACAAATACCATATATGTAAATACTCCCAATGTCCGAACAAGATCAGGTGTATTAACCCTTCTATTAGTCATATAATTCCTCAACAGCTTACAGTGTAGTTTGGGTAGTGTATCAAATTGTTATTGCCAATATAATTATGTCCTAAAAGTCTAGCACACATAGTTGTGATTACTTTTTAATTAAACAAAAATGCACACTTACATTTTGTACTGTTTGTGTCTAAAATAATTCAAGGGTTAAAATATATGGAAACAGTAAGGGACCCTTCAGTCCCAGGCCATTGCATACTGTATGACGTCATCACTGTTCAGGACCTGTGGAGATTGCACCACGATGTGCATTGTATTCTGCACTGGGAATGAGTACTAGTAATCGCTGAACGTTTGCACACAAACTGCTACATGCATAACTGTGTATTACAGATACTGGATCAGTACAAATCTCTGCCATTTTATTTTATTGGGGGGCTATAATTGTTTGCTACTTGGTTTCTCACACACATAAGTAACCAATGAAACTGCACGTTTTCATTCTATTCTACAGTCACATGGTTCATTTACACATGGCTTATTACACAAGATAATCGTTCATTACTATTGCATGTTACAGGGTTCTCTCAGTTCACAGGACGAGTTAAGGATATATTCAGACTGTAACCGTACTAGCAGAAAGGGGATATACATTGTTATGTGCAATTCAATAACTATTGTTCTCGGTTCCTAGTCGAATTTCACTTTTTAATAACTTGGATGTACTGTAATTCCTCTACATTCATTTATGTGTCAACCGCGTTTAACATTTCTCTATAGGGTATATATAACTGTCTCATCGCCTGTAGATCTCTATAAGTTCCAGAAAATCTCTCTCCAATCGGGTTCTAATAGGACAGGTACTTGCAGTTCACCAGCAGCTGACAATCTCGTGTTGCCCGCATCTGTTTGCACTACTAAGTGTTAAAAAAGTGACTCAACATCTTCTATATTTTGTCATGTTTTCTAGAGTCAAACCCCAGTTGTGATCATTGAAAGATAAGCAGTTAATTGAGACACTAGTGGGAATAGTGCTCATAAATGATTGCTGAGTTTGAGCTCTTGTTACAAGTAGTGGGGGATCTGAACATTTAGTATTACTATGAAGATCAAAGTCCCCCACTGTTAAGTTGACAGATAAATGACTAAGATGAAATCACTTATGTGTCCTGTAGCACAAAACTAGGTTGCTCGCTGCATTTGCTGACTATAAAGCCTATATAGTTCTTTGTGCATTTCAAGAACATTCTTCAGTATTCTTCCTAAGCACGAGGATATGTAAATATGGCTAATTGGCACACTCTCTTGTATAAAGAATTAATGGAAGGCAACACAAGCCATCAGAAGATAAACAGTCCAAGCACAAATATGTCAAGCTTTCAATCCAGGACTGCCCACATAAAGAAATAAAAGCTAATGACCTTTGCCACGTCCACTTAGCCCATGTAGTTTCATGGCACGAGGAACGCTGCAGCCTGGAGAAACTCAACAGGTTAAGCCTTCCTCATGTGGCTTCATACAGATACGGGGTTGACTCATGTGGTTGTTTATTTCACTTTATTTCTCCAGACTTTCTACTGGATGATAGAAACTTCACAGTTATTACTTGGAACATCTAAACTAATTAAGTAGAGATTTATAAAAGCGTGGAGAGAGATAAAGTAGATGAAAAGTATGACAGTCAGCCCTTAACTGTCATTTTTTAAACACAGCTTGTAACATGACAGTAAGGAGCTGATTGGTTGACACATTTTTTCTATCAAATTCCCCTTTAATGAGCACTTTTTCAACCTTTTTTGTTTTTGGTATTATATATCAGTATTCATATTGAAAATCTACTAGGAAGATTTTCTTGTTTCAAAAAGACTAAACTGTTAGCTGTCAAAGGCGATGTTGCCCAGCGTGTATGGACAGCGATGATCCCGGAAATCACTGGGCTAAAAATCGCTCAGTACATACAGATGGAATCGCTATATGCCAGCCTCCGCCATCTGCCAGAAGGGGGCGTGCACACGAGATGCTTACACGCCCTCTGCTTCCCTCTGCAGCTCCTCCTCCGCAGCCTCCTCCCCCCCCCCCAGATGTCCCCAGCTCCCACCAACCCCTGCCTGTCTCCCTGAAGCGGAGACGGGCAGGGAAAGCAATCCCTGCCGCTGTGTTGATGGGGACGCGCCTGCGGAGCACCTCTCCGCCAGTGATTGCCAGCTGAGGGAATCTGGCGATTCCCATTGCTGAAAGCAGCTCAAAAGACAAACTTGAGCTGCTTTGTGTGTTTGGGCCTTTACTGGGGTTTTCATCTACATTCCTCTGTTTCAACACAATTACTATTTATGAAAGGGGGTTTAGTATGATTTACCAACATGTTCAAAATATTAACGATAAAAAATACCAACAAGCATTGGCAGACAGTCAAAATACCCACATGGTCAAAATGCCAACATTCATTATGCCAACATGGTCAAAATGTCGACATTTTTTTTAAAAGACCACATTTTTTGGGGGGTACACATAGGTTGTCATGAACACCATATAAGTGTACTGAGTCCAATTGCATGGCTCGCTGCGCTCAGCACACTATTATAATCCAACTCGATTCCTACTTGGATCATGAAGTAAGAACAAGCCAGTTTCAAAAGAATACAAATCATGAAAAATGTTGACTTTTTTGTCATGTCGACATAAATTTGACAGTAGATGGGAAAGTAACCCTTTCACTGCGCTGTATAAATATCGGCAGCACCTCTATAAGTCCCCCCTGTTAGTGGAGGAGAAAGAACGTATGGGTAGAGAAGATATAGCGTGTGCCTTCAATTGATTCACCACCACCACCTTAAATTTCAGATGGACATAGACATTTCTGGTAAAACAATTTGTACAATTTATTATAAAATAATATTTGTTCCATATGCAGTCACAGTCTTCTTAATCACAATAACCCGACGCGTTTCGTCCTACGGACTTCATCAGGGGTATTACATATGACTCATATTGGCATGTGTTCTTTGATAAAAAGCTGGTTGTGCTGGTTTCTCAGTAGGATACTGGAACCGTCTAAAAACGTGTCTCTGCAATTTCCCTTTCAGTATGGAATGGGGCAAAAGAGTAGATGATTTGGAGAGGGTTTTTTTCCTCAATCCTCTCCAGAACGTATTCAGTAATTCCCAAGCTGCCACTCCAAATGATCTGCAGCTATTTGGAGTGGCAGCTTGGGAATTACTGAATACGTTCTGGAGAGGATTGAGGAAAAAACCCCTCTCCAAATCATCTACTCTTTTGCCCCATTCCATACTGAAAGGGAAATTGCAGAGACACGTTTTTAGACGGTTCCAGTATCCTACTGAGAAACCAGCACAACCAGCTTTTTATCAAAGAACACATGCCAATATGAGTCATATGTAATACCCCTGATGAAGTCCGTAGGACGAAACGCGTCGGGTTATTGTGATTAAGAAGACTGTGACTGCATATGGAACAAATATTATTTTATAATAAATTGTACAAATTGTTTTACCAGAAATGTCTATGTCCATCTGAAATTTAAGGTGGTGGTGGTGAATCAATTGAAGGCGCACGCTATATCTTCTCTACCCATAAATTTGACAGTGTTGGCATTTTGTCAATGTTGTCATAATGAATGTCGGCATTTTGAATGTTATGAGATATGCACCCTTGGGTGCCACCCTGCGCTCAGTGTCACTTAACCTTATTGATGTGTGTGCTATGTGTTCTAGCGGTGCTTTATATATCACATGCACAGTAAATTGATGAATAAATAGAGGATTTATTTGTCACAAAATTAAAATATATTCTGAGACATTTATCATTGCATGTAGGTACAATACATAATAAAATGAATGAATATACAGTACAAATATCAATAAAAATAGAGATAAAAAATATATATTTGCTGCGGATAAAAAAGTGGATAAGTGTGGATTAAATAATTGTGCAAGGTGTCGGTATGTTTTTTTATGTGAATTCCTGCACTCGCCCAGCACTGTCCACACAGTGACAGCACCAGCGAGAGTCTACCGGCAGACACTCACCCCAGCCTGAAAGGTAAAGAGACCCGGACCACCTAATTGGAAGTAGAAATACATCCAACTGAATACAGGAGCCACAGTTTGTGGCAAATACTCACTGGTACCACAAAGACTGTGTTAGTCTATGTAAGTCTATGTATGTCATCCCCACCCCCCACCTTCCCCATTGTGGCATGTGTACCGGTACTAGGGTAATTTAATAACAGTTACAAAAAGTTAAAAAACATACCGACACCTTGCACAATTATTTAATCCACACTTACCCACTTTTTTATCCGCAGCAAATATATATTTTTTATCTCTATTTTTATTGATATTTGTATTGTATATTCATTCATTTTATTATGTATTGTACCTACATGCAATGATAAATGTCTCAGAATATGTTTTAATTTTGTGACAAATAAATCCTCTATTTATTCATCAATTTACTGTGCATGTGATATATAAAGCACCACTAAAACACATAGCACACACATCAATAAGGTTAAGTGACACTGAGAACAGGGTGGCACCCAAGGGTGCATATCTCATACCATTTCTCTCCAAAGAGGTACCCTGTAGTATACCTCCCACACCCCGCTGCCGACCCACTTTAACCAAGTCTACAGCGCAGCTACCCCAGAACTCCTTCCGTACGGCATTTTGAATGTGTTAGTAGTTTGACTGTCTGCCAATTGTTGTTGGTATTTTTAATGTTGGCAATTTGAATGCATCATAGAAAAGGTTGAAGTTACAATAACTTTTTTGCACGCTATGTAACTAACATGGAGGGTCTTGAAGATTATGAGAATATGTAAGGAATAGGACAACAAGTATTGTGTCCCAGTGTGATGCATATGTGTTTGCTTCTATAACCTATAGGTCTATTTATTAGAATTTTTTATTTTCCACCTGTCTGTACAATGGTTTTACTTTTGTATCAGATATTTAACGTATCTCTACATTGTGATACTGTACATAAGGATGACTGGCGGTAAGAATTCTGAAGTTGGCATCTCGAAGTTGGGAATCCCAACATGGACCAGGTAAGTATACCTGCCCTCCCCTTGCTCACTCCAACCCTCCAATCCCACACACTGATCCTAAACCTCCCTGCTAGTGCCTAACCCAGTGGTTCCCAAACTGTGCGCCGTGGCTCCCTGGGGTGCCTCGGGACACATGCAGGGGTGCCCTGGGTTGGCAGTCCAGGACCAACTAAAATTTTTAATGGTTAATTATTTATAAGCAAAACCAGTGCTGGTGGCTGCCAATCATAAAATGTGTACAAACAGAAGCAATTCCTGCCCTTTTCCACATAACTGACCCTAAGAATAGTATATTAATCCAATCTAATTAAAATAAATTTGGCCTAGGGGTGCCGCGAAATAAATTCTTATACTCTAGGGTGCCGTGATTAAAAAAAGATTGGGAACCCCTGGCCTAACCCTAATCCCCGAACCCACGTCTAATGCTAACCCCACTCCCTGCAGCCTAGTTAGTGCCTAAACCTAATCCCCCACACTGCAGCCTGACCCTAACCCCTCTTCCCAGCAGCCTAACCTTAAGTCCCCACACTAGTAAATAAACTTAACCCCCCTTCCCCAGCCACCTGCTATTGCTCCCCACATACTCACCAATCAGGATGCCACATGTTGGTATTCCAATGTTGGCATCCTGACCTCTTTGACGGACCGGCGCCAGTCTTCTGATAGCAGTAAGGATGGTGGCATCAGTATACTGCATGCCAGCATCCTGACCACAATGATGCTGCCCACATCCCCTCTACATGTATGCTCCCATTTATCTATCACACTGTCCTTTCCACAATGTCAAACAACAAATGCCTTTTTCTCAGAGTACAGACATTTAGCAGTACTTTCATTTAATAAGAGACAGTCTATGTAATATTACTGTAAGACATTATCAGGTATACTCTATTAAATGATGGGCTGAACAAAAGCCTGAAATAGCCTCAGTGCAGATATCCATGGTGTCTTCGAAGATTTGAATTTACATTTTGTCAATTTTAAGCAGCTCCTAAGATCCATCAATTTCCAGGTACATTTTGAGCCAATTTTACAATTATAAAGCCAATCAGGCGATATCGCGCCATCAGACTAATGACTGTATTAGCATATACCTAGCTTAATGAGCTGCTTTAAATTTAAGATTCTCAACTTCCAAACCATTGAAATATGTATATACAGAGTTAGAAATAGTGTTCTCATGAATCAAGGTCTTAGCACTAATTCAAAATCCAGAATAGTCAGCAAGTCTCCAATCATCTCATCATTGCTCTATTCAAACTCTGTTGCTTTTTAACTATTACTCTGTGGTCATGTGATTCCCAGAGTGCAGTTACCAATTGCACAAGTGTTACTACTGTAGTTGCTGGTTAATACACTTCTATGTCTACATCAGTGATGCATGCTCTCTGTGTCCATCTTGGTCTTTGTCATGTGACTCATTCAGCCAACTTCAGTGTTTCAGCAGTTACATGACTTCATTCACCAAATGGGCTTCTTCCTGTTACTATAATAACCAACTAAAAATGAAGTCTTACATATGCCTTTCCACAAGGCCATGTCCTCATACTACTCAATTCAACCAGTCTGACCCAAAAAGATTGCTATCCAATAATCAGTGTTAAGGTGCATACAGACGGATAGATTTGGGCAACGATTCAATGTCTTAACAATTTCTTCTGAACTCCTGCACAAACGATTTGTGTCAAATGATGAACGATTGAGCAAACGATTACACATGAACGATTGATCTTTAATGATGGTGGATGTAGAGGGAGCCAGTCAATCAGCCTTACCAAATCGTTCATCGTGCATACACATGAAACGATTGGTACACATCGCTAATGATTGGTCGCTGATCTTTCTGCATGCAGGAAAGATCAGCGACCTCTACCAACGACCGGCGGGTACGCGCATCATCCGATGTATCGTTCATACACATGGAACGATTTGAGCAATTGGTCGTTTCAATCCATCAGGAACGCCCAGATCTTTTGCCAAATCTTTCCGTGTGTACACACCATTAGACTGGGAAAAAAGTGTCCCACCTGGGAAATTAAGTGTTTGGGGTCCATTCATAAAGGTGTGATCAGCAACCACAGGGATCCTGATCATAGATTAACAATGTCTAGTTTGACAGTTGATAACTTGACACCAACATTGACACTTTTTTTTAATACTTTATCAACCACATGGACATTGATCAAGAAAGGTAAAGTGCTCTCAGCACCTTGCCCAAAGCATGGAGAGCTAAGTGAGAGAACATGGTACACTTATTTGGGATCCATGCTATCAAATCTACAAATTGACACAAGAACCCCCTGAAAAATCCATCTTCAGCTTGTCCTGTGTCAACCATTTCCACGATGACCTGTTGCTTATGCTGATGCTGATCTTTTATCTATATTGACATTCATTGTGCCTGTTAACCTTTTGAGGTCAACCTTGATACTGTCAACATATTCATTGTTACCCTAATATACCATACCTGCCACCACAGATGCTTGGCTAACCATTAAGCAACTGTGTATTAGTTGTCCTGCTGTACCAGGTAACTGATCATCTAATAGGGTAACAATGTGTAATTTGAGCACACAGTCTAAAACCTTACCCCAGAGGATGGAGTGGGCCCTCAGGCACTGAAGGTCACAGGGAATTCTCCTGTACCCAAGTTGGCCAGTTTGACCATGTCAATCACTCTGCCCTGATCCACTGAATTATATTAAATCTAATTGAGACTTCCTCCTGCATAAATGCAGCAGCAGCAACTTTAATTACTTATTTTCCATGATTTAAGTTGTTTAGCCCAAAGTAAGACAAGCCATTAACTTGCTATACATTTAGTTCAATATATAAGTGAAGGTCACCCAAAAGAGCACAAACATGGAATTATTGTGGCCTGTTATTATATACCAATGAATCTAAAGTTTGGAATTCATTGTTTGTCAATGCAGTTTACCAGTTATGGTTACTTACTATTTGAAAGCTGCATCAATTCCTTCGCTGTCATGTGCTAGGTGCCCCATGTGCTGGTGCCCTAGGCTGCAGCCCAGGGCTTAAAGTGGAGAGGTGGTGGAACTCATTTCACTCTGCCACCTAATCCCCCCCCCCTCCCCTCCCTCCATTAGGCAGAGCCAGGGCCAGTTGTAGGGTTTTTGGCACCCCTATGCAAACTATAATGCTTTTCTGTTAGAATTACTGTGCAGGGCCAAAGTGGAGGTTTAAATAGTTTAGTTCCATTCTATTTCCCCCACTTTAATTCCTAGCTGTGAGGCTTTCACCTACTTCTTCACTTCATGCATATATTAGGAGTTCTGCTTAATAATAGAAAGGTATTCTAACCTCATCATCCTGGACAGCTTTATCAAATACTGTATATTGATTTTCAATGAAAAAAAAAAATGTAACCCAAAACGAATGTTATGTTTGAATATTTTGACACTGGAAGGAAATATGTTTCTCCTGCACTTGCATGTACAGTATTCAAGTATCTTATTGGCTATCCCAAATCAAATGACAGTTGTTGACAGTTGATAGCCAATAAGATCCTGCTTTGAAATCAGAGTAAATCAGAGTAAATCAGAGCCTGGATGTCTCTATTTATAATACAGATTAGTTTCTACATGAACCCATATATTAGCATACTGTATATGAAATAGGTGGAAATGACCACTCATGGGAAAGTCAGAGCACAATGAAACTGTTTGCATTATAAAGTACACTTTCTTCTACTTCATTTCAAGGGCACTTTCATCCATAAGAATCTCACAGTGTCACAAGACGGGTCCTGGAGGCTTTCTCTTTAGGCTGTTGTGAGCAATGGATGTCAGCAGCTGCAATTAGTGAACCGCTTCAGTATTGTATTGTCCCAGATAAAGTGTTTAATCAAGAACCGATTTGGATGCAACATATGGAAGTGCGTGTAATTCGTAATGACCTTAGCACATTGTCATTGAGCGTATCAGTAATCTGCATCAACTACATTAGTGGTAATGGGCAAATCTGAGTTTCTCATTAGGAACAGTTTTGTCCATTGTCAAAGGATTCATGAGAAAGTAATGGGCCCAAAATGAGTTCTGGGATCCCCCATTTAATGTAGGCTTATCCAGTTGTAATAAGCGTTATCTTGTCTTAAATGTCAAGGCTCAGTACAAGGTAACATAAAGCACTTATGGTTTAAAGCAGAGTGCTTAGAGCAAACCTTGTCAGGGTGGATGTTGCACTGACTTTCCTAATACTCATCCCTGACTCAGTGCTGTTTGTGTAACACAAGGTAGTGACCAGTGGTAGACGCCATAATACAGTACAATGCAATGTGGTCCCAAGTGCTGGTGGGGTATCTCCTGTGTAATGTAGCTTCAAGGCAGAAATCAGCAACAGACAACACACTAATGAAATCTGCACACGACAGTATTACAGACTAAATGCCATGTATTATGAGCGTGAAAGCCATAGTACTTGCATTAGATTACATAATTATCACTATAAATAATAATGACAAACAGCTGTTTAGTGGCATATATATATATATATATATATATAGATAGATATCTATCTATCTATCTATCTATCTATATATATATATATCATGGTAAAACATAAGGAATTCCCATCCATACAGTAAAGTTGATGGACAAAGTCGTGTCCCTTTTGTCAGTTCTTTTGTGTGATTTTGTTCCAGCAAGTACAGTGAGAACACACCAAAGTTCAAATTGATAGAAAATGATAATAAGCGTTGAATCCCTACAACTTAAAAAGGGAGATTTATTTTCTCCAGCCATAAATCTCATTCCCTTGTTCCTTTGCCCAATGAAGCATGATAAAGTCCTTTTCCAGAAAGTATTCAGCATGAGAACGACAAAGCTCACCCAATCACTAGCCATCTGCTTCCACCACATGCACCGGCCAAGTAGGGAGGCTGAAGGCTGCATGCAGAAAGGTCACCGCTATTAGGACTTCAGAACAAATGGGAGATCACTGAATAGCACTGGGATCCTTTAGTGCTCCTTGTATATGTGTATCTATAGAGGCAGAGAGAAAGGCTGCTTTATGTCGCTGCAACAATCGCAAAACAAAAAGAGAGAACGGGGTCCTAAAAAGGGCAAAATAGCATGTATCATGATACATAAAGGGGGTAGAAAGAGAAGTGAAGCAAACGTCAATTGGATTTAAATTGTAATATATAAATGTGATAATGAGTACAAATGGTATAACATTGCAGTGGGGTGTAATCGCGTTATCAAGTACAAACAAATACCGGTAGGCTGATCTATCTATCTATCTATCTATCTATCTATCTATCCATCTATCATCTATCTATTCATCATCTGTCTATTTATCTGCAGTATCTATCTATCTATCTATCTATCTATCTATCTATCTATCTATCTATCTATCTATCTATCTATCTATCTCTCTCTCTCTCTCTATCTATCTATCTATCTATATATCTATCTATCCATCTATCATCTATCTATCTATTCATCATCTGTCTATTTATCTGCAGTATCTATCTATCTATCTATCTATCTATCATCGATCAATCTATCTATCTATTCATCATCTGTCTATTTATTTGCAGTATCTATCTATCATCTATCTATCTATCTATCTATCTATCTATCTATCTATCTATCTATCTATCTATCTATCTATCTGTCTATCTGTCTATCTATCTATCTATCTATCTATCTATCTATCTATCTATCTATCTATCTATCTATTCATCATCTGTCTATTTATCTGCAGTATCTATCTATCTATCTATCTATCTATCTATCTATCTATCTATCTATCTATCTATCTATCTATCTATCTATCTATCTATCCATCCATCCATTAGACTACACGGCTTGTGGAAAGGTGTCCTGCACAATGACCACATAAAGCAGATTCTGTACTTCCAATTGATGGGTTATTGTCCTGCTGAATCCATGAATGTAAAACTGGCTCATTATTGCCAAAATGTGCTAAAAATGTTGTTTGTACTTGCTAAAGCCATTTATTATTTCGCCCCTGCATTGTGTTTTTATGTCCCCCTATTATATAGAGCAGAGACAAGAGGGGCACTTGATGGCTGGGAGGGGGACAGGAGGCGTATGTTGCCAAGCGCTAGTGTCCTGCAGAAACAAGGAATTTATTGATTAGTGCCTGTGAATGAGGGGTGTGCTGGCTGGGGCCACCCTAGTGTCACTGCTGGACTTGTCACCTTAGCAGGGCTTGCACAGATTTTGCGCTAGACTATGTCTCAGTGCCAAAATTAGGTCACTTCACTTCTAAGCATTTGAAACCCGTCAGTGAATTACCAGCCCTGTATCAGCATTACAGCCCACACTGCTTGGAACCACGCGAACACGTCCGTCCTCCTGGTCACTCACATGAAGGCTTTGTCATTTCATTTAATCACAGAGAGCCAGGGCTCTAGGAAAACAACTTTTAGCAGGGTAATGCGCATCTGTCTGCTACACCACTGCCCCCCTCCCCTGCCTCCCACACCAATCCTAAAATGATACTGTATTTAAAGAGTGGGAAATGAATATAGTAGGTCAGAAATAATATTTGCTTGGAGTAGGGATTAATAGAAGCGCTGGGTAATGCAGCTTCCCCGAATTACTATCAGGATTAAGAGGTAGATATGGCAAAGGGACATATTCTGGTCGCTATTTATTTTGATTAATGGCCATGAGAGGATTTGGGGGAGAGTGGGTTCTCCGAAACAACATTTCACACTTTCCCACCTAGGAAGAAAAATTAACAGCTGCTCTGTTAAAAAAAAAAAAAAAAAAAAAAGCATGGTGCTATGTACTAAGCACATGGTGCACTTTGAGATTACTTTACTGTAATATATGATCGGGTGCAACTATCATGTTCTAATTGCAGAAGACTGAAATAATCCCAGTATAACATGACTGTCGCCTGAGCAAACCAGAAGGGGCGCTGTGGTCACCTACAGCACCTGCAGCCAAAAATCAAGGATTCAAAGGTTCATAGTGAGTTAAACAGAGGCCATCTTTTTTCACTAGTGGTAATCTATCTATCTATCTATCTATCTATCTATCTATCTATCTATCTATCTATCTATCTATCATCTATCTATCTATTCATCATCCGTCTATTTATCTGCAGTATCTATCATCTATCTATCTATCTATCTATCTATCTATCTATCTATCTATCTATCTATCTATCTATCTATATATCAAACTTGTGAATGCCACACATGTATAAATCTATCTAAAAATATATATATATATACACATACACACATATATATATACATACACACACACACACACGCGCGCGCGCGCGCGCGCGTGTGTGTGTGTGTGTGTGTATCTATGGGCCTTATTCAGATCTGAGCTCAGTACAAATTTGTTTGGAAAATGGGCAAAACCATGTGCACTGCAGGTGGGGCAGATGTAACCTGCGCAAAGAGAGTTCAATTTGGGTGGGGTGTGCTGAAACTGAAAACTAAATTGCAGTGTAAAAATAATGCAACCAGTATTTACCCTGCACAGAAACAAAATAATTCACGCAAATCTAACTCTCTCTCTCTATACATGTTACATCTGCCCCACCTGCAGTGCACATGGTTTTGCTCATTTTCCGAACAAATTTGTACTGAGCTCAGATCTGAATAAGGCCCATATGTAGATACATACAAACACCACTGGGTGTAGTATGACCAAGCAGTAGAAGTAGCCTACGCGAATCCTTGTTCAAGATGTACAAGTAGATCTGAGGCTATACATAATTCAAGCTTAATTACACAGGAAGTGCATTAAACTGATTACTGTTCTCAGTTATTAAATAGAGCCATAGTAACTGAGTTACACTTATATAAGTACCAGAAAAAGAGAAAGTGCAGTGACATTGGATATATGCCATCAGGTGGAGACTGCATGTAATGTAAGAGCTACAGTATATACTGTATACTACTATCAGACTCTTGGTATGATTGCTCGCTTCTGGCTGCTTTGATTTCCCCTAATGCGCTTTGTTTTGTTTCTGATAAATTAACTCTATTGTCAATCGGCACTTCTTCCTAACCTGACTGTCTGAGTATACTCCTTTCCCATTCATAGAGACTTGGCATCAATGACTCCGTACACTCGTCCCACAATAAGCCTATTCTCTTCCTACAGAGCGGATGGCAGATGAATACGTCAGAATGGAATTCAGGCTCAGGCGCAATTACAAGCACTTTATGGCATATGGAACTGGCAAACAGCACGGGGAGAGGGGGAGATACAACTGTTGAGGAGAGTAAACAATGTAATAACACTGGTATTAAATGCTAATCACATACATTTCTCTTCCCTGCTCTCTCCAGGAAATAGTAGGATAATTACATTCAAATCATACTAATATACTCAAAAGGAAGAAAATGTGACTGAAGTCATTGTATTACGATACCAGTTCCCACGCACATATAGGTTGTTTTTCTATTATTATTATTATTATTATTATTATTATTATTATTATTATTATTATTATTATTATTATTAATAATAATAATAATAATTATTATTATTATTATTTTCTCAGTGATAAACACATTGGGGCTGATTGGATGCATGTGTGTAAAAAAATAAAATGATATTATATGGCTACAGCTAAGCATATATGCATTTCTTTGGTGGTCTGCCTTAGTTTGCAAACATAGAACCTGACCCTACTCATTCTGGATGGTATATGGTCACTTGGTCGACAAGCATTAGGTTGACATGCATTAAGGTCGACATGGTTTAGGTCGAAAGGGTCATTAGGTCGACACAAGCATTAGGTTGACATGGGGAAGTTCGACAGTCGAAAGGTCGATATTAACTTTTTTTTTCAACCGACGTGCCCGAAACATGGCAAGCGCAGTGTGCCCTGCGAGGGGGCGCGGTGCTATGTTTCAGTGTCCATTTCGATATTCGGGTAAAAAAGATGAAAACCCCATGTTGACCTTTTGACTGTCGAGCTTTCCCATGTCAACCTAATGCTTGTGTTGACCTAATGACATGTCGACCTTCAGTCATGTCAAAATTCATGCAAGTCAACATAGTGGTGTTGGCCTAAACACTGCCAGTAAAACTGACAGAAGCTGATTTCTCTACTGCAAAATCAGGCCTCATATAAACCTTTCTGGCTGTTTTTGTGCCACACTGGAATGTAAAGAATGCCAACTGCATAACTGCCTACCAACCTTTGGGAGCTGCTTTAGTGCAGAATGTACCAAACACCATAATGAGAAAAATTCCAAAGCTTGGCCCAGTAGTTAATGTCACCTAAAGATGGCATCAGCCATTGTAGATTATAAACTACTGTACAGATTGCAAAATCTGAACCCCTGTCCCTTATTGTCTATTTTAATACATACAATGCCATGTTGATAATGTCTTGTTGCAGTATATAGTGGTGATATAACATTATAAATAATGGAACAAAACTCAGATAATTAACAAATGGGCCCCTGTGTGTAAGGAGACACATACAGATTTAGGCCTGGATTTTATTTTTATGACCATGCTCCTCCTATATTTTTCTCTAAGCTAATTCTCACACACCTAATTGAGCCCCATCATATCTTCCTGCAGCACTTAGATTCCCTTTCTATTTACAAAAGACTAATATTTATCAATAGATATGTAATGGTTAGCATTACTGCCTCACAGCACTGAGGTCATGGGTTTGATTCCCATCATGGCCCTAACTGTGTGGAGTTTGTATATTCGGTACTTATGTAGTATCTGGGCTGCCGATTTTTTGATTGTATGCCTTAAGTTAAGGCATACAATCAGATGCGATGCGATGCGATATCGCATCGCATCGCATCCGATATCGGATGCGATATCGGATGCGATGACCCGATTTTTCCATAGGAATCAATGTTAAAATGATTCCTATGGAAAAATGGGTCCTTTTCATACCCCTACTATCCAAGTGGGCATGGAGTTGGATATAAACCTGTGGCGAGCGTAGCGAGCCACCGAGCCCGAAGCGTGGCGAGCGAAGCGAGCCCCGCGAGGGGACGGTATTCGTCCCCTCGCGGGGCTCGCTTCGCTCGCCACGCTTCGGGCTCGGTGGCTCGCTACGCTCGCCACAGGTTTATATCCAACTCCATGCCCACTTGGATAGTAGGGGTATGAAAAGGACCCATTTTTCCCATTGAATTCCATGTTAAAATGGACTCAGTCCATTTTAACATTGATTCCTATGGAAAAATCGGGTCATCGCATCGCATCGCATCGCATCGAATCGCATGGTCGCATGCGATGCGATGCGATCTCCCGATCCGACCCGATTTAGAAATCGGCAGCCCAGTTACTACATAAGTACCGTATATTCTCCCCGTGCTTGCGTGGGTTTTCTCCAGGTGCTCCGGTTTCCTCCCACAATCCAAGGATATACTGGTAGGTTATTGTTTGCCAACAAAATTAACCCTAGAATGTCTGTGTGTGCGTGTACATGTGTTAGGGAATATAGATTGTAAGCTCCACTGGGGCAGGGACTAATGTGAATGTTCAAATATTCTCTGTACAGCGCTGCGGAATATGTGTGCGCTATATAAATAACTGGTAATAAATCAATAAAATAATAAATAATAGGTTAGGCCAGTTCTAAACAACCTGTGGCACTCCAGCATACAGATTTAGCATGCCCTAACAGCAAAACTGTGGCAGGACATGCTGAGATGTTTAGTTCCACAGCAGCTGGTGCACCACAGGTTGCCTACCTGGATTATACAGTGGAGGAGAACACTGTAAAAGGTGTAAAGACTAATTGCTTTTTTTTCTTTCCACCACTTGGGGAATACTCAGCGGTGCATACTATAGGACACAGGTTCTCAAACTCGGTCCTCAGGACCCCACACAGTGCATATTTTCCAGGTATACACACAGAATCACAAGTGAAATAATTAGCTCCACCTGTGGATCTTTTAAAATGTGTCAATAAATAATGAATGCACCTGTGCACCTGCCGGGTGTCCTGGAAAACATGAACTGTGTGGGGTCCTGAGGACCGAGTTTGAGAAACCCTGCTATAGGGTACTGTTTATGCGATAAAAGGATTCATGTATAACCTAAAATGAACATTCACATAATTCCAATCAATGGCCCTTATTCTGATCGGTGCGGTAATATCCGCGTGCGTTCGTGCCGCCGATGTTTTGTGTCTGCGCATGTGCAGAGGCGTCTCTGCGCATGTGCGAGCGGGGCGTACGGCCAAATCCCGCATGAAATGTGAACACTCCGAACAGGGGGTGGAGAGGGGCGTGAAGGGCTATTTGGGCTCATTACCATATGCATACGCCCCGCGTTTCATGGGCGTTCCCATGCAAACGCTGGGCGTACGTATGGTAATGCAGTCGTGACGCACGTGTAGGGGGCGGACATATGACATTGCCGGATGTCAGCTGCCCGCCCAGATCCCTGCTTTTGCACGGAAAAATGTCTGTGTGGTCTGAGGTTGCGGGAGCTGGTGGACCACTCGGTCCTGCATTCGATGGTCTGCGACCATCGAATGATAGGGGAGGTTCCCTGAGATGGAGGAGGCGTATTCCATGAAAAATACACGTGCGGTCCGTTCGGCCAGCTTCTTACCGCGTACGGACGGAGTTGGTGATCCGTATGGAAGGCGGGGTTTCGCACGCACGGTCCTGGCCGCATATTCGGATCCGGCCGCACCGATCAGAATAAGGGCCAATGTTATCTATTTTGGGTAGTAAATATGCACCTACCGTATATAATGATGCACTACGCAGGTTTTACCTCTCTCAATGCTCATTCTGAACTATAGCAAACGACTGCCACATTCCTAACCAAATGATTGCTCTGAACTTTCCTAAACGCTGGGCATGCTATATAATTTTACTGTCTCCCAATAATAAGACAAGTGACAATAAATGTCTTTATATTATATTATTGTACAGAGCACCCCCTTAGCTCATGTTATAGTAATTTAACACACCGGTATGACCCTCTAGGATAAGGGAATATACTGTATAATAAATTTGCAGCTAGTAGGCTACACATGTTCATCTATGGTACATTACACTTCCACACACAGCACCACAGTTCTGAATAAGCTAAATGAACACAAGTGATTATAATATAGTGTAACAATGGGCTAAATGTAACATGCACTAAACCAATTACATGCAGTAGGTATGACAGAGGCTCCTAGAATCCTACTTAATTACCATCCTAATAGACGCATCAAAGCGAATGCACCAATCCCTTAACTCACACAGCAGAGACAGACCAGAAAAGCCCACGGGGGCTGCAGTGCAGAAATGGACTCAGCAGGAGATTTTTACCATATTAATTGATAACCCCCTGTCTAATTAGTGATCGGTCATTACAGCTAGCAGGCAAATGAAATATATGCCAAGCAGTGCAGGACACAGCACCTAGTCAGGAACACCAATTCCAGATTAACTGCAATTTGCCATGAATTTAAATAGAGAATAGCATGTTGCAGCCTCATTCTATCATTGATGTATATACTGTATTTGCGTCTATTTTCTGACCAGACACAGCAAGACTAAATAGGGACAATTATATACTGTAATGTTGTGATCATTTATGTAACAGAAGCTCCCTGATTTATGATACTGTACTAGGTAATGGATGATACCCAATTAGGTTCAGGTATCCTTAAATAAAAAAAAATAAAAAAAACAGTGCCCATAAGGCAAGCATTTAAATTACATCTGCACAATATACACTCTCTGAAATATGTGACAAAACCCATAGGGCGCCCAATATATGACTTTCTTACTGAAACTCCACCAAGGAATTAAACATTTCATTTAATTGAGAAATCACTTCGTTCCAGCATAGAGATGGGACGGGAGATCTGTGCACGCACTTTATGGGCTGTGATACATTGTCCTCGCCAGTACATATTCTCACATCTCCGATGGAGGGCAGGAGAGGAAAGACCAACGATTGGAATTCAATGAAATAAACGGGTAGTGTACAATGTATTGCAGTGGATGGACCTGGGCGTCCCGGGGTCATCGTGTCACTATTAAACGCAATTCACCAATTTGGTGCTGAATGGACAGCAATGTTCTTCTCTATTGACCTCACTAGACAGTTAGGGGCATTTTAGAAAATAAGCAGCATACACAGTAAATGCGAGTTATTATTTAGTGCTGTGGTAACAATGCTTGTCACCCGAGTCATAATAATTACTTTTAGAGTTTTAAATACACCTGTTTTTTTCTCTCCATGCAATGCGATTATCTAGCAGGTAAGCAGAACATGCCATTTGTATGAATTCACTTAAAGAAACAAACAAACAAACAAACCGACCCAACAGCAATTGCTGTTGAGAAGTGACATTGATAAATAGCGATGGTACCGGCCATTACTGGGTTATAGTGCATTGCATCACACAGTATTGTGTGAATGTTGGCAGGGTTTCCAGCCGCACATCTGGTAGGTGTGGAAGGCTTTCATTGTAGCAGGTTGTTCTATTAATGATATGCCAAAGTCCTGGCAGTAGTATTGAATGCCAGTCATTCTCTCGCTGCCAGATTAAATGCACATCCGTTCAGAGATGGCTCTCATCCATAGTGGAGATGGGGTGTGACATAAATTTAGTTTGAGATGCTTCAGGACACGAAATGAAGCTTTGCAGCTATTTAATCAGCAACAGCAATGATACATTTTATTGACACTATATCCCAATGCAGTCACTATGTAGCTGAGGAAAGGTCCTGGTGGGCGAAGTAACCAGCTAGCTTTATTTTCTATAGATCTAAGAGTGTTCTATAACGTGTGATGCTGACTGTGTGCAGCTCTGTCAATATATTTGTTTTCATTTTTAGGCAAAGCTATAGCAGGGTATTTAAGTACTATTAATACTCTTAAAAATATACAAGCAAAGAGCACACATGTACATATATTTTCAGCGTGTGCCACAAATAAAAGGGGTCTCCCCTCATGAGTTTACCCCAAGCTTGTGCTTAAGGCTGGGGCTGTCCCCCACAAATCTGGTGGTAGGTGCGCAGCTGATAACAGTGAAAGTACAATAGGAATTTAAAGTAACCCTGTCCATTACAGTGAGATCCCAACATGCCAGCCCCACATGGCACAGCATGAAATCCTGGCACTTAGAGAAGGACTTATAGCCCCCCTGTAAAAAATATTAAAATAAACACACAAGTCCTTTACTAGACACTCACATGCACTCACACTTACTTATACAGTACTTTCCTTCTCCCTCACGCAATTTAGTCGCCTTGTCCAGTAAACATCTTTGGTGCAGGGCAGAAGGAATCCTGGCTTGGTAAAATAAATATAGGTACTTGTGTATTATCACGGCGCCCATCGCATCGCATTGCATACCACTAATTAAGGTATGCGATGGGACCCGTTTTCAGCCTTTCGCCGGGCTGAGTTTACAATTTTAATATTGCGTCGTATAATGGCATGCGATGCGACTCGATGCGACGCGATCATGCCGGATTTGGGCTTATTCCCATGTTAAATGCCCCCCCAGACCTGATTTTTAATTGTATACCCACCCTGATGGGTAATGACTATGTTAAATGCCCCCCCCCCCCCCATTGTTAACGCCAGCCCACTATCAATGCCAACCCGAAGATTGGCGAGCACAGCAAGGCCGCAAGGGGTGGCGGTACGTGTCCTCCGACCTTTTCATACCCCCACTATCCACGTCACCGTGGAGTCGATTTTTTATAGTGTGGCAAGCGCAGCGAGCCACCGAGCCCCGCGATGGGATGCAGAATATATGTGAAGTCATCCGCGTCCCCTCGCGGGGCTCGCTGCACTCGCCACGCTTCGGGCTCGGTGGCTCGCTGCGCTCACCACACTCAGTAGCGAACGCAGGGGGGGTTTCTGAGTACCCAGAAACCCCCCAGGAGTCTATGGGCCCAAGGCTGAAAGCTGAGAGTCTCCTCTTTCCATGGGTACAAGAATTTTAAAAATCGGCCTGTGGGAACTGGAGATATCTGACTTCAAAGCAGTGGTCCCCATCCAAGCCTGTTAATTGCTCTTCCCACTCAGATATTTAAGGTTCTGTCTGACTAGAGTTTTTCTAAAGGTATATTCCAAAAGCTGGGGCTCTCCCCCTTTTATGGACACTAGTAGCTTGTCTCTACTGTTCCTAGTACCAGAGATATCAGCCTTCCAGCTGCTGGTTACTGCTCCAGCTCCACACACCAGGTATGTAGTTTTATATACTCGGTGGCAGATTGCTCTGCCTCCTGAACTCTGGTCCCCTAGCCCCCAATACCATTTAATAGGTGGGATTTTCTAGTTTTTAATTCCATTAAAATCTAAAAAAATCTATTTCCGGGTACTGGAGATATCTGCAGTCAAGCAAGCTGTCCTCCCACCAGAAAATTATGTACAGTATAAGCCAGTGGCGTAACTATTAATGATGCTCCCCCAAGCCAAAATATTTTTAGACCCCCACCTCCTCACCTATGTGCAGCAGTGGGGATGATCCGGGCGGCGGCAGACAGCTTGTACTCTAGCGCTATGTGCCGGCAGGGCAGGAAGCGCTACTGAATTTGAAAAGACTGGCCGGGCCAGAAGCTGATTGGCTGAGAGAATCTCAGTCTTTTCAATGTCAGCAGCGCTTCCCGCCCTGCCGGCACATAGCGCTATAACTTCCAGCGGGGCCCAGGAGAAAAAGACTGCCCGCTGTCAGTGTAGCATACTGGGTCTGGGTGGGACACTGTATTTTCTCATACTTGCCTACTTTTGAAAACTAGTTTCAGGGAGTTTCCAGATGCTAGTAAAATGCGCTGCCCCGTTGAGAGGGGGATATCGTGGTCTGCTCCAAAGTTTGTGTCTAGCTCCACCCATACATACACTCAGTGGTGTGTTCTGCAATGGCAGGTGAAAACTATAGCATACCTCACAACTTTTGCTTGTTTCAAATATCAACCTGCCGCGCCGAAGGCGCGTCCAACCCCAGGAAGGGCAGAGCTACATGCCAGGTGAGTATGGCCATGGGGAGAGGCCTAGCACTGCGACCCCCGGTTCCGTCATTCCTAACAGGTGGGCAGCCCCCGGCTCTCTGCCTGCACTACCTCTGTTCCTGCACTGAAGAGATGCCGCACCCAGTACACACACCCATCCCATATTACACCCCGTACAAAAAGTACCATATCACATTATATACAGCGGCCCCTCTCCCATATTATGCACAGCACCATATTTTAATGGGCCCAATTCAGACCTGCTTGCATGGCTGCAAATTTGCATAGCTAATGATTATCAATGAACTGCATATGTATAGGGTATGCAGTATACATGCACAAGGCCATGCTGCAATAAAATCCTGCCATTATTTTTGTTGGCTGCCATTCGTAAGGTAATTGTCATTGAGTGGGCATGTGGGGGTGGACAACGAACGCTTTTTGGGAATCCAAGAAAAACACTGGTTGTCCCTGAGAAAACGCTGGGAGTGACAGGGAAAAAGCTAGGCGTGCCAAAGCCTGTTAGGGGAGGGTGTGTGACAATTAGGCCGGATACAGTGTGCCTGTTTTCATTGAGTAAGTCCTGGGCTATGTGGCGGCTGCAATCACTGATGCCCAGTGTAAATATAATTAGATGGCCAGCAGCATCTGATGGGATTTGTAAATATCCGGGCAGGTGCAAACGGATGTGCAGCCTTACAAATCCAGTCACACAGGGGGCACATTGATTTGCAAGGCGGAGACTAAACTGATCAACAGGTCTGAATCTGGCCCAATGTACGCAGCCTTCCCCATATCACATTATACACAGCCCCCCTATATTACATTATACACAGCCTCCCTATAGTACATTATACACAGCCCCCTATATTACATTATACACAGCCCCCCCATATTACATTATACACAGCCCTCCCTATATTACATTATACACAGCCCACCCCATATTATATTATACACAGCCCCCCCCATATTACATTATACACAGCCCACCCATATTACATTATACACAGCACCCCTATATTACATTATACACAGCCCACCCCATATTATATTATACACAGCCCCCCCTATATTACATTATACACAACCCACCCATATTACATTATACACAGCACCCCTATATTACATTATACACAGCCCCCCTATATTACATTATACACAACCCACCCATATTACATTATACACAGCACCCCTATATTACATTATACACAGCCCCCCTATATTACATTATACATAGACCCCCTATATTACATTATACACAACCCACCCATATTACATTATACACAGCCCACCCCATATTACATTATACACAGCCCCCAAATATAACATTATACACAGCCCCCCCATATTACATTATACACAGACCCCCTATATTACATTACACACAGCCCCCTATATTACATTATACACAGCACCCCTATATTACATTATACACAGACCCCCTATATTACATTATACACAGCCCCCCAAATTACAGTATACACAGCCACCCATATTACATTATACACAGCCCTCCCCATATCACATTATACACAACCCTCCTCATATTACACTATACACAGCCCCCTATATTACATTACACACAGCCCATTCCACATTATAAACAGCCCCCACACACACACTAAATCCCCATCATATTACAGCCACATTACAGTAGATTAAAGACAGCCCCTCACACCCCCACTATACAACACTCACCTGGCTTGCCTTGGAGGTTCAGGGAGCTGGCAGTGTGGTGAGTGTGCGGGGCCAGCATCAGGGCAGCAGCCAGTTACAGGAGCACTGAGCATGGAGAGCAGGACTGTGCCCTAATGCACACCCGGAGCCAATCAGTATGGTGGGCGGGGCCAGCATCAGGGCAGCCGGTCACAGGATCACTGAGAGCAGGGCTTGGGCCTGCTGCACGGAGCCCATCAGTGTGGTAGGCGGAGCCAGCATCAGGGAAGCCCTGACTGACAGCTCTCCTGCTCCTCAAGCTGCACGCACTGACTTCCTCTAACAATGTACAGCGCGGCTGCAGTGGCCGGCTGTGTATATTCACGAGCAGGCCCCCTCCTGACTGAGGACTGCTCAGCTTCTTCCCGGCTCCTCTGCTCTGTCTGGCCTCTCCATGCGCAGTGGCGGGGGCTGCCTTACACAAGCTACGCCACTGGTATAAGCTCACTCCCCTATACACCCCTCCTCTGCGTATTAAACATCCTCTACCACCCTGGAAGTTATGTATCAGGGCCCCTTCATTCAGCCCAATGCCCCCTTCTCCCACCTCATCTCCCACCATCTGTGCAGTAAAGGGGTAATCAGTGTAAATTACTGATCCAGGCCCTACATGCTGAGGGGTTGATATAATACCCCCTACCACCCGCGGGACATCAAAGCTTCCCACACCCCTACTGCTGGAGGATCGGTAGGGGCCCCAATACATTGCTATGCCCAGGGGTATTATTGCTATGCCCAGGGGTATTATTATTATTTATATACATTTGGTCTATCTATAATACTTTAAATGACCCGGCATATACTGGGTTACCTAAGTGTACATCTCCGTGCTTTGCTCCGCCCCTCTGGAAACCCCTTTCTGAAAATCCTGCGTTTGCCCCTGACACTATATAAGATCAACTCCATGCCGACGCAGATATTGGGGGTATGAAAAGGTTGGAGGACGCGTACCACCGCCGCTCGCCACGCTTCAGGTTGGCATTGATAGTGGGGTGGCGTTAACAATGGGAGGGCATTTAACATAGTCATTACCCATCAGGGTGGGTGTACAATCAAAAATCGGGTCTGGGGGGGCATTTAACATAGGAATCAGGCATCTGGGTGCCTGTACAATTATAAATCGGGTCCAATCGCATTGCATTGCATGCGATGCAACGCGATTTTTGGTCGTACAATGCCCTACGATGGAAAACGTGGGCGCTGTGATAATACACAAGTACCTAAATATTATATATTAAAAAATGCAAATCCAACAAGAATACAGAGAAGTACTATGGGCCAAATTCATGTTCAGAAGCAAATGCATATGCAGCTACATTTTTCTAGGTTATGGAACTGTTAGTCATCGAAAGTGATGCTATCGACCACCGGAGCCATTGCAAATTCCTCACGAATCAACGCCATAGCGATAGTACCAGCAGACCAAGCAGTGGCTTGGGGTCACTGGTACCTGTGGTATGCAGATTTAATGCAGTCTGGCTGCCAGCATGGAAATCTGTTGAAAATGTCCCTCCAAAAATTCCTAGAAGAAGATACAAATGGAGCAGCTCCCGTTGATAGAATCGACATCCGCCAGCCGCCGCCATCCACCAGAAGGGGCTCGCGTGCAATAGATGCTTGCATGCCCCATTGCGATGCAGCCCTCCGCCACCCTCTGCAGTTCCTCCGCAGCCCCCCCTCCCCCCCCACTCTCCCGAGCTCCACCGATCCCTGCCCCTCTCCCTGAAGCGGAGATGTGCAGGGAAAAGAATCCCCGCTGCCTTATTGAAGGGGATACGCTGCACACTGCCATATTGAAGGGGATGCGCTGCATGTGAGACGTTCGTGCATCCCCATCAGATGTAGTGCCTCTCCGCCAGCCTGCACCAGCTGAGGGAATCTAGCGATTCCCAGTGCTGGCTGAGAGGCACTCCATCTGTAGATGCCAAAGGTCATACTGGCACCACCAGGAAATATGAAACCACCAGCAGGAGTATGAAGGTCTTGGAAATGAGAATAAAACCCTGAGGATGAAACCACTTGTAACAAGCATTTAACCAATGGCAACAAGCATAAAACCCATAAAAACAAGCATGAAACCCCTGGCAATGAGCATGAATCCCTAAGCATAACACTGCTGATGAGCCTGAAACCCCTGGGAAAAGAGCACGTAGGTAGAAATTATAATGAATATAATGAAACCTTTTAAAATCTGTCCAGGGAATCTGGGACTTTGTGAAAGACTGAGAGGTTTATTTACTAAGATGGGAGTTCTGTTGAAGATGGGATGTTGCTTTGGGCATCCAATCAGATTCTATCATCTATCTTCTAGAAGGTGCTAAACAGGGCATAAAGTGGTCATGCAGAGGTGTGGGAACCCATTTCTCTATGCCACCTAATTACACCCCTCACCCCCATTGGGCAGAGACAGGGCCGGGGTAGAGTTTTTGGCATTCTCCTGCAAACTAGAATGCTTTTCTGTGAGAATTACTCTGCAGGGCCAATGTGGATGTTAAAATGTTCCACCTCACCATTAGAGGTGGTGGAACTCAGTTCCACCCCGTTCCCCCTCACTTCAACCCCTGGTGCTAAATAAATAAGAAGTAGATTCTGATTGGTTGCCCATAGTAACATTGCATTTTAATAGAAATCCCGTTTTAGGAATAATAATCCCTGTGTGTGTGTGTGTGTGTGTGTGTGTGTGTGTGTGTGTGTGTGTAGTGTGATAAGGTGTGCAACATAAATCTCCTCCTTTGCTCCAATGAGAAACCTAGTTATCACCATGATGCAAAGCTGGTCCAGCATCCCTGCATCACTATGCATTCACAGTATACAGTCACTGGTTGGTAAGCTGTATAAAACCCCACTCTGTTCATGTTCTTCTCCATAACAACCAGTGTGTAACAGTGAGTATGGCTGTAACTGCTTTCAATAAATCAACACCAATGGGTAAGTAAAGGGGCCTATACACTGATATGATATGGCTCTTTTTTCACATGATTTCGACTCATCGGGCTGATAAATCTTGAGAAAAGTGCCATATTGTATGTCTTTTACCTCTGTATCCGATGTACAGTCTCGTGCGTATGGCATCGATCTGGAGATCACCATGGCTGCCATAAGGAGTTGTCATATCCTGTGGCAGTCAATGACATTGCATATGATACATTGTATGTAAAATGAGTGCATACAGTGTATTGTATGCGATTCTGCCACCCTAGAGTATATGGGGGCCTTACCTGAGCTGTTCATAGTTTGCGGCATCAACTGCTATGTACCTACTGTATATAACTCTGCAATATTAACATCTGCACATATATCATTTCCAACAGAGAATTCCATTTGTCACTTGCAGAGGCTCAAGCCATTTTGAAATACATTAAAGAAAACATTAAAAGGAATTTCATCTGGGATTCCAAGTCTCCTGCAGGTGCCAATCTTTTCTATGTCAAAAAGAAAGATGGCAGTCTTAGAATCTGCAATGACTACCAAGGGTTGAATGCCGTTACGATGAAGGACCATTAGCTGTTTATTTTAATATTCAAACTCTTTGACTTAATAAAAGGCGCTAAAGCCTTTGGTAAATTAGCCTTGCGAGTGACATAACATTTAATAATGAATAGTTTTGTAGATGAATGGAAAACAGTGTTGAACACCAGGAATATCTGGTCATGCCACTCATGTTGTATCATCTATCAGCCCTTTTCCGAGAATTCCAGAGAAGCTTTTAGCCATCGTCAGTTAGCCTCATGATATGTTAATATAACACGATGAACTACTCCATGGTAGCTCTTATCACAGCCATTACAGAGAGTCTCAGAAAACTAAATAAGATGAAGTACATTTTGGGAGAAAATTACTAAGATGGGAGTTCTATTTCAAATGGGATGTTGCTATGGGCAACCAATCAGTATTCACTTCCTATTTATTTAGCACCTTCTAGAAGATGAAAGATAGAATCTGATTGATTGCCCATAGCAACATCCCATGTGATGTAGAACTCTCATCCTAGAAAAATCCCCCCTTTGTCTTATCTTCTATCATTGGATTTGGGGCTGTCCTTTTAAAGAAGGATTCAGCTGGGAAATGCTACTCCTGTGGATGCTTGGCTTGTAAATGTACTGTTTCCAAAAGAAGATATGCTGCTGAAGTCAGCCTCCCCCCCCCCCCCCCTCCCGGAAAAGTATTTGTCTCAACAAAAATATTCTGAAGTTACTACAGTGGTCACAAGTTTCTGGTGGCCACTGTATGTGAAGATGTGGAATATTATTTCTTGACAGCCTGTTCTACCTGTGCTCATAATTGTAGTCTTCATTTTTTAAACACAGCCTGTGACATGGCAGTTAGGAGCTGATTGGCTGCTGGTTTATCACTCTCCATTTGATCAGTTTTCAAGCTTAATACATCTGGCCCTGAACGTTCATTTCAGTCCCCTTAGTGTAATATTGTCCAAAATAGGTATACAGTACAACAAGTAGCAAGTTATTGTTTATTTTATTTTTCTTGTAGTGCAGGAACTTGGAAGTTACATCTATTGTCAAAGTGTCTCACACTAATGAGACTGTATAACCCTAAGTAACACACTATTTCTGAGAATGAACCCTTGTTTCAACTGCACACTGCAGCTATAGGCCAGAGCTCCATATAGGGCAGCAATTACCCTTGGTGCACAGCACACTTGTTTTAAACTTTTTTGGCATTTTCTAACCATCTGCGGTGCAATTAAAAGCTAAGCTAAAACATTTTCTTTAAGCTAAAACATTTTCTGTACAACTGATGTGTGATATAGGTATCGCACCCATTTATTACATTATATATAAGCACTGTGACTTGGCAGGCCATACCCCCACTGCATTCACATAAATATTGGCACTGTGAGTCTGCAGTGAATGGTAATTTTTGAAAAAAGTAAAAAAAAATTAATACTGTTATACTATACTTGCTTTTTTGGGTATAACTTGTGTGTGCTGTACCCCTCTATATTTGCATAAATATAAGCATTGAGTTGATGGATCACAATCAGTCAATAGAAGAGCAAAAGCAGCAATCAATTACTAGCACTGTGCCTGCTGCCAGTCATAACAGTATTAAAGCATCTAGTAAAGGTGGTCCAGGGGTCAGAATATTTAGGAAAGGTAACCTGAAATTAAAACTGTTAAAAATGGATAGAGGTGTCAATTAAAAACTGGCAAATCAGTGTCCAATAACCCCTACTAAGGACTTAAGAACGAACAGACAGTGTATTCAGAATCTGTGTGAATCTGACATTGCTGATAGAGAAGCCTATATAGGAAAAAGGGCTCTAAACTGCATATCGTAGCTGCTTGCAATAAGAGGTGCTACATTGCTGGGATTTATAGTTTATTTACAATGGAGATTTATTTATTTATTTATTTATTTACAGGTTCTTATATAGCGCAGCAGATTCCGTTGCGCTTTACAATAGTAGACAGTGATAAAACAAACTGGGTAACAACATACAGACTTGGAGGTAGGAGGGCCCTGCTGCAAGCTTACAATCTATAGGGATATAGGGGGAAACACAAGGACAGGCACCAGTAATACCATAGCAGTCCCACCAAGTTACAAGTCCAGAAGGGTAGCTATATAATACATAAGTGCCTCAGAGGGTTATGCATGTAGAACTTAAACATTATAGGCTTGCCTGAAGAGGTGAGTTTTCAGGGAACGCTTGAATGTTTGGAGGCCATTGGAGAGTCTTATTGTGCGTGGAAGGGCATTCCATAGGATGGGAGCAGCCCGATGAAAGTCCTGTAATAGTGAATGGGAGCTGGTGATCCGTGCAGAAGAGAGACGCAGATCTTGTGCAGAGCGGAGTGGTCGAGATGGGAGATATTTTGTGATAAGTAGAGAGATATATGCTGGTGCAGTATGGTTAATAGCTTTATAAGTTAGTAGAAGTGTTTTGTATTGAATACGGTAAGATACAGGTAACCAATGGAGGGACTGGCAGAGCGGATCAGCAGATGATGAGCGTCTTGCAAGGAAGATCAGCCTAGCAGCAGCATTTAAAATGGATTGTAGTGGTGAGAGTCTGTTCTTGGGAAGACCAGTCAGGAGACTATTGCAATAATCAATGCGGGATATAATGAGTGCATGTATAAGAGATTTAGTAGTTTCTTGTGTGAGATACGGTCGTATTTTGGATATATTCTTTAGATGCATGTAACATGATTTGGAGACAGACTGAATGTGGGGAAGAAAGGACAGGTCAGAGTCGAGGATGACCCCTAAGCAACGAGCTTGTGGGGTAGGGTAAATGGTCGAGTTGTCAACAGTGATGGAGATATCAGGATGATAACTGTTCTTAGTTGGCGAGAATATAAGTAATTCTGTTTTTGAAATATTGAGTTTGAGTTGGCGGGAAGACATCCAAGATGAGATGGCAGAGAGACATTCTGAAACTCTGCCCAAAACCACTGGTGACAAGTCTGGGGTTGATAGATAGATTTGAGTATCATCCGCATATAAGTGATACTGAAATCCGAAAGAGCTTATTAGTTTGCCAAGAGAGGAAGTATAGATGGAGAACAGCAGAGGACCTAAGACTGAGCCTTGCGGAACTCCGACTGACAGAGGTAGTGAAGAGGAAGTAGAGTCAGAGAAGCGAACGCTGAAAGAGCGATCAGATAGGTAAGATGTGAACCAGGAAAGGGCTGTATCATTAAGACCTAGGGAGTGTAGTGTTTCTACAAGAAGAGTGTGATCCACAGTGTCAAATGCAGCAGATAGATCTAGAAGAATAAGTAGTGAGTAATGGCCTTTAGCCTTAGCAGTTACCAGATCATTCACCACTTTAGTCAGTGCTGTCTCAGTGGAGTGTTGAGAGCGGAAGCCTGACTGAAGCGGGTCTAATAGGGTGTGAGAGTTAAGAAAGTTTGTGATGCGAGAGTAGACAAGTCTCTCCAGTAGCTTAGAGAGGCATGGGAGCTGAGAGATAGTTAGAGAGAGAGTTAGGGTTGAGTAATCACTGCATGTTTGAGCAGAGATGGAAAAGTACCAGTAGCAAGAGAGAGATTGCAGATGTTAGTTAAGGTTGGAATAAGCACAGGAGATAGATTTTTTATAACTTGTGCAGGTATAGGATCAAGAGGAGAGGTAGTAGAGTAGGAGGATAAGAAGAGTGCAGATACTTCCTTTTCATTTGTGGGCTCAAATGAAGAGAAAGTGCCAGAGGGTTCAGGTAGGGAAGAGAGCGGGTTAGAGGTAGTAGAAGAGCATACCATTTCATCTCGGATGTTATCAATCTTGTCCTTAAAGTAGGAGGCAAGTTCTTGTGCACTGATGGTAGCCGGTGGGGGAGGAGGGGGAGGGTACAGAAGAGACTTGAAGGTGTTAAAAAGTCGCTTAGGGTTGGTGGCATGAGAAGAGATGAGAGATTGGTAGTATGTTTGTTTGGCAGTGTCCAAAGCATTGCAGTAGGAGTAGTAGCTAGTCTTATATGTGAGGAAATCAGTCATATTACGAGATTTACGCCATTGGCGTTCTAATTTACGTGACTGATTTCGTAGTTGTCTTGTTGCTTTGGAGTGCCATGGTTGGCATCTAAGCCTACGTGGGGTATAGTGGGTAGCTGGAGCCACTTCATCAAGGGCTGTTTCAAGAGTCTGGTAGAGGTGGGAAACAGCAGAGTCAGGAGAGGTAAGTGTAGAAATTAGTGAGAGCTGTTGTTGCAGGGAGGTGGTAAGTTGTGGAAAATGTATAGCTTTAGTATTTCTGCGGGTTAGAGTAGGCATGCATGATTTCTTTGTCAGTGAGCTTGGGGTAATGGAGGATAGCGAGAGGGTTATGAGATTGTGATCAGCGAGAGGGAAGGGAGTGTTAGTAAAATCAGAGACTGAGCATAGCCTGGTAAAAACAAGGTCCAGGCAGTGACCTTCCTCATGAGTAGCGGCATCTGACCACTGGGAGAGGCCGAGAGAGGAGGTTAGAGAGAGGAGTTTGGAAGCATTCACAGATTGTGGACTGTCAATAGCAATATTGAAGTCACCCAGGATGATAGTGGAGATGTCAGAGGATAAGAAATGGGGAAGCCAGGCAGAGAAATTTTCCAGAAATTGAGATTTGGGAAGCCCAGGTGGGCGATAGATAGCAGCCACACGCAGAGAGAAAGGGGAAAAAACCCTAATAGAGTGAACTTCAAATGATGTAAATGTGAGTGAAGGAACTGGTGGTAGAACGGAGTATGTGAAGGCTTGTGACAGTAATATACCAACTCCACCTCCTTTGCAGTTACCAGGCCTGGAGGTGTGAGTGAAATGGAAACCTCCATGTGACAGTGCTGCAGGTGATGCCGTGTCTAAATGTGTGAGCCAGGTTTCTGTAATAGCCAGCAGGTTGAAATTGTGAGAGATGAAGAGGTCATGGATGGATGTTAATTTATTGCAAACAGAGCGTGCATTCAATAGGGCACATTTAAGTTGTTTGGGGTGTGGTGGGAGGCATGTGATATTTATGAGGTTTGATGAATTTCTAGTCTTAGAAGCAATTAAATCTGAATGGGAAAGGTTATTGGGGCCTGGGTTTGGTGATATGTCACCAGCTAATAAGATTAAAAAGGAGAGATAGATATAGGTGGATGATTGTGGTTTTTTGTATTGTTGGTGGGATGTGGATGTGAAAGTACAAGTAGAGAAGTAAGTAAAGAGCTCATGAGTGCTTAGAAGAGGGGAGTGCATAATGGAAGAGGCAATGTGCACAGAATTGTGAGTATCAGGGAGATTATAGGATGGTTGAAGTTTGGTGATTATGCCGTGTAATGAAATGAGAAGTAGCAATGTAGTGAGCATGATCTGAATATGTTTGTGATCAGGTTAAGAAGAGTGGATAATGTGTATTAATAGTGTGTAATAAGTATTGTATTTACCTTGTTTGAAGTTGTTCAATGTTTTTCAACTGTTTTATAACTGTTCCTTATAAGTAATTCCCACTTTGAAATTTCTCACTTCGGATATTTCTCAATTAAAGAACTGCCTTCTATGTGAACAGATATACCAGGTCTAATTTGGAGAGCCTACAGCTGAGGTCACATGACCAGCTAATCAAAGCCTGTGTAATATGAACACTAGACAGACCATATACCCCAATAAACTATGCCTCACTTAACACAGCTTCAAACAGGTACTACAAGACTAGAAAAACATTAGCAATACTACATTTGTCATGCAATGGGCAAAATACAGATTATCAGTTAGTGTTTAAGATACCAATTAAATCACATACATAGTATATTACTGCAATCCGCTCAAATGGGGTTAGTGCAGAGCAGTCAGCTGGGACTTGTAGTGGAGCTTGATCAGTTAAATCACATACATAGTATATTACTGCAATCCGCTCAAATGGGGTTAATGCAGAGCAGTCAGCTGGGACTTGTAGTGGAGCTTGATCAGTTAAATCACATACACAGTGGCGTAACTATAGTGGGTGCAGGGGATGCAGCTGCTATGGGGCCCGGCCGCTTGGGGGGCCCGAGCCGAGGCCCAGCAGGCCATCCCCTGCACCCTTTAGAATTTGTTTTTAAATGTAAAAGTAGTGCCGCACGGGCGGACACTGTGGAAGCAGCAGCGAGGTGGCTGTCCTGTGCACCCACTCTCCCTCTCATCCCGTCAGCACAGCAGCGGTGGTCCAATGAAGATGAGGAGGTGGATCAGCTGATCCAGCCTTTCCTTCCTACCCTTTTCTGGCGCTGCTGAGCTCGGCAGCATGATGATCTGGCCCCAGCGTAAAAACTTTGCGGTTGCCGCCACGGTGTGCGAGACACCCAGACACCCGGCCGGCCGGCGCCTCCGTGCAGGAGACCTGGCTTCCAGATGCAGGACTCAGGAGACCCACAGCCGAAGTGCAACTCCAATGTACCAAAGACCCGGAAATCGCGTACCGATGTGCAGGACACCCAACGCCATTGCTGCAGGTACACAAATTGCTGTGCTTGCACTGAAGGGGGAGGGGGACGGGGACAGTGCAAGCTGCATAGTGTGCCTGGAGGGGGAATGGTATTAGACGTTCAAACAGACATCACCCCCTCCCCTCTCTTTCTGTGTCCACTCATTTTCTCTCTTCAGTCACTCTCTCACTTTCCCTCCCCCATGTCTCTTCTCACCTCCTGTCCCACTTCTCTCTTTCCCCCTGCCCCTTCAACCCTCTCTCTCACTCTGCCTTCATCTCTCTGCCCCATGTCTCTCTTTAGGGTGTGGTATACAGTGAATAGGTTTTCTAATCAGTGTACTGTTAGGTTGAAGAATACCAGTACTCACGGGTGTTTTTACTGCAGCATTTTTTACTGACTTAAGGTGCTGTTTGTGCCACCCTAGTTTTGTCAGATTTTTGCTCACACCCCAGGATCAGGAGGGGTGCCAGCAGAAAACCACTAGTTGGAGCTAGCAGCATGTCGATAAGAATAGCTGCAGGAGCTCCCTCCTGGTGCTATTCACCATATTGAATCGACCACCATATCTCTCTCACTCTGTCCCTAGTCTGTCTCTTGATCTCTTGCTGACTCTATTCTCTCCTCCTTATCTTTCACCCCCCCCCCCCCTCCTCTCTTCTTACCTGGCATTTCTCTCTCTCTCTTTATCACTTCCTCTTTCTCTCCCTTATACGCTCTCCCCCATTTTTCTCCCTGAAACCCTCTCACTGACAACCTCTGTTCTGACTCACTCTTGCTCTCCTTTTTCTCCCGCTCCTGCTCCCACTCCTCCCTTTCTCTCTCTTGGTCCCCCCTCTTCCTTCTCTCACTCTAATTCCTTCTCTCTCTCTCACCCATTTGTGTCTCAGTCTTTTTTCTGCCCACCCAAGGGGCAATATAGTGACAATAGGCGGAGTGGCCCCATTCAAAATTTTGCTATGGGGCCCACAACATTCTAGTTACGCCTCTGCACATACATAGTATATTACTGCAATCCGCTCAAATGGGGTTAATGCAGAGCAGTCAGCTGGGACTTGTAGTGGAGCTTGATCAGTTAAATCACATACATAGTATATTACTGCAATCCGCTCAAATGAGATGCAGGTGCACTATGCAATCATTACTATTTACATAATATATATTAGTTTTATATATTTAATTCTCATATAAGAGGTTGTTAGCATATATGTGGCCAAAGATCTACACCTGATCACCAATGTTGAGGTCACATCTTTCAAGCAGGTTCTTAACATTTTGTTGTTTACGTCTGGAGTGCAGGGCATCTCCAAATCAGCCCAGCCAATCAAAAAACCCACGGCATAATTTAAATGAAATACTGTATATCACTGAAGTGTTACAGACTATAGGGTGTTATAGAGTGTAAGGTGTGTAAAAGCATCTACTCTGACACTTTCTTTACAATATGATATTTTGGGGGACATTTACCAAAATGGATTCGTAGAAAAAAGGTGTATTCGTAGGGAGAAATACACCTTTTTTTTACGAATTTGTATTTTCGGGATTTACAATCCCAAAAATACAAAAATTCGTAGTCCTAAAGATGGAACATTCGTATTTGTATTTACAAATACGAATGTCTACACCATCGATAGAATACGACAGAAATCACCATTCAAAAGAATGGTGGTTTCTGATTTACTAAGCAGCCGTACTGATAATACGGCTGCTTAGTGGTGTAAAACACCCACGCAAATACGACAGGAAAATAGAACACCATTTTCATGTCGTATTTGCGTTTTAGCCTGCACGGATCAGTCAGATCCGTGCAGGCTTCAGTGTAAAAAAATAGAAAAAATAAATAAAAAAAAAAAAAAACGGCGTGGGGTCCCCCCCACAGCCGAAACCAGCACCAGGCTGACAGAGCCTGGAGCCGGTAATTAAAAATCAGGGAACCCGACAAATAGGGGTTCCCCGATTTTTAACAACCAGCCCCAGGCTCCTGCTCTGGGGCTGGTTCCCAAAATACGGGGGACAAAATGACTAGGGGTCCCCCGTATTTTAAGAACCAGCCCCAGGCAAAACCAGCCAGCAGGCTAATGCCACAGCCGGGGGGAGACTTTTTATGCAAGTCCCCCCGGCCAAAGCATTAACACTACCGACCAGTCAGCCTGGCCAGGGGCCCTGGGGGAGTGGGGACCCCCCCAATAAAGGGGTCCCCCCCCTCCAGGACTTACCTGACCAGGCTGAAGCCTGGTGCTGTCCTCGATGCCCCTGGGCGGTGGGCATCGAGCTGATAGTTGTGTAAAAAATAGAAGAAACCATTGTTTTTTACTGTGGCACTACAAGTGCCAGCAAGCCTCCCCAGCAAGCTGGGACTTGGAGAACCACAAGTCCCAGCCTGCTGGGCATTAAAGGGCCCGCTGGGTCTTGTAGTGCCACAGTAAAAAAAATAGTTAAATAAAACACACTGACACACATTTTAAATAAAAGTTTAATACATACAAAACACACATACTGATACTTACCTAGCTTGATCCCGTTGGTAGGTCGCTGGCTCCGGTGTCGGCGGCTCCGTGTCGGCGGCTCCGTTGTCGGCGGCTCCGTGTCGGCGGCTCCGGGGTCGTCGGCGTCCTGTCCGAAGATAATCCATGTTGGACCTGTGGAAGGAAATCCTACTCACCCAGGTCCTGCATGGATGGTCTTCGTTCTTCATCCGTCGACATCCCGGTCTTCTGACAGCTGCTGGCGACTTCCAGCAGCTGTCGGCATCTTCCGCGACGCTCCCCGGCTTTCAGAGCCGGAGAGAGAACCTTCCTGGTCGGCGTCTGGGCTCAGAATGAATTCTGGCCAATCAGGAGCCGCCTAGCCGCCTAGCGGCCAATCAGGAAAGGTCTTTCCTGATTGGCCGTTAGGCGGCTAGGCGGCTCCTGATTGGCCAGAATTCATTCTGAGCCCAGACGCCGACCAGGAAGGTTCTCTCTCCGGCTCTGAAAGCCGGGGAGCGTCGCGGAAGATGCCGACAGCTGCTGGAAGTCGCCAGCAGCTGTCAGAAGACCGGGATGTCGACGGATGAAGAACGAAGACCATCCATGCAGGACCTGGGTGAGTAGGATTTCCTTCCACAGGTCCAACATGGATTATCTTCGGACAGGACGCCGACGACCCCGGAGCCGCCGACACGGAGCCGCCGACAACGGAGCCGCCGACACGGAGCCGCCGACACCGGAGCCAGCGACCTACCAACGGGATCAAGCTAGGTAAGTATCAGTATGTGTGTTTTGTATGTATTAAACTTTTATTTAAAATGTGTGTCAGTGTGTTTTATTTAACTATTTTTTTTACTGTGGCACTACAAGACCCAGCGGGCCCTTTAATGCCCAGCAGGCTGGGACTTGTGGTTCTCCAAGTCCCAGCTTGCTGGGGAGGCTTGCTGGCACTTGTAGTGCCACAGTAAAAAACAATGGTTTCTTCTATTTTTTACACAACTATCAGCTCGATGCCCACCGCCCAGGGGCATCGAGGACAGCACCAGGCTTCAGCCTGGTCAGGTAAGTCCTGGAGGGGGGGGACCCCTTTATTGGGGGGGTCCCCACTCCCCCAGGGCCCCTGGCCAGGCTGACTGGTCGGTAGTGTTAATGCTTTGGCCGGGGGGACTTGCATAAAAAGTCTCCCCCCGGCTGTGGCATTAGCCTGCTGGCTGGTTTTGCCTGGGGCTGGTTCTTAAAATACGGGGGACCCCTAGTCATTTTGTCCCCCGTATTTTGGGAACCAGCCCCAGAGCAGGAGCCTGGGGCTGGTTGTTAAAAATCGGGGAACCCCTATTTGTCGGGTTCCCTGATTTTTAATTACCGGCTCCAGGCTCTGTCAGCCTGGTGCTGGTTTCGGCTGTGGGGGGGACCCCACGCCGGTTTTTTTTTTTATTTATTTATTTTTCTATTTTTTTTTACACATTGCAGCCTGCACGGATCTGACTGATCCGTGCAGACTGCTAGAAATAATTCGTATTAGCGGCCGTATATACGGCCGCTAATACGAATTCCTACGACATCGGTGGGTTATATGACTGCTTTGTAAATCCCCCTCCGGAATACGACTTTGCATACGACTTAAACAGTCGTATGCAGTCGTAGGGAAAATACCAATACGAAAAACTAGGTTTTTCATATTGGTAAATTTCCCCCTATATACATGCATAGTAAGTTATAGTGATACAAATTACATAGAATGAGAGCAAATTAAAGTAGAGATATTCAACCTCAAATGTAAATATAATCTAAGAGTTATAGGGAACATAGACATAAAGGGGGACATTTACTAAAGGAAATTTGTAAAAAATAGGTGTATTTGTATCCAGAAATACACTCATTTTTGACATTTACTATCCCGAAAATAAGGCAATTCGTATTCGGATTGATAGCACATCAATACGAATACGAATTGCAGTATTTTCGGCATAGTAAATGTCAAAAATAAGTGTATTTCTGGATACAAATACACCTATTTTTACACCTATTTTTTACAAATTTCCTTTAGTAAATTTCCCCCAAAGTAGCAGAATAACAGTTGCAGCTGCTGGAGGAACAGTGTATGATGCATCCTTTAACAACTGGCATTTCTGTGAAGCTATTGGTGGGAGAGCACAGCTAGAATGCGGAAAGGCTTGAAACAAGAATTAGTCATTGAAGAATTCTTAAAACCAACAGCTGCACCCATTCTAGAGAAGGCTGTCACATGCATGCTGTTTGGGCCCTACAGTATGTATCCAGCTCGGTGCAGCAGTTTGCATCCCAGTGTTTTTTCTTTAGCATCATTCTCTTTGGAAATAGAGCCAGGACTCTTGGTCCCTATGTTTGGCATCAGCAGTTGTCACCAAGGACACAATAGACATAACTGAAATAAGATCAGAGAAATAGCAATGACGCTTGCCAGAGATGATAGTTGATACATTTAAACGGTATTTAATAGATCTTATTACCAATTATGTCATTGAGTTTGTAATTCATGACTAACTTCACAAATCTCAATTTGTTTTATATTTGCGGGAAGGGGAATTTGGGAGTTAGGGCGCTTACGGTATGTGGTCATTAGATTGACAGTGCCTAGGCTGACAGCCAATAAGGCGACCACTAATGGTCAACAGGCTGAAGGTCGACACATGAAAAAGGTCAACATGAATTAGGTCGACATGGCCAAAAGGTCAATACATACATACATGTATACATACACAACAAACACACACACGCACACACACACACACCACAAAGCACTAACCAAGAGAGGTGGACAGGAGGAAATCAGAGACTACTTGAGTCCTTGGTCCTTATTCTGGTTCACACTCAACGCTGCATGTGATTTTAAGCCTGCCCTCCATTTGCATTGCCGCCCACTCCCCTTCGCAATGCGAATTCGCCTTCCCGGCTGCGAATGGATGTTTTGCATAAACAGCCATCCACAGCCTAGGGGGCGAGGACCAAATCATTTGATGGTTGACGACCATCAAATTATGTGGAACATGCATGCAAAACTCAGGAGCCCTACCTTTGCGTGCACCCTGTGCAAGGACAGGGAGGGCAGTGATGTCAGCTGCCCACCACTGGCAGCCGCGTCACTGTCTCATTTCCCTGGGAACGCCCAGTGTTTTCATGGGAACACCCATGAAATGCTGGGCGTTCCCATGGGCGTGTCTATCGGCCGCCGCCCGGCAGCCCCTGCCTGCACTATTGGTTGAAAATGGAACAGTGAACTTGAAGTTCACCTTGTCCATTCACACCCAGCATCTGCACATGCGCAGATGCAAAACATCGCTCCCCCATGCGAACACGCGGGGGAGCGATCAGATTAGAATAACCTCCCATGTGAGCAGAGCTGCTGCTACTGGAACTGGACATGCTCACGAGCTCCCTCTGCTGGTGCCCTTGGAATGAACTCTGTGGGCTCTGCAGCTCTCACTGAGGAACAGCAGCTGTTCCACTATCGTGCCCCATCCAGTGCACGATGGAGGCAAGAATTTCTCCATCTCTATGGGAGGGCCCCTTACAGACAGGGGGCTTATGGTAACATACGCCCCTCCCCCTTAATCTGGCTCTGTTACAGATTATGAATGAATCTGAATTGTCCATAAAGTGTATTTTAGTGTTGACAGCAGTTTCAGCACCAAGGCTGTTTCTTGGAAGATGAATAAGAGGATTATTCCTGAGATATTGTTAAATTGCTAATTAGTGTCTGAATTTTGGAAGATTAAACATTTTTGAATGTTTGTATCATGGTTCCAGTATTTGCCTGACAAAACAAATAATATGGGATATCAGGATCTCCATAATTATACATTTATCCACTCTCTATAGCAAAAGTGGGGTTCATCATCAGCCAAGTTACTTAAAAAAAAAAGAAAAGAAAAAACAATTTAAGAGACCTTTGCTATTTCAAAGGTTTTGTTGAAAACATAGGACCATGATTTTGGTGGGTTCCCATTAACATCTCAACAATTAAAATGTCAACACCAGACATTTTGATTGGTGGCTTCAGAGTATAACACATACTTTAGTGACATATGTACTTAGGGGGGTATTTGATCCCGCCCAAATTCCCTGGCCAGGCAAAAAAATAGCAATAATTTGCTGATTAGTAATCAATCATGGGCGTTTTCGCCCAGTTTTTAGTCCATTTTTGCCGATGCTGTTTCACTTTGGGGTGGGTGGATAACTTGGATGGATGGCCACAGAAACTGGTGAAAACAGCCACTAATTTACCAAAATAAAGGAATTTTCTTCAATCTCGATGGTTCACACAGTTGAAAATTCAGCATTGGGATTGAATAGGGTGAGTAGAATTCACCCAAAAAACGCCTGGGGGAAATTCCCCAAGCATTGCTTTGGGGTGGCACACCATAACACTTATTTAGCACTTTTTCTTTTTCTACTTACTGTATTATACTTTCATAATATTTTCACTTTTGTAAAAAATTTTAACCCATAGCTATTGCTTCTTTCTTATTAACTCACTAATACCTTATTAATTCACTTGTGTGCTGCCCTGAGGTGACTGGCTTTTGCTGGCTTTTTTGGGGTGCTGCGCCCCAGGTTCAAACTTTGTATTAGGGACCAACCTGAAAATTTGAGGTTACCTTGCCACGGTTGGTGGGCTAGTATTTCTTGGCCAATAAATATTCCAAGAACCTCCATTTAAAACTCTATATGAGATAGCAGAGCTTGATATTATAGAGTGTGTATCAGGCACCGCATGTCTTTGTAGAACATGGCAGTTAGGAACTGATTGGCTGGTACTTTATCTCCTTCCACTTTTTCACTCTTGAAGGCTTAGAACATCTCCCCCATAATCTTTACATGAAAGCGGAGCATTTCGGTGGTCCACCCAGCAGACATACTGCAACGCATTCTGTGTTTCAAAGCAGGATGAGAAACTATGCACGCTGGTGGACAGCATATCATATCTAAAATGCTTGGGACCAAAAGTGTTTTTTTTTTTTTTTAGTTTGGATTTTGGAATATTGTTTACCATAATGTGATATTTTGGGGATGGGATCTAAATCTAATCAGAAATTAAATTATTGATCTAGGTGAGAAATAACCTGTATATACACAGTATTTTGTTAGGAATAATTCCACCAAGTAGTTCCCTCATCTCCTCCTTCATCTACTCCACTAACTTGTACCTTATTGGCATGTGACTATTTTTGCCAACAGCAAAATACAAATCCTCGGTATTACATTTCTAGACATTCTGAAATGCGTCAGCAATGATGTGCTTATGTGCATCCACCCGCATACTGCATACCTGTAACCCATATTAGAGCAAACAATTTCAGCTTCTAAAAATGAATACAATTATTGTATCTTTGATAATGACAAATATACTTTTAGTGTTCTTTACGTGATCAATTTGAGAGTGAATCAACAGAGTTTGCAGGACGATGTTCCCATGGGATCATGTGGGACAGGAAAGTCTGGGCATGGGAAAGATCTTGTGGAATACCTTGCGGAATACCAGCTGGCAATGGGATGGATTATAATGCCTTTATAAAGGGGCTAAGCAGTGCTTATTTTAGGAAATCCTAATGTCACTGTGGATTTCACTGCTGGTAGTAGCTGGTTTTGGTTTACCCATTCAATGACCTGTGGTTTGAGTCCTACTCAATTTAGGCCCTCACTCTGGGGGTGATTCTTTAATGATCGAATGGGGCCGAATTCGGTCCCGTTTTGATGGTAGGGGGTCTGTGCATGTGAGTATTTGCACATGTGTACATCCTGACACCGAACAGCTTTGGCAAGTTACACACTAGCCGGGCCATTCATTGCAGGGAGGGAGGGCCAGGGGAGGAAATGTCCCTGAACCATGGGAACACCCAGCCTTTTATGGGCATCCCCATGAAAACGCTGGGTGTTCCCATGGGATCGTAGGTGGGCCAATGGCTGCAGGGGGAAATCATTTAATGGTTGGCGACCATCATAGGCATGCACACGTAGGCTGCATGCTGGGTGTGCCCAGGCACCATCTGATGACCAGCACAGTCCCTGTCGCCTCCTCCAGCATGCAATCCACAGGCCTCCTGGCCATCCGCAGTGTCTGTAAGATGATGGCCCCTCCAAAAATGGCCGCTGCCTTGAAAGAGACTGGCACTAGAGTTAATGCCATACTTCTAGTGTCTGGCAGAGGAGGGCAGCACTCCCAGCACTACCCTGAAGTTTGGTTTCCAGTAGCTCTGGTGCGCTGTTTGAAAATAACCCCCTGGGCAATGAGCATGTACCCCCTCCCCACCCTGGCAATGAGCATGTAAGAACCCTTTGCAACAAGAATGTAAGCCTAAGCCTCTAGGCAACAAGCATGCAAAAAAAAACCTTCACCCTGACAACAAGCATATAACTCCCCTCTCGCAAAGAACATACTGTATACCTCCCCCTGGGGACAAGCATGTAACACCCACCTCCCCCCCCAGCAATCAGCTTGTAACATCCCATAGCAAAGAGCATGTAATTTACCCTAGCAATGAGCATTTAATCCCCTGTGGTAATGAGAATGAAACTCCTTGCAAGAAATGTGTAACTCCTGGCAATGAGCATGTATCCCCTGACATTGAGCAATATACTGTACCTCTGACAACCCCCACGATGTGTGTGTGTATTACATAAGCAAATGCTGCAAGGCAGTAGCAGGACACATTTGCAGTGGCATCACAAGGGGTGAGTAGGAGGTGCAGGCTGCACCCAAGTGTCACCTGCCGAGTGGTGACACCAAAGTTCTGGTTCCTGCTCACTGATGGGAGCCGCGTACTGTTACATTATGTGCCTTTTACCGAGCCAACAAGAATTAGGCCCTCTGTGTGGTGTTGACATCTGTACTCTATTGGCTGGTTTTTGATCATTTCATGAATTACGTATTTGGGTAGCAGTAGATAATTGAGTGACAGAGCAGGAGCTCTACTTATATGCATCTTACATTTAATTCCCTTAATCCCCTATTGGAATTTTTAGTAATATTGTAAAGCTAAACAAACATTCAAGCACAGACAAGGAGTACAGTTAAGCCACTAGAAAAACCCATCATTTCTAGATTGTGTTAAGCCAACCTAAACTGTTGCTCTAACAAGGGTTAAAGGTGTGCAGCATGCATGTGGGGCATTTCACACCAAAATACATAATGTTTTATTTTAATGGATATTTAAATGATATATTTGAGTATATACAGTATATTTAAAATATATATTTAGGAATTAAAAGAGTACCTTCCCTTTTCTATTACATAGCATTACATTTACAGTAATTAGCTATGAAGGCACTTATACAGACCTCTGGAAATAGACCAGTGACTGCTACATGTCCACACACACTGAACGATTTTACCCAGCGTGTATGGACAGCAATGATGGGGAAAATAGCTGGGTTGAAAATCGCTCAGTGCATACAAGTGATTTTCCCAGGAGTGGACGGTATTACCAGGCAGATGAGCAGTGGCCGCCGGCGATGATGCGGGAGCACGCATTAGTGCTCACTGCTCATCCTTGGCCCATACACACTGGGTGGCTTTTGAGCTGAAAGCAGCTCAAATGAAAAAACTGAGCGGCTTTGGTTCAAAATCGTCCAGTGTGTATGGGCCTTGACACTTTTGATAATCCAAGTGATGTCAACAATAGATACATGTACAGTCATTTGTTTATAGTGTTACAGAAGAGATGTTTGCAGAGTACCGTGTTTTGGCTTTGGTTCTAGTTTCCTCCTCATGTTTTGGTTTTGCAAAGCCACCCTGAGGTGTTTTGGTGTGGAGTTTGGGTTAAAATTGATTAAAAAAAATCTATAATTGATAAAAATCAATTTTTTGTATTGTTCAAACTGCTCCATAGGTGAGTGCGGTATGTCCTTAGTGACTGGTTCAACCTTACTCTAACTGATCCAACTGATCAGCACATTCTCCACTTAAGCTCGCTGTTGATCATGCTTATAACCAGTACTGAGGGAGCCCAGTCTATTACTCCATTACCCATTACAGACAGTTACCTTGCTCTTTTCCTTTGATCCATCTTAATTTTCAGAACTTCAGCTCCGAAGCCAATCCTCCCGATCAGGATTGGGCTTGAAGCTAAAGGACAGTTATCTTGCACTTTGATCCATCCATTTTGGATCTTCAGCTCCAAGTCCAATCCACCAGATCTGTTTAGGACTTTGTACTTCTGAATAATATAACTTTTTTCTTTTCCTGGCTGCTTCATTCATGCAAATAAACTTTGGTACTTATGTATTTTCCGGGCGCCCACTAAGCAAATAGCTTAGTGGGCTATTCTGCGTAAGAAAATTGCATCGCATCGCATGCGATCGCACCGCATATAAAATCACATGTGATTGCATGCGATTTTATAGGGTACGATGCCATCTTATTTAGTATACACTTGTATGACATACAATGGGATTTAGGCACCCCCCCACTATCCACTGAGCCCGAAGCATGGCGAGCGCAGGGAGCTCCGTGAGGGGACGCGGATTACATTACATTACATTACTCTCTGCGCTCGCCGCGCTTTGGGCTCGGTGGCTCGCTGCGCTCGCCACACTATATAAAGTCAACTCCACGCCTACGTGGATAGTGAGGGTATAAAAAGGTCAGGAGGACGCATTTCACCACCCCTCGCGGGGTTCGCTGCACTTGACACACTTCGGGGTGGCGTGGATAGTGGGGGGGGGGGTGGCTAAATCACATTGTAGATCATACAAGTGTATAGTACATTAAATGGCATCACACCCTATAAATAGCATGCGCTCGCATGCGATTTTAAGTGTGGTGTGATCCGATGCAATGTGATCTCATCTCATCGCACCGCACAAGGACAGAGAGCAGTGAATAAATTACATAGGAAAATCGCATCTCATGCGATTGCATCGCATGCAAAAATCGCATCGCATGCGATTTCCCTCCGGTGCCGTACGTATGCTAAATGGGCGTCCTGCTAATACATAAGTACCAATACTTTATTAAATACACTTATTTCCAAACTGAAGAGTTAGTTTCTCAAAGTGTGACAAAAAAGTCCACAAATACCTGACTTAGACACAAACACAACAAGGGCAGGTTGACATGTAACAGCTGGATAGTCTGATCATGTGACTCACATGCATGGACAGCCCATGTAATGTATGTGAACTTTGGTATAAATTCCACTGCTTGGCTTAGAGCATTAAGCGTAAAATGTATGGTTTACACACATATATAAATGCATTTTATCTTTTACTGTTATTCTGTCTGCTAATATGACAAATTGTAGGCTCAGATGATCTTATGTTAACCTACAGTAAATGTTATATACTGTAAATATAATTTAAATAATTTATTTAAAAATCTTTAATTTTATTAATTGCAGCAATGCTATAAAATCAAATAGTTAAATATGCAATTATAGTATATGCTAAGTGGAGTTCCATATTTGTATATAAATCCACACCATAGAGTTTTGTAATTGAGCAGTTTTTACTATTGTAGAAAGTGCTTTAAACAAAGCACCTCAACTCTGGCCTGGAAAACCTAGGCAGTGTACAATCTGAAACCCTATAACTAAATAAAAATCTGATATGACTCCATATCAAGAAATTCATTGAATAATACTTGATTCTCACTTTTATTTTGCAAAAACTAAAAATTTTCCAATGGTAAATTAGTAATTTTGTCAACAATGGGCTATGCTTCTAGATGAAGGTCTGCGGCACAGGTGGTGTAGCAGACCTTCATCTAGAAGCATAGCCCACCGCAACCCCACTTTTTGGTGAGATCAAGACCTCCATGTTTACTGTGAAATATATGGTGCCACTTGTAAAGTCCATTTGGAAGTAATCTTTATATTCCTTTTTCATTTATGTATGTTTTAATAAATCTTCTTTTGTGTAAATTCAGGATTGTCTAAACATTTGTTTGAACATATATTGAAAGGGGTTACGCTGAACTCAAGCAATATTTCTGTATTCCAATATTTGCCATTTTTGAAGGTGGTGTACCTTCTATTTTTGCTTGAGTTAGCTGCACCCACTTCATCAATTGCGCTGGCAGGATTCACTAGACTTGTTTTTTACTATACTACATGTCGACAATGTGATTGTCGGAAAGATGTATGTATCCCCTCCAATGTAGTAAAAGCAGCACAGTGCCTGGCACAAAAAACTGAGAATGGCAAACACATCTATATTTTATTGAGAAAAATGTAAATACTAATGATATAATACGTGAGACACTAGCTTGACATAGTATCTAAACCCAGGTTTTATCCTGACAGGAATCTGAATGCAACGTGATCATGAATTACAACTATGACAAATTATATCTGATAATGATAATTGCACTTCATGCAGCCATCAAGACACACATAATTATTATTGTATACCAACCAAATTACTGCTTAATGTATGAATATCTAGATTTATAAGTCATGGTGCCAAAAGGCGGAATTTGTCTTGCCAAATAATAATATGCACAATTGTTGCTGGCAGATACAAATACAGGGAATGTGGACATATGGTATTATGTCACCACAGCAATGATACATGTCAGAATGTCTACCATCTACAGTATGTGGCTGGAGATATGTCCAGCTTTAGGAGCTTGTAATATATATATATATATATATATATATATATATATATATATATATATATACTGTATATATATATATATATATATATATATATATATATATATATATATATAAAATCATCAATCACTATTATCATATAAAACCTTTATCCTCATAACTATAAGGAGGGGTATGCAACTTAAATGTGTGATCTTCATTTCACAAAGAAAAAGAATGCAGGTGCATTAATCAAACATTAATACTTAGAACTGTAACACATTTTGCAAAACATTTTACAATTAAATATAATTTTTTTATGCATAACCTTGGCAGCGCTGGGACAAGGGTATTCATTGACCCCTTGCGAACTATAAATTTGCACCCTCCTATATTTTACAAAGGGTCAGTGCATGCCAGAGTCGTGCACTTAAAAAAAGGGTGTGGTCTCACAAGAAATGGGCATGACTACACACTAATATCCCCATTTCAAATTATACCACACAGTAACATAATCTTATTCATATTACATCACATGTAGTGCCCCTACTGCACCACAGGGCCCCTTATTTAAATTACAAAATTACACAATAGTGCCCTTTACACATAATGCCTATAGCAGTCGTGCCCCTTATACACAAAAGAATGCACACAGTAGTAGTGTTGCTTACACACATAATGCCCACAGTAGTAGCACCCCTTATACACATAATAATGCTCTCAGATATACATACATAATAATACCCACAGCAGTAGCATCCTTTTTAGAGCTAAGACCCTAGTACTAGCACCCATTGTACACATAATAATGCATGGGGTAGTAGTACCTCCTATACACAAAATGCCCCAGTAATTGTGCTGCTTACATACATAATGCCAATAGTAGTAGTGCTGCTTACACACATAATGCCCCCCAGTAGCAGCACTGCCTATACACATAATGACCTAGTAACAACGCTGCCTGTAGACACAATACCCCCAGAAGCAGCGCTGCATACACACATATTGCGCCGAGTAACGGCGCTGCTTATACACATAATGCCCCCAGTAGTGGTGCTGCTTATACACATAATGCACCCAGTAACGGTTCCACTTATACACATAATGCCCCAGTAGTGCTGCCGCCTATACACATAAAGCCCCCTAGTGCCATATCGCAGTTCCACTGCCTTTATTCTATCAGCAATCAGGATTCCAGCCCAACTGGATTTAACTGCATCCTATATATATTTGCTGCCCTCCTAATTAATTGATAAACCTCACTTTTCACTCTTGGTACTGGGTTGGATGTTTTTTTTCTCATAAGTTGACTTATCATTCAGTTGTCTCTGTATCTCAAGTCATATTTGTAAGGGCTAGTAGGTATGGAGCCTGTACCTGACGTCTGGGCCTGAGGTGTTGACCCGAACCTGCCCTCTAGCTCAGTTGCCCCGGCCTAGCGTCGGTGAACCCATGCGGTGCTAGGCTTCACCTTTAACCGCCCCGGGTGTAAGGGCGAATTAGGTCTGCCCAGACTCCATTGCAGTCAGGTCTTATGGTGAGACAACGGGTTCACAGAGACGGACCAGGTACAAAAGGATAAGCTACCTAACCCCGAAGGGCAGGCCGGGATCCAACTGAGGAGACTCAGGTGGAAGGGGTTACCCAGGTGTAAAACAGGTATAAAGGGGACAAGTCCGTATGAACCAATATAAGCGCAACAATGCACAGCGGTCGAATATAATAAAATGGACTAGCAACAATGCTAAAGGGTGACTCCAATATACATTTAAAGAAATATGAGCACTGCAGGGAGATCCCTGACTTATCTGGATGGATGACAGAATCGCAGAAGAAGTGCAGGGACACAGCTGACAGGCATAGGAAACCAGGGACGACTGAGACGCTGGCTGACACAGGGTCCAGGAACCGGGAACACTCTACAGCAGTAAAAACCTCCAACAGAACTATAACCGGCGTCTGTGCTAAGCAGACGCTGGCCTTATATTCGAACATGCCGCCCTGCGGCGTGTGATGTCAGCTGCCATCGGGGAACCAGAAGCAAGGCTCGGAGCATTGCCTAGCAACGTCCCCGACGCCTCCGTGTACCTGTAGCCGGAAGAAGATGGCCGTCGACTGCCTCCGGCACAAGTGTCACCACCGGAGTCTGGGAGAGCTGAGGACGCATGACAGCGCGCCACACATGAGTCCCCGGCGTGTCCACCAGCGCCACGACTCGGGGAGAAGCCGGAAACCCGGAGGTGCGCAGTCCGGCGCCTAAAAATATTTCAGCTTTGTCAGCATCTTGTAGCACTACAGCCCCACCTTTGTCTGTTCCACCTTTTTAACCTCTTTATTAATCCTCAAAAATGTTTTTATACTGGGATAATTAGAAGATGGGTCAAATCTGCTAGACTTTTTAAACACCTTATTGGTAACTTCAGCAGAAACCCCTCCATTTTTATTTGAAAAAAACTCAGATAGTCTCAGCTTTCTACCCATCCTTTAGAAATCGACTGCCCATTCAAAGCTATTGAATCCACAGGTGGCACAAAGCTGAGGCCCCTTGAGATGAGGAAAGACTCAGCGCTAGTCAAAGTATGACTATACATACTCAAGGTGGTTGTATCAAAATTGTGGTATGGGTCATAGGGTTGACTGCATTAAAGTCAACATGCATTAGGTCGACCCCTGCAGGTCTACAGGGTTTAAGTCAACACCTGAATAGGTTGACATGGCTAAGGTCGACAGGGTCAGAAGGTTGACACAAGCACTAGGTCGACAGTGGGAAGGTTAATAGGCAAAAGGTCACCATGCGTTTTCACCTCTTTTGTCCTGAATGTCAACTTAGTCGACATGGACACAGTCAAAGTCTACCGTATCCCCTCTCATGGCTCGCTGCACTCGCCATGCTTCGGGCTGATGCCGAGCACCTATTAATCCCCCACCACATTGTAGTGGATGGTAGGGCATGAAACACCCCCTGTTGGCACATGTTGGCTCAAAAAAAAAGTGATAAAACTCATGTCGACCTTTTGGCATTTGACCTTCCCATAGTTGACCTAATGCTTGTACCGACCTTCCGACCCTGTCAACCTTAGCCATCAAACAAAATAGTACTGCATCCCACTGCATCCCACTGGCGAAATCTATAAGAACAACTCACACAATATATATTATAATATGATCCAAGGACAATATTGCCTTGAATAAATGACATGATTTTATTTTCATATATTGCACTCACATATGGCATGTTTAATGCGCTTATCAAAAAGACTTGTTTTTTCGGTACTTCTTTACTTTCACGGCGCCACTAGAAATCGCGGTCATCGCGGGCATAGAATGCACTAAAAAATCGGGTGCGACGCGATGCCCGCGATGCCCGCGATTTCCCATAGGGACCAATGTTAAATTTCTCAATGGACACGATTTTCTGTTCAATGCCTCAATTGACACGATTTTTCCATAGGAAACAATGTTAAATGGCCCACAGAGGCCAAATAGGCACCCTCAAGTGTGAAATGGCCCCCACAATTGTTAACGCCACCCCACGATCAACGTCAACCCGAAGCGTGGCGAGCGCAGCGAGCCCGCGAGGGGCGGCGGTACGCGTCCTCCGACCTTTTCATGCCCTACTATCCACTAGGGCGTGGAGTGAGAATAGAATAGTGTGGCGAGCGCAGCGAGCCACCGAGCCCGAAGCGTGGCGAGCGGACGCGGATACCTTCACAGGTAAACGCGTCCCTTCGCGGGCTTCACAGGTATCCGCGTCCCCTCGCGGGGCTCGCTGCGCTCGCCACGCTTCGGGCTCGGTGGCTCGCTGCGCTCGCCACACTATTCTATTCTCACTCCACGCCCTAGTGGATAGTAGGGCATGAAAAGGTCGGAGGACGCGTACCGCCGCCCCTCGCGGGCTCGCTGCGCTCGCCACGCTTCGGGTTGACGTTGATCGTGGGGTGGCGTTAACAACTTGAGGGTGCCTATTTGGCCTCTGTGGGCCATTTAACATTGTTTCCTATGGAAAAATCGTGTCAATTGAGGCATTGAACAGAAAATCGTGTCCATTGAGAAATTTAACATTGGTCCCTATGGGAAATCGCGGGCATCGCGGGCATCGCGTCGCACCCGATTTTTTAGTGCATTCAATGCCCGCGATGACCGCGATTTTCTCTCTGCACATGTTATATCTGCCCCACCTGCAGTGCACATGGTTTTGCCCATCTAAGAATAAATTTGCCAGAAAGAATGAACTAGAATAACCCCCTAAGTATACTCGACCATTCTATCGACAGAGTCAATTAACCTGTAACATGCTCATTAGATAAAGGGGTAGACGCTGATAAGAAAGGGAAAGAGGGAATGATGAAGAAAGAGAGAGACAAAAGGACAGATACATAGGGGTGTGGGCCTATATAGCATGAATAAATGAAGTATGCAAGTGCATTGACATATCATTGCTTGATACTCAAAGTGGGGGGTGAGAGCCTAATTATTGATAGGGCATGAGTGAGGCATAATAAATGATGTCATAATAATCTTCGTAGGGTTGCAAGAGTGAAACACCTCAGATGTTAAATAGGTTACAAACAATACAGTGGTCAAAACATTTAACATGATGTTGCTATAAGTGGGTTGACTTTAGCCGAATACCGGTTCTCGAAGACAATTAATAAGGTCTGTCTTGAGGTTTCATCCAGAGAGCAAATGAAGAAGTCCCATTTGTGATGGAAAGATATAGGACTTGGGGAGGTGTTCATGAAAAGGGTCTGTATATCAAAGTATAAAAGTTGAAGCAGCCTAGTTTTCAGCTCTTGTAGAGAGGGAGCCATCTTAATCCAATGACGCAAAATAAGTTTCTTAGCCAGAGTAAATGTTACAACTATAAAGGGAATGTGCTTGAGAGTCTGAGGGTCTAGGTTCCATTTGTCAAAAGAAAACAGTAGGCATGCCTCTGGTGAAGGAATTACAGAAATATTCAAAGTAGTATTCATAAAACAAACAATTTTGTTCCAAAACCTTTGGATTTTGTACCACCCCCAAAAACAGTGTAGAAATTTTGCATCTGTCATGGAGCATTTGTAGCAATGTCCAGGTTCATCTGGGACCATATGTTTACGTTGGGCTGGTGAAAAAAAAGACCTGTGTAGAAATTTTATGTGAGTTTCCTGGCGGTAAGCAGACTGCAAAGACTTTGCAAGGGAGCAAATAAGTTCTTGAGTTGTCTAAGTTTTAACAGAGTAAGAAGTATGTGTATTTCCTTGCCTAAAAGCTGTGGTGTTGATAAAGTTTGAGCACCGTTTTGGATATTTAAAAGCACAAAATTTATTTTACAAACTCACATGATAAAAGGAAACAAAAGCTTCCAATCAAGCAGCATCATGTAAGTTGTTTCTCATCTAGTGATTCTGAAAATAGTAAGTTAATCCACAAAATACGTTAGAAAGTAAATGTTTAATGCTTTCAGTTAATTCAAAATGACTGTGTTGTAATACAGTATACAGTAGTCCTCCCAGTTCAATTATTCTGAGTAATTGTTTCATCCATGGTTCACATGCCATGAATTATTGACTGGGTAAGGCCCAAAATATATCTTAACAGTCAAAGATAATAATGATATTAGAAAACATACAAAACCCATGTTTAAAAGAAACTTAATTAAACTCTTTTTCATTCACAAATTCTTCTCGTGTATGCCTCTAAAAAAGAAATGACATGAAGGGTATTCCCCAAAGAAGCAGTTAAGAAACTGCAATTTCGAGATGTTGGTTGACAGATGTTATTTCACTGATAAATGGTCACTTTTGAAGCCATAAAGATGCTTTGTTTCTGAGAAAAAAGGTTTATGTATTATTCAAACACTAAAACACAGTTTGAATAATGATATTTTATGTCCTCTACAATACATCACATTAGCACCTGTGTCTTCTTATCAGTCATGCTTTTCTTTGACAGCTTTGTCCTAGAAAAAGATATAATTTCTTTAACATTTTCACTGCCGTTGTGACAACATACACTAGTAAGCCCGTTCAAAGCAAATACTAGTCTGCTAAGCAAATACTAGTCTGCTACCTTGTGATTGCCTCTGTGTTTGTGCATGTGTTAGAGAGAAAGAGATGTCGTTTCACCTGCTGCCAACAGATGGCAGTGTTTCAGACACAAACAAATGGAAAATACACACACATATATATATATGCTCAACGCATCAGATCTGCCAGAACATCAGAGACATAGTGGTCAAAACCGATCTATCCAGTTTTAAAAATACATCTCCCCCACATTTTCTATCTAGGGGTAATGGATGCTATAGGTGCCTGGGCTGTGTCACTTGTAACTACCTGGCGACAGGTGACATTTTACATCCACAGTCAGGACAAAAAATTAAAATCAACTGGCCACTGACGTGCTCTACAACGCATGTGATCATGTGGGTTATACTACATCGGGAAAACCAAATGTCAGTTTAAAACCAACTTGCCATCCGCACGGCGTTAAACTGCGGCACTAGCGAACAACTGGTGGCCTGGCATTTTGCCAGTTTAAAACATGGGATGGCCACCTTGAAGTATAAAATGGATCTTTAGGCTGAACACCCTTAAACCTAAGGGACTGAACGAGTCTTTGGAGTTGATTAATTTCTTATGAATAGGGGCTTAGTGAGTTATGGTCCTATATATAACTCAGTTAGGACAATAGGGTTAAGTGGAAACCTGGGACCGGCTATTGAGGGATCCTTGTTTTATGCATCACTGAAATATTTCATTGCACTGATAATGGCACAGTTGGTCCCATAGACCTTCTTTTGATTGACGACCACGCTTTACATGGATGCACCACAAGGTTCATCCTCTTATGTTTCATATTGCACCTTGTGATGTCATATAAAAATTGATCACTGAGACTTTATTGTTGTATTGCACATTTTTGTAACAACAATGTTTACTCCCCGCAGGTTGTCCCCCCCCCCCCCTGTTGCTTGGACGCCGAGTCAGGCTCATTGTGTCAGATCCGTCGTAAGGAGAGCTCCGATACCGGAAGTCGCATGGTGCGGGGACTGGCACCCAGATGGGAGGAGGAGGAATCCGCGGGAGGTGGTAAGTTGTTGGCACCTTATTTAAACTGTATTTGCACTTTCTTTTTTTTCCTGACGAAGAGGACTGCCCCGAAAAGTTGATATTAAAAGCACATTGTTCATGTTTACTACTAGTCTCTGAGTACCAACTGTTGTACCCCTGGTCTATACCACGCTCCTTGGTGAGCAATCTGGAGGGCACCAGAGCCAGTGACTCCTTGGAGAGAGTCTGAAGCGCTGGAACATTGGTGTAAATATATATATTTATATATATTTATATAAAATTACCAAAATGTCAGATCTTGAACTTGCGGGTATTGGCCTGCATTATTTCAATACATTGTCAATCCAAAGAGTGCCACCTAAGGATACCCTATGTATCTACCCTGTGCATGTTACATTGGAAGGCACCATGGCTGTTGTTTCTGGATTTGGGAGTGCCGGACTCCAACCCTTGCTTATATATATAAAGCGCAACGGAATCTGCTGCGCTATATAAGAAACTGCAAATAAATAAATAAATAAATATATATAGCAAGAGAAGTAAAAAAAAATGTGTAGGAGAGGGGGATTAAGCATAAGGGGGCGGGGTGGCAGGTTTTAGTAGTGTTTAATCTTTTGTCATATGTACCTACAGAAAAAGAACTACAAGTGTTAAGCAACGGTCTATCCTTTGTGGAAACATACAAACAAAGGAATTTTGACTGTGAGGTAGAATTATATAAATTCCACCGGTAACTCCGCCTAAAAGATTTTTTTCTTAGACACCCTACCAATAAATCACAGGCCAAGCCCCCTTTAAGTCTAAAAGCTTATTAGACCCATCTCCACTAGTGCGTCTATTGATGCCTTTATGAGGCTCACTAGACGTGACATTGTACCCATTCTTAATTCAAAGAAAAATAGATTTTCCAATCTCACTTTGGAAGAGTGCTGAGCCATTAAATCTCTGAGGGATAATCCAGATATCATTATACACCCCGCCGATAAGGGGGGGGGGGGTAAAGTTATACTGTATAGAGAGGACTACATTTGTGAAGTCATGCGGCAGTTATCAGATGCTGACTGTTATGAAAGACAGCACTGACCCCACAGAAAAATTTAAACTGGAGATTGACAGTTTACTCCAATTTGACCATGAACAGGGCTGGTTGGATGAACAAGTCCACAGTTTTTTGACTCAGGAATTCCCTAGGACCCTTGACCGCCCCCCCCCCCCCCAGGTAGGCCCATAATTTTCCCACACTCACCCCCGCCATTCTCCAGATGCTAGGGGCACAGTTCGCTCTCTAGCGCCGGAACCCTGCGCATGCGCAGTAGACCCGGATACCATTCACTCTGCACACTGCCAATAAATACAGGTACCACTCCTCTGCACACCCCCACCATTGAAAAAGTCCTGCACAGTATGAAACACGTTTGGTACACCTTAAGACTTATGCACTCTGTACAGTGTTTTCTATAATTGTTGAATAAATAAACTGTGCTCTCACCTAAAGCACCAGTCTTCCAGTGTTTATTCAGCACACCTCATCCCTCTTACCCCTCACCCGCACTGCATGGAGTACGCTGCAACCCAGAGAGCATGCTGATCGACCTAAACCTTCGGGAAAGTTTCTACTATTTCTTGTTTCTGCACACATATACTGTACTGATCTACATACTTGTTGAACCGGAGGTACCAACATCCAGCACAACTTTGATGCAAGGGCCAACACTGGTGAACCCTCAGCCTCAAGTTTGCCAGCAGTGAGTACCCACCCAGCGTGGGACAGTTTCACTCTTTATACCATCCCACAAACTGTTCATCCGATTCTGGACACCAACCACAACGCCCAGCCCACAGTTATTGTTACTGATACCAGAGACCACAGATCCAGATTCCATTTAACCCGACAGACATTCACTTATTGACTAACCCAACCCCTGAGCGCCAGCACTACCCTTTTTCTTTTCCATAATTTAGTCTATTGGGTCCCTGGGACAACCCATATCTCAGTACGTGGATTACCTTCTTCAACCTGTGGTAAAAAGTAGTCCTTTCTTCTTGAAGGACACCACAGATTTCTTGAATAAAATAGGTAACCTTGGCTCTCCACCTGTTAATTGCCTGCTGGTGACATTAGATGTCACCAGCCTGTATACCAATATCACTCATACAGAAGGATTACAGGCCATTCGTGAGGTCGTAGGTCCCAGTCCACACTATGAGGGTCCGCCAATGGAACTTTTTTACTTTTAGTGGAAATTATCTTGACAAAATTTTTTTTCGTTTGTTTGGTAATTCATTTTTTTACAGCGAAAGGGTACAGCGATGGGGTCTATCATGGCCTCATCTTACACAAATATTGTTATGTATCAATATGAGTTAAAATATTATTTCTAATTTCCAGTATTCAAAATTCATAGCTCTATACATTCGTTACATCGACGATGTGTTAATGGTGAGGACTGGGACTAAGGAATCTCTAGTGGCATTTGTTGAGTTTCTTAATGCGTTACCAGGATCGATCAGGTTCACTTGTACTTATAGCTTTTCCAGCATTGATTATCTGGATGTTACAGTGTTATGCAGGGATGGCAGTTTTGCTACAACACTTTTTTAGAAACTAACGGACAAAAATATGATGTTGTCCGCAGATAGTTTTCATCCTCAGCTGCTAAAGCAAGGACTGCCTTTTTCTCAGTTGGCAAGGGTTGTTCATAAAAACATCGGACTTGACTAAACTCAAGGTTTCATTAGATACTATGTGTCTTGATTTTAGGAACCACGGATATCATTCCAAGGAAATAGAGAAGGCCAGAGCTAAGGCCAAGGGGCTGTCTAGAGCAGATCTCCTTAAACCGAAAGAGAGTGAGACACAGGATGAAAGGATGGTGTTTTCCAGTACTTTCTCGATTACATTGATATAAATATGCAGTGTGATTTTGAAACACTGGCATATCATCCAGTCGGATCCTATCCTGGGCAGGGTATGCAGTGCTAAACCATTTTTTTGTTATAAACGCAGTCAAAACCTTAAGCAAAGGGTCACCTACAGTATATGGATGTGAGTCCATGGGTCGGCCGGACTGATACCTGGCTACAAAGGTCAGTGGGATCTTTTCGCTGCACAGGCTGCACTAACTTCAAGTTCATTACTGTGGCTGACAATTTTAGACATCCTATTACAGGCAAAAAATACCTTTTGAAATACAGAATGAACTGTGAGACACGTTACACTGTATATTTGATATCTTGCTCATGCAAGAAATGGTATATTGGAAAGACCATCCGCATGCTCAAAGAGCATATCTCCATGCATAGAAGCTTGATTAAAAAAGCCTTGATTAAAATTGAACCTGGTATACCGCCTGTGGCCAAGCACTATGCTCAATATGGTCACACTGTCAGGGATTTTACATTTATTCCAATTGACTTTGTGCCACCAATAAGACGAGGTGGAGATCACCATACTAGGCTGTTACAGCAAAAATGTTTTTGGATTTATGAACTGCAGACTATGAATCCAGCTGGCCTGAATGAGGAGTTTACTTTTGTGCCATTCCTGTGAATAATTTATAATATCACTCCATCCAACATAAGATGCTGGATAGTAGATAGTAGATAGAACACTATTATCCTGGTGCACTAAGTGATACCTGATCGATCCCTATATATGTTTGTCACAGATCTGCTTAGTCAAGCTTACCTGTTTGGTGATTCTGCTCTGTGTCTCAGTCTGACTCAGTCCTGTCTCCATTCATGCTGCCAGACAGTCTGTGCATTGCTGGTTCATTGATTGATTGCACCTGATTGAAATCCAGGCAGAAGCTGGAATCACCTGTAACCCCTTGCTCTCCTGTTCCATGTGGCTCACCTGTTTAGTTCAGACTGAAGTATTCTGGATTCCTGCCTCAGATTGCAGATTGCCCTCTGTCATTTCCTCCAATCAATACAAGGCAGGGGGGATAAATATCTTGCTCACAGAGGCAGAACTGACTTCAGCAACTTGTCTTCCTGCTGCATGTGCTGGATGTTCTGTGCAGTTCAAGCCTGCTTCCTGGAATCCCTGCGTGAGTCTTCAGTGTTCAGCTCCCAGAGGCTCTGCTTGTCCGGCTGGTCCAGCGCTCACGGTCTGGTCCACAAATGGTCCAATTCCTGCTCATCTAGTTCCTGTGTTTATACTCGGTTTTCTTCAGTTATTTGTTATATGCCAAGTCAGCCATTTCAGTTCTGTTATCTCCGTCACCTGTTCCTGTGTCAACGCCAAGTCGCTACCTTGTCCTGATACCAGTTTCCTGACCTGCCTGCTACAAGCTGCATCCAGCTATTGTGTGCTACGTCTCTGCTGTAAGCTTCCAGTAATCCTGTCATTCAGCTGTATCCTGATCCCAGCCATCCAATCTTCAATCATTCAACCATCCAATCTTCAGTCATCCAGCCATCCAATTTTCAGTCATCCAGCCATCCAATCGTCCAATCTTCAGTCATCCAATCGTCCAATCTTCAGTCATCCAATCTTCAGTCATCCAATCGTCCAATCTTCAGTCAGCCAATCGTCCAATCTTCATTCAGCCAATTGTCCAATCTTCAGGTATCCTTTTCTCTAAACTCAAATCCTGAACATTGCCTTATCCTCCCAGAACTACCGGCACATATCTTGTTTATTTTGAACGGACTGCCATCTTGTTTATTTTTGCAAAGGACTGCTATCTTTTGTTACTTGTTATTTATCAGAGACTTGCATCTAGTTATTATTTGTCCACAAGAAGTATTGATCCTGGTTACATTATCTGTTATATGAGTTCCTTCAATAAACCTGTTTGTGTTAACCCATCTCCGGCTGGTCACGCCTCTCTTCCTGAGATCCGCACCACTCCATCAATCCACCATCGGACCACTCCAGTCACGACTGATTCCACACACCCATTTCGTGACAGTTTGCTGAAGTCCCATGGACTTGGTCAGTGATCAGAGTGTGAGAATTGTGGGTTGTCTAGATCACAGTACCAGCATGGAGAGACAGATTGATCTTCAGTTCTTACTCACAAAGTTCTGGCAAGACTTATCTGGTTGTTCTTGCAAGCTGCAGCAATCCTTGCCGGCTAATGAATCCTCACGTGTCACATCTGCAGCCGCATGTCATTTGGCCTCTTCACCTCTACCCCCTGACTACCTGGCTACTCCAAAGGAGGACGATGAGCCTTCTGCGGACAGTGGGTCTGTCATAAGTCCGTTACTTTGCCATCTGCAATCTGGTTCTGCTTGGACCTTTAAAGAGCCAGAATCAGAGACATTAAAGGTTTTACACCAGTTACTGAATCAACTACAGGAATTACCATCTAAAATTTTTTCTGTAGTCTCCGCCATATTGGACAGTTCTTTGGTACCCCTTTCCAGTGGAACTGTGCGCAAAGGAACTTCCACTACACTTCCAAGTACTCCTGAGAAGTCCTCTCATAAGCCTTGTAAGGACATACCACAAAGCAGACCACGAGCCCAGTTGTCTGAGGAGGAACGTCAGTGGCGCAGGCAGCTAGACCTGTGCTTCTATTGTGGTGGTTCAGACCATTTCATAGAAGATTGTTCTCTCCGTCTGCCCAGAAATGGGGAGATTCCTCCCGTTACAGCTCAGAAAGAAACCCGAGTTAATACTTGGGGCCCTAGAACAAAGATCATCTTGGCCAAACACGGTTTTACTGCTGTCCACAGAGCTCCTGGGAAGGTTCCTGTATCCATTACTGGAGGTGGAGTCTCAGGATTTTCTGCCCAAAAGCATGTGTCCGTCTCATCAACCTCAGGAGGGTTGTCCAATACCGCAGCCCCAGCAGAGGTATCTTGTGCTAAAGATTCAGAACGAGTATCCCGTCTCCAGCCCCAAGAGGGGGTTCAGCCTTTTCAGCCCCAGAGGGGAGTTCAGCCTCTCCAGTCTCAAGAAGGGGTCTGCTGTATCCAGCCCCAGAAGGGGGTCCAGAATCTTCAGCCCCAGGAGGGGGCTCTCAGTCTCCAGCCCCAGGAGGGGGCTCTCATTCTCCAGCCCCAGGAGGGGGCTCTCAGTCTCCAGCCCCAGGAGGGGGCTCTCAGTCTCCAGCCCCTGGAGGGGGCTCTCAGTCTCCAGCCCCAGCCCCAGGAGGGGGCTCTCAGTCTCCAGCCCCAGGAGGGGGCTCTCAGTCTCCAGCCCCAGGAGGGGGCTCTCAGTCTCCAGCCCCAGGAGGGGGCTCTCAGTCTCCAGCCCCAGGAGGGGGCTCAAAGTCTCCAGCCCCAAGAGGGGGTTCAAAGTCTCCAGCCCCAAGAGGGGGTTCAAAGTCTCCTGCCCCAAGAGGGGGTTCAAAGTCTCCTGCCCCAAGAGGGGGTTCAAAGTCTCCTGCCCCAAGAGGGGGTTCAAAGTCTCCTGCCCCAAGAGGGGGTTCAAAGTCTCCTGCCCCAAGAGGGGGTTCAAAGTCTCCTGCCCCAAGAGGGGGTTCAAAGTCTCCTGCCCCAAGAGGGGGTTCACTGTCTCCAGTCCCAGAAGAGGGCTTTCTGTGTCCTGCCCCAAAATGGGATTTCAAGTGTCCAGTCCCAAGTAGGGGTGAATCCAGGTGTCCAGTCCCAGAAGGGGGATATTCCAGGTGTCGAGCTCCAAGAGGGGAAAATTCCAAGTGTCCAGTCCCAGGAGGGGGTCCTGTATACCAGAGACTCTGGAGGAGAGTCGGACACTTCTGCCCTGGCCTCTGGGCCTGAGGACACTTCTGCCCTGGCCTCTGGGCCTGAGGACTCTTCTGCCCTGGCCTCTGGGCCTGAGGACACTTCTGCCCTGGCCTCTGGGCCTGAGGACACTTCTGCCCTGGCCTCTGGGCCTGAGGACACACCTGCCCTGGCCTCCGGGCCTGAGGACACACCTGCCCTGGCCTCCGGGCCTGAGGACACACCTGCCCTGGCCTCCGGGCCTGAGGTTGTTCCAGTTATTCCAGTGCAGACTGCCTTGCCCAAGGCATCCGAGGGGTCTGCCATGCACAAAACACTCAATGTGCCCGCCGTGTCTGAGGCTTCCGTGGTTCCAGTTTTTCCTAAAAAGTCCAAGATTCTTGATCAGCTGAAGCCTTCCAAAGCCCCAATTCCATCAAAACCATTTCAAGATTCAAGCAGAGAATATTCGCCCATCTATTTTGATGGGGATCTTGTCCATTATGAAGCCCTGGTGAACCAATATTTGTCTATATTGGAAACCGAACCTTCATCTGGTCTCACGCTAGCCAACATCGTCAGTTACCTGTTTTTGTCATTTAAAGGAGAAGCTTTGGAGTGGGCTTGTCCGCTTTATGAATCTAACGACTCCAGACTTCGAGATCTGACATCCTTCTCCAAGGCCGTAGTGGAAAGGTTCGGTTCAAAGACTCCCTGTAAGAATTCCTCCACCACTACAGTTAAAAGTCATCCGGTGGCCAAAACCAACCATTCTTTGCCATCCATCCAAGATTGTGCGCCATCTCAACAATGCCTTAGAACCTCCAAGGTTTCAAAAAATTGTCTATTGATGCCCAAATCTATGGACGTTAGAATTGGGTACACATCCATGTCCACCCATTGTGTTGGTTCCTCTGGACTGTCCAATTCTCCCGGATCATCTTCTGAAAAGCAATCTGCCCCGTCAATACCCACCATATGTATTGGATCTTCCGCTTCATGCTACCTCAGTGGTCCTTCAGGGAGTTTCAATTCAACTGAGAGGTCTTCAATCCTGACCTTAGACCAAGACTCAAATTCAGAGTATGATTCTGATTATGATGCCACTCCCTTCCTGGGAGGTCCTGTGCTCTCTGGTGCCTGTTTTGCAGAACCTAAAGCTTCACCTTCCTCAAAAAAATCAAAGCATTCATCTAAGAAAAAGAAGAAGCATCGTCGTTAACCTTGAGCTCCCTTCCAAAGAAGGTTCTGGCAAAGGTGTCCGGAGTCCACCCTGAAGGAGGGGGTAATGTCACAGATCTGCTTAGTCAAGCTTACCTGTTTGGTGATTCTGCTCTGTGTCTCAGTCTGACTCAGTCCTGTCTCCATTCATGCTGCCAGACAGTCTGTGCATTGCTGGTTCATTGATTGATTGCGCCTGATTGAAATCCAGGCAGAAGCTGGAATCACCTGTAACCCCTTGCTCTCCTGTTCCATGTGGCTCACCTGTTTAGTTCAGACTGAAGTATTCTGGATTCCTGCCTCAGATTGCAGATTGCCCTCTGTCATTTCCTCCAATCAATACAAGGCAGGGGGGATAAATATCTTGCTCACAGAGGCAGAACTGACTTCAGCAACTTGTCTTCCTGCTGCATGTGCTGGATGTTCTGTGCAGTTCAAGCCTGCTTCCTGGAATCCCTGCGTGAGTCTTCAGTGTTCAGCTCCCAGAGGCTCTGCTTGTCCGGCTGGTCCAGCGCTCACGGTCTGGTCCACAAATGGTCCAATTCCTGCTCATCTAGTTCCTGTGTTTATACTCGGTTTTCTTCAGTTATTTGTTATATGCCAAGTCAGCCATTTCAGTTCTGTTATCTCCGTCACCTGTTCCTGTGTCAACGCCAAGTCGCTACCTTGTCCTGATACCAGTTTCCTGACCTGCCTGCTACAAGCTGCATCCAGCTATTGTGTGCTACGTCTCTGCTGTAAGCTTCCAGTAATCCTGTCATTCAGCTGTATCCTGATCCCAGCCATCCAATCTTCAATCATTCAACCATCCAATCTTCAGTCATCCAGCCATCCAATTTTCAGTCATCCAGCCATCCAATCGTCCAATCTTCAGTCATCCAATCGTCCAATCTTCAGTCATCCAATCTTCAGTCATCCAATCGTCCAATCTTCAGTCAGCCAATCGTCCAATCTTCATTCAGCCAATTGTCCAATCTTCAGGTATCCTTTTCTCTAAACTCAAATCCTGAACATTGCCTTATCCTCCCAGAACTACCGGCACATATCTTGTTTATTTTGAACGGACTGCCATCTTGTTTATTTTTGCAAAGGACTGCTATCTTTTGTTACTTGTTATTTATCAGAGACTTGCATCTAGTTATTATTTGTCCACAAGAAGTATTGATCCTGGTTACATTATCTGTTATATGAGTTCCTTCAATAAACCTGTTTGTGTTAACCCATCTCCGGCTGGTCACGCCTCTCTTCCTGAGATCCGCACCACTCCATCAATCCACCATCGGACCACTCCAGTCATGACTGATTCCACACACCCATTTCGTGACAATGTTATGTACTGAGAGAGATTGTCTGATTTATGAATTCAAATACATGCCTTGCCTTCCGCTTTGTATATAGTGTGTGCTCTTTATGTATGTATGTCCGTTTTTTGGAATGGTGTAATTTATATTATTGTATGTATACAGTGGACTAATTCATTTTCTACTATACACATTGTGATGTATGGGCTTTATATCCAGTGTCATCATTATATTGTGTTGTAGACTACTAGCGCATTGGATACACTTTTAAGTACATTGCTCATTCCGGCCTGAGCGTGACTGCCCATCCCTCCAGCTGGCTTGATGCATAGTGTGAAGCAGCATCTGACATCACACTTAGCTGCCGGAACACATCCACACGGACACAGACGGGATGCGGCACCACTCTGACCGGGGGAAGGACCATACAGGTATGTATGGCAGTGACTACCTTATTTAAACATCTGAGGATGTGCACTCTGGTCATGCCTATTCCCTTTTGAGAAAGGTGCGGGAGCGCACCGAAACGGCAGCCATCAGGGGACGACTGGCTAGGAAGCCTGTACAGTACAGTATACTGTTTATTGCCTAAAGGATGCTCTATTTTATCATGCCATTCTCTATTCTATTCCATGCCTCAATAGGTTTGGATGTTGCTATTTTTAATACATGGATTTTTGCAAGCTACAATTGCTTTCTGTGCTGGTTTTATCTATAAGGAGGAGGAGTTTTCCCCACCCTTTGGATGTATATCTTCTACAATATTGTTGACCGTGCAGTAAAGCTGGATTCTTATATATGTGTGTATAAAAGGTCAGTGAGTTTCTGATGTCCTGAAAGACCCTTGCATCTTTCATCCAGTGCTGCACTGACATGTTTGGATTCCGAGTCATGGGGAAAGCAAAATAATTGTCAAAGGATCTGCAGTAAAAGGTAATTGAACTGTATAAAGTAGGAAAGGGATATAAAAAGATATCCAAGCAATTGAGAATGTCAATCAGCAGTGTTCAAACTCTAATTAAGAAGTGGTATATGAGGGATTCTGTGGAAACCAAATCACAGTCAGATAGACCAACAAAAATTTCAGCAACAACTGCCAGGAAAATTGTTCGGGATGAAAAGAAAAATCCCCAAATAACTTTAGCTGAAATTTGGGACTCTCTGAAAAAAAGTGGTGTGGTTGCTTCAAGATGCACAATAAGGAGGCATTTGAAGAAAAATGGGATGCATTTGTCAAGTCGCCAGAAGAAAGCCATTACTACGCAAATGGCACAAAGCATCCCACTTACAATACTCCAAACAGCACAGAGACAAGCCTAAAAACTTCTGGAACAAAGTCATTTGGAGTGATGAGACTAAAATTTAACTTTTTGGCCACAACCATTAATGTTATATTTGGAGAGGAGTCAACAAGGCCTATGATGAAAGGTACACCATTCCTACTTTGAAACACAGAGGTGGATCACGTTTTGGGGATGTGTGGGCTACAAAGGCACTGGAAACTTGGTCAAAATTGAGGGCAAGATGAATGCAGCGTGTTATCAGAAAATACCAGAAAATTTGCACTTATCAGCCCGGAAGCTGTGCATGGGACATACTTGGATGATTCAACATGACAATAATCCAAAACACAAGGCCAAGTTGACCTGTCATTGGCTACAGCAGAATAAATTGAAGGTTCTGGAGTGGTCATCTCAGTCTCCTGACCTCAATATCATTGAGCAAGTCTGGGGAGATCTAAGCTTGCAGCAGGGCTCTCCTACCTCCAAGTCTGTCTGTTGTTACCCAGTTTGTTTTATCACTGTCTACTATTGTAAAGCGGAACGGAATCTGCTGCGCTATATAAGAAACTGTAAATAAAGAAATAATAATAAATAAATAAATGTGCAGTTCATGCAAGACAGCCCAATAATTACAGGAAGAATGGGCAGCTTTACCATCTGAGAAAATAAAGAGCCTCGTCCACAATTACCACAAAAGACTTCAAGCTGTCATTGATGTTAAAGTGGGCAATAAACGATATTAAGTGGGGTATGTAAACTTTTGATCAGGGTCATTTGGGTAGTTTCTGTTGTCATTATGATTTAAAAAGAGTAAACACTGTCATTTGACAATAGATGGTTTCACCCTACCACTAACCATGAGTGAAAGAAAAGTTTGTGAGTTATCATTCATATTCTCTGACAAATGGCCAAAAAATCACAAATTCTGCTAGGGAATATAAACATATGATCACAACTGTATATATATATATATATACATATATACATATATATATATGGACAAAACCATGTGCACTGCAGGTGCACTGCAGGTGAGGCAGGTGTTACTTGTGCAAAAATAATTAGATTTGGATGGGGTTTTACACCTGCCTCACCTGCAGTGCACATGGTTTTGTCCATCTAAGAAATGTTTTGTCTGAAAGAGTGAACTAGAATAGGGCCTCAGTTCCTGCAAAAATAGCCCTGTATATATATATATATATATATATATATATATATATATATATATATATCTTCAATTGAAAAAACGGCACTCACCAGGGCTTTTAGATTTTCAAAGGCAAATAGCTGGATTTTATTCCATAAAAGGAGACAGCATCTTCAAGCAAGGGTCAGGTCGACGTTTCGACCACGGAACGTGGCCTTACTCATGACCTCCTTGTGTAGGACAAGACAGATAAATCCCTATCAACAGGCACCAGTATTTAAGGACCAAATAGTCCCACCCACTAATTAACTACTTACTATTGTACAACCCCTAATAAAACCTTTAAACATCACATGTATAACGCCAGAAATGAGTGACATGTAAACAAACACATCGCGCTAGTCAGAAAAGTACTTACACTTAAATATAGGCAGCACGCTGCTCCGTTACTCCGGTTATCAGCACACCTCATTCGGCGTGCGTTCCAGCTGGCCGGAAGTAGCGCTTCCATGCGTGTCACCGCTACGGAACTTCCGCATTGGTTCACACGTCAGCTTGCGCTCCACACAACACAACTGTGGAGCGCACGGCCATACTTAACAGCGCTCAATACAATACAGCAGCCTTCACATCGTCACCAAGCGTTCCACACTCTCACTGTGGAACGCACGGCCATTACAACAGCGCATTAAACCCGGCGACATATCACCTCACTGGCTATTATACATATGGTATTATATTCTATACAGTTTAACCTTAGTTTAGCAGTACTAAAGAAGCCTCAACACTGGTACCTGTTGTTACATTAAAAACATAGAAAAAACATATCAATATACATACACCCTCAGTCCCTCATCGATGGCACCGCCCCCCCAAAAACACTATAAGTGATTATTGAGAACCAGCGCCACCGAGTCAAACCAAAGGTGACATATATCTATAGCAGGCCTCCAACATTAAACTACCAAAAAAGTTGAAAAAAATGTGAAAAAAAATATGAAAAAAATTTCTTGAATTTTTTCCAAAAAAGTCTCTTATAACTTTGTAGCCACAGTTATAACGATGATTCAGGCAGACATCTCATCTCAAAAATAGGTTTCTTTAAGAGGCTTCATGATGGCTCATTTTAGAGGAAGATGCCCAAATGGTTATACTCATTAAGCCCTTTAGGGGCAACAGTGTCCAGTTCATGAATCCAGCGAGATTCCCTCTTCAGTAAAAGTAGGTCCCTGTCACCACCCCGGCGCAGTGGGGGTACCCAGTCGATCATCATATACTTTAACATCGACAATTGGTGTCCCTTCGAGACAAAATGTGCAGCAACCGGCTTATCGGTTTTCCCTTTCTCATAGGCTAGACGTATGTCGGAGCGGTGCTGTGTCATCCTTTCTCTAAAGGTTCTCCTCGTCTTCCCGACATACATCAGGCTGCAGGGGCATAGAAGGATATACACCACAAAATCTAGCTGGCAGTGAAGTCTATACCGCAACTGGATCCTCCTTCCTGTCTGCGGGTGTGGAAATGATCCACCAACCATCAAAGACCTGCACGTGGTGCACCCGAGACATCGGTAGCACCCGTTCTTACGTGCAAGCCAATTTTTATCTCCACCAGCCTTGACATCATCCATACTGGCATTAGTGCGGTACAGCAGATCTTTAAGATTAGACCCTCTCCTTATGCCTAACAAAGGCGGTCCATTTCTGGCCTTGCTGAGATCCGGGTCGGTCTTTAATATCTCCCATTTCTTTCTGATGGAGCGCTGTGCCGTACGCAATCTTGTGTCACACTTGACACTAAACAAAAGTCTATTGGTCTCCTGCTGTTTCACTTTTGCAGTCTCCTTAGTGAATAGAGACTGTGCCCTGGTGAGGCATTTGTTAATTGCACCCATTTTATAGCCACGTTCACTGAATCTCTGTTTTACCTCCTCAATCTGTATAGCCGCCAGGTCCCCTTCCGAGTTATTTCTTAGGACTCGCATAAACTGCGACACTGGCAGACTATTCTTAAGCGGCTCAGGGTGGTGACTCATCGCCGACAAGAGGGTGTTCCTGTCTGTTGTCTTACGGAACAGTGTATGGGCAAGCCTCTTGTCCTTCTTGAAAACAAGCACGTCCAAGAAACTCATCTGTTGTGGGTCAATTACGGCTGTAAATCTCAATATAAAGAATGGAGGCGGCACACACAATGAGCAAATGTATTTCAACACTTTACTAAAACTTAAAAGCTCACATACATGAAAGTTTTAGAAGATGAACATCATCATTTCACCAGTGTGAATACAGCGGTAACCGGCATCCGGACAGGGCGAATCTCGATCCACTGTTCTGTGGCTTCCACAGCAGGGCAGCAGCACGATGTCGCCATGGCTTCACAGACCAGAACGGCTAGGTTTCCAGCGTCACTGCTAACATGCTGTCAACGCATTTTGTCACGTCACGAAGTCCTGGCAAGACGAAACGCGTTGAATATTATGCGTAGGAATATTAACAGTGAGATCTGCTTAATGTGAAATATTAACAGTTAGACCCAGTGGGATAAGAGAAAGTTTGCCATCTGGAAACAAGGTAGAGTGGAGCATTAGGAGAGAGAGAGTAATGGAAAGATGTAGAAAGTGATGAGAGAGATAAAGAGGGTGGTCGAGAGAAAGAGAGGGAGAGAGAGAAAGAGGGTGAGAGAGAGATAGGAAGATAGGGAGGAAGAGAAAAAGAATAATTGAGCAGATAGAGAGGTGGGAGAGGGATAAAAAAAAGTTGGAGGAGAAAGAAGGAGAAGATATAGAGAGGGAAGGGAGACAAAGTGCATGAAAGAAAGAGAGAAAGAGAGTTAAGCTGGACATATATTATATTGTCTGATTTGTACCTTCTTAAGCTTTCCTACGCTCATACATCCACGCAATTTTGTATACTGTTGGATTATTGTTAAGACTATCTTGCACTCTGTATTCCCGTTTATTGTACCCCCCCCCCCCCCCCTTTAAATTCAATAAACATATTTTGCATTAAATTGTCTGATCTGGCTGGTTGAAACAAAAACCTGGTAATAGATGAGCGTAAATGACAGTTGACTATTTGCATGTAATTGCTGGAAAACTGACCAACTGTCATTCAAATATTACCAGATTTTTTTCCAACCAGTCAGATCTGACAATAAATCTATAGGTGTATGGCCAGCAGTGGCGGCACTTACCCATGCAGAGGAGGAGGGCTGCCGCAATGCACCCCCCCTCCACTGCTGCTTCCGTGCTCCCCGCTGCTGGTCCACTGCACGGTGCCAGTGCACGCACAGTAACTTTATACATACTGCGCATGTGCTGGTCCAAGCCTCCATGGGCAGGTTCCAGAGTCTGGCGTATGCGCAGTGTTGTCCGCGATACTGCGCATGCGCAGAATCCATTTTGGGGGCTGCCCCGCATTTGCGCACAGAGAGGCATTCCGGAGGGGAGGGAACACCTCCCAATGGGACTGCTTTGAGTGATTGGGAGGTCGGACTTCCAATAGGAAGTCACTGCCAGTCACATTGAAGCAGGGCCGGACTGGCCATCTGGCAGTTCTGGCAAATGCCAGAAGGGCTGGTGGGACAATTTGGTGCAGAACTTTAGCCGCAGTCATACGGCACCTGAGCCCGCCCCGCTGCCTCCCTTACCGTCACTATGGGTGCCGCGTCATTTGCATATTGACACCATGACGCCATAGCGCCATGACGCGGTGACCTTTTCGGAGCCCACCCCTCTACCCCCAGTCCTGGCCACCCATCATTCTGTGCCTCTCCGCCCGTCATTAGCATTTTCACATCATGACACCGCCGCTACTGACCCGCCGGAACCACCACATCCACAGTGACACACAGTGGAGTGCGGAGGAGGGGGGAGCTGAGAGGAGGGCCAACCACGTGAGTCACTCAGACACGGTCACTCACATCAATCACTCGTCACATGCATGATCATTTCCCGTGGGCAGGAGAATCTGCAGCAGGGCGCCACGGTGGCGGGGTGCGTTGAACTCTGGGTCTCCCTCTGTCAAGGGGCTCCGGAACATTAAGGTTATTGTGAGTACTTTCCTACCATTTCCAGACCCACTTGTTCCCACTCTCCTAAAGAAAAAGTTATCCCACATGTGGGCTCCTGTCTCCCTGCTTAGCAGGGACGTCGGCATCTACTATTAACAGCGGAGAGCTAAATCTCTTAAGGTGCGTACACACGGGGGCGATTTTGGATAATATCGCAGGAAATATGGTCGCTAAGCGACCATATTGCCCACGATGGGATTGTGCACCGGCGATATATCGCCGGGTGTGCTCTCCTGTTTTTACCCCTGTTGTGATCGCTGGTCGCAGGAACATGCTCCTGCGACCAGCTGATTACCACTGCCGGGCTCCCCCGGCAGTTTCTTTTTCATCAGCGACCATCTCTGGTTGCTGATGAAGAGGAGAAACTGAGCAATATATTGCTTAGCTATATATTGCTCAGCAATATATGGCTGAGCAATATATCTCCCCCGTGTGTACGGGGCTTAAGTTAGAGAGGAATGCAGCATTTTGTGTAATGGGCATTATGGTGTGCAGCATTTTGTGTAATGGGCATTGTGGTGTGTAGCCTTTTGTGTAATGGGCATTATGGTGTGCAGCATTTTGTGTAATGGGCATTACGGTGTGTTCCTTTCCATGAGACCACACCCCTTTTTGACGCGCAAGGGTCCTGCCTACTGCAGGTGGGCCTGTGTACTCAAAATGCCAGGGCCGATTAATGGTCCCAGTCCGGCCAGATGGTTTCATAGGCAGAGAACAGTGGCGGATTTTACCCGGGGGGGGGGGGGGGGGGGCTGCAGCCCTGCAGCCCATAGGTAAAAACGACACTGATGGCGAGTTTAAGGGCCAGATGTACTAAGCTTGAAAAGTGGTAAAATGGAGAGTGAAAAGCAACCAGCCAATCAGCTCCTGCCTGCCATACCACAGGCTCAGCTCCTGCCTGCCATACCACAGGCTGTGTTTGAAATATGGCAGGCAGGAGCTGATTGGCTGGTGGCTTATCACTCTCCATTTTATCACTTTTCAAGGCTTAGTACATCTCTAGTACAAAGAGAGGTAAAGGGATGGTGTGGAGGAAAAAGAGGGAGCAGACAGGAAACCTCCCCTGCATGAGATACAGCCAATTGCAACATGTATTTGAAGGAACACAAATGTTTGTTATGGGAATACTGAGAAACACATCACTAGAAATGTTTTATTCTTGCCTGCAACTCATAAATATATATCTATCATTTTGGCTGTCCAATTCATCAGGAGTGCATATACGATTGAAGATGTATCTATTTCTAAATGTTGCATTTGAGAGGGTTGTATTTTATTATGTCACTGATACTATAAATGAATGTACAGTAGTATATATTTCTATTATGCACTGAAAATATCTGTTTACATAAAAGAATAAAAAGGAGGAAGATTCTTTTTTTTTTCAGGCAGTCTTATTCAAATTTACTTTTTAATCATTATGTTTTAATATAACATGTCAAACACCCAGATAACCACAGAGTGCATTAATATGCATATCTCAATGTACATTTCATATATATACACCTTGGCCTCTGGAGCTGCTTGGTTGTGGAAGCTGTGCTGTCTTGACAAAGGCCAAAACATCGACCTACTAATTTTACCTACTAATAAAAACTCTTTTTTACATTTCTTCAATAGTGAGTGCCCTTAATGGACCCATGTGACCCTATGAAATGATATATTTGGCACAGTACATGTTAGTGATAGTGCGGAACTATACGTGTATATACAGAATATATATATATATATATATATATATATACTGGATCTTTCTGAAGTATTTGTACTATGCTGTGAGACCTGTATGCTGCACTGCTGTAACCTTTCTTGTTGTTTCGATGTTGAATGCTTAATGTTGTTCACCTGCTACAAAAATAAACACAGAGGTGGTATTCAATCCCGGGTCACGACTGTCGGTCCATCCTGACAGCCGTGACCCTGGCCCGTTTTAATTTTGCTTGACCGCAAAGCGCCAGGCCATATTCAATGTCCCGCCTGCCGATCGTGTCTGCGTAAATGGCCGTGGATTGTCGAGATCCAGCCATAATAGCAACAATTCACAGCCGTTTCCGGACAAAACGGGCCCGACGGCTTTTAAAATCAGGCCCGTTCTGTAGCTCTGCCTCTTCAAAGCAGTCAGGCAAGACCGCATTTAATAGGTACCTGCCACTATTTCCCCATCATAAGTAGCGGCGGGGATTGATTAACCCCCTAACACTTTATCTGATCCAGTGTATGTGCTTCCATGTCACAATATATTGTATATGTATACTCTGACACTATGTATAAAGATAGTTGTTTATGTAACAGCCAGCTTCAAAAGTGATTACAATTGATTGGAAAATGATCCTGTAAATTACAATGATATGGCTGATGATGACAATAAAGAAACATTCAATTCGAACACCATCAGTTCAATATAGACACCAAATAATGCTTTGACTTGTGACTCTGAGTCTAAAATGTTCCAGCAATATCCATTTTATTTAGAAGTGAAACTTGATTCTTAAGGTGCCCACACACGCACCGTTGCCGGCGGTGCGATGCTGTACGATGGGGTGCGCGCTCCCGCAGCACCTCATCGTACAGTACAAAAAGTATGTGCTGCACATACTTTTTGTACTAGCTTTTTCTAGCATAGCATCGTATCGCATGCACATCGTATGCACAAGGCATACGATGCGATGCTATGTGTGCTAGTTAAGCCCCCAACGCAAGCCGGGATCGGTGCGTGTGTGGGCTCCATTAGTCCATTTACCCCCTAGTCACTTATACTATACATCTTGCATACTGTATGATTTGCCTATACTGTGTTAAAGTTGTTCAGTATTATTTGTGACAGCACTGTTCCATTATCTGATATATAAAAGTGTATACAAATATGTTGTAAATAGCATTTCTATTTTGCCTTTGTATTTTATATCCACTTGCAAGATTAATTATTCTGATCCTAATCTGATTTTGTGATAACAGAAAGCAGCATGCAAGTGAAGGGAAAACTATCATTTTCTATGGCATATGGCACTTCAAATGGCATATGTACAGGCTTTCAGTGGTGCTGGCATAGAGAAATGTCATGGTTGATGCCAACTGCCAAGAATTCTAAAAACAATTATGCAAATGTCCCGGTGTTTTGCTATACATGTTGCTTCATGTGTAGTCAGATTACAAATTCCTCTCTAAATATATACATCTACATATTATACATATTAATAATGACGATTCAAGTTTAAATGATACTTACTTTGTAGAATCAAAATGAATACATAAAAATGCAATATTTGTATAAATGTACTAGTAAACAATATATGCAGTGTCAAAATGTGCAAATCAACTGTTACCAAAATGTCTGTAAAAATCCTTTAATTTATAACAAAATTGCACCCTTCCATTACACAATTCTGATTTGATCCATGTTTTATACCATGTGACTATGTAGCAACAAAATCTTATAAAATCACATTACTAGTACATAGCAAGTAAATCATTTACTACTTACATGATTATTAGAGATTTAATTTAAAAACAATCTATATGGAATACTGGGGCAGATGTATTAAGCCTTAACAAAAGATAAATGCAAGGTTGATAAAGAGAGATAAACATCCAGCCAATCAGCTCCTTACTGACTTTTTTCAAACACAGCCTGTAACATGGCATTTGGGATGTGATTGGCTGGACGTTTATCTCTCTTTATCACTCTTGCATTTATCTCTTGTTAAGGCTTAATACATCTGCCCCACTGTATTTTCCTTGGGAAGAAACCTATATAGAACACAACAAACCCTGATAAGTATTGATCCACTGTCTTCTTAAGTGAAATCCATAAGCCTCACACTTTATCATACCTTCATAATGTCCTGTTTTGGGTATGACAGTTCTATTATTTAGAGGAAAGTCTCACTCTTCCACCCAAGGAATAGCTACCATAGGTGGGGGGAGAAAGCTGCTATGGGGCCCAGAGCTAAGAGGGGCCCACCAACTCTGTCAAAGTTACATGTGCTATATACATTTTTCACAATTTGAAGCTATATAAGAGTCCTTACAAACTTCTAAATTGGGGCCTACAATAATTCTAATTGTGCCCCTGGACCTGCTCATTGTAATGTGGTATAAAATGAACTGGAGGAAATTACAATGTTACATAATATTAATTGGGGCACTGCAAAGAGGCACAATATAAATTGCAGGCACTATAGTGCCTGAACACTGTATGTCATCCTGTGTTGTATAATTTATCTACAATATTACTAGGATACTACTGTGGTTCATAAAATAAAATAGGGCACTACTATGAGGTGTAGCATTAATTAAGGCACTATTATGGTATAGAAAATTATCTAGGGCGCTATTATGGGGCATAAAATGAACTGCTTTGGGGAGGTATCTCTCTTGAACCATTGAGAAAGGGACCATAGGTAAACCCGGGAGGGGTGGGTGGGGGTGTCTGATTGCGTGGAATACAGATAGAAACCCATATTCTGAACAACTAACCATAATCTTCACTTTCCCTCCCCTTTTCCACATGTCACGTTTTGTCAGAGACACCAATTGCGGTGTTAGCGCTGACACACTTCCCTCCTATCAGAGGGGGAATGCTATATTGCGGCATCACATTCCCGGCATCCCAGTAATTTTTCCACATTGTGTTATAAGCCAACAGCAGGACTTTAACCCTCAAACAGTGTGGTGTAGGATAGTCAGACACATATGTGTGTACATAAAATACGAACTCTGCATCAGTTAATAATTACGAAACATCCGGGTCACATGACTGGTAGTGATCATGTAATCAAACGGTCACATGACCAACTCTACTGGATGAATTAATGGCTGTTTTGTATAGTTATAGTGATAATTTTCATATGAATACTGTCTCATATGTGCATATATTGTTTTTATGCTGTTACTGTAAATATTCATGATGATGATTAATTAAAACTCCCCTGGATCCAATCATGTCATCTGGAGGGGTATAAACACATATCCTCTGGACTCAAACATCATTCTGCTCCTGAGGAAGGTGTGTGCCACACCAAAATGCCCTTACACCAAAGACACACCTACCACCTTGTTCCAGACCAGCGACTTTACCCATAATCGTGTATCTTGACAGCATCCTATTGTGAGGACAACTTGTTAATTCAAAAATATATGGACCTAGACCACCATTGGGTAAATCCCATATTGCTGGGAAATTAACCCAAACTTTATTCTTCTCTTTTAAATATTAACTCATACCGTTTAATATATGATTGATGAAATTGGATAACATTACGCATCGGCATATTTACTCTACCCGTCAATATAAGGGACCGCATTGCTGCATGTACTAAGCTTGTGTTTATTATAATCTGTTTTTTATAGGTCACCCCCGTTTGACTGTACCTTTTTAGGAATATGACTTCCTGTTTATTTTTATAAAAAAAATGTCATTATGAAATATGATTTGCTTTTGAGCTGACTAAGTAAGTATCAGTGCTGTTCAGACATTTACCAATCTTTGTATATTTTTTGACAGATTTAACGACATATCTTTCCTGAACAGCAGCTGTGATTGCATGCTCTCGGAGAGCCACACTTTTTGGCAATTGTTTCTCTTTGTTTTACCAGATCCAGGGGAGCAATCGTGATTAGCTTTACTGACCATGCACATAGGAGACAGTCTTATTTTTCTTGATGGGGATCTAAACCCCCATCAGAATCAGTTTATTCTAATTCAGCCATGTTTAAATATCTATATACATTAGTGGATCTTTTAAGGCAGGCATGTCCAAACTGTGGCCCTTCAGCTGTTGGGAAACTACACACCCCAGCATGCCTTGCCATAGTTTTAGCCTTCCCTAATAGCAAAACTGTGGCAAGGCATGATGGGACATGTAGTTTCACAACAGCTGGAGGGCCATAGTTTGGACATGCCTGCTTTAAGGAAAGAGTCCAGGAATTGGCATCACAGTGTGAATCTGCAGTGCTATGTTGATAAGCACAGGATACATAGGGGCTTAAAACTCTTAAAACCCTCCTTTTGGGGGATAATACAGTATTCAAAAAAGATTGGGACAATCTATTACATAAAAGTTTTATTGGATTACTAAAATTGGTGATCAAATATAGGACTATGAAAACCCTTTTGTTCTAGAAAGGATTATAACGAGAAGAATAGAGATGTTTCAGAGGAACTTATTAGATACAAAACAAAAAGTTCAGAAGGGACTTGGAAGATTACCAAAGTCTAAATGTGAGATCATATAGAAAGAAAGACCATTCTCGTACCCTATCCTTAACTATAAACAATTGACTAATAGAACCCACCAATCACAATACCAAGATACTGATACAAATAGATATGAGAAAGGGAGAGATAGAGGTGACTATGAGAGAAGCAGACAGTCCCGCCACAACCTTATCATACCTGGTAGAATAGAAATGTATATGACAGAGATAGGAAAGACCAATATAGGACCTCCAGTCTTCAACTGTACAAAGGAATCTTTCAAAAGATTTAGATTTAAATCTGAATTTTACCCTATAACAGCCAAGAGTAACCTCATTGAGACCTTTAATAAGATCATGAATCGGAACAAAATAATTGGAAGATTTTGCGCTTCACTAGGAGTAGCTAGATTACTGCAGTCTCACCTCCTGCCTGAATACAATATTACCCATGCCCCTTACATGGATAAGGGGTATGGCCACATAACAGAATATATATCACTGTAATGCCAATTACACATTATGCCACACGCCATAATGCCCATTACACATTATGCCTCACAGTAATGCCTATTACACATTATGCCACACATCGTTATTTTCCGTACACAATATCCAGCACACTGTAATGCTCATTACGCCACCCACCATATTTCCCCTTACACAATATGCTGCACACTTTAATTCCCATATGACATTATGCCACACATTATGCTATGCGTAGTATAGTAGTAGTAGTAGCACAGTTGCCGAAAGTAGTAGTGCTGCATAATGCCCACAATAGATACTGACAGTAGTAGTGCTATGTAATGCCCATACCAGATGCCCACAGTTGTAGTGCTAAGTAATGCCCACACAAGATGCTGACAGCAGTAGCACTGTGTAATGCCCACCCCAGTTGCCGACAGTAGTTGCGCTGCATAAAGCCCACACGAGATACTGACAGTAGTAGCGCTGCTTATAACTAACAACCACACCAGTTGAATACAGTAGTAGCGCTGCCTATATGTATCGCCCACACCAGTTGCCAACAGTAGTAGTGCTGCTTATAACTAAAGCACACACCAGTTGCCGACAGTATTACTCTATAACCTTCTGAAGAAACCGCTGCTTATTGACAGAGCGGAGAAATGCGTCAAGGAATGAGACCAGCTTGCACTCCTTACAGCTGACCCAGAGTGACCGCTAAAACAATCTGCCTTTAAAACCTCCAAGCCGTTCCTCCCTTTGCTGCTCCACAGTGACCTCCCCAGTGTTTCTACCATCTACAAACAGCCGGCATCCGACTGGTAATTCAAGACACCACAAACCTGGGTGAGTCTTGCACTGTGTACAAACATCCGTGATTCCCGGCATACAGCAACTTCCATCTGCGCTGTTTGCCGGAGACGGACGGCTAGCCCCCCTGTGTAACATCACACCAGCGGGTCGTCAACAGGCCGCGACCGCTGACGGGGGAGCTGGAGCTGTCTGGTAATCATACAGAGCACAGCATACTGTCAGCAACTTTCCCATCGGCTGCTAAAAGTTCAAAGAAATTGAGGTCTGTTTGATCACTGTGAACTAAATAACATATATTATTTCCTGAGTCCATATGAGGAGAAACTATATGAACTTAATGATTAAAGGACAATTAGCTGTCCAATACAGCTTCTAAAAATCTTTAATAGGAGTGTGTGCGATTATATTGTTTTTTGCATTGTTTTTTTACACTTTTATGAGTCTATACTAATTGTACAATTTTATTGTGTGATATATATATTTTAAGAATAAATTTATATTGATTACATCCAATTGTGTGGCGCTCTCTAGATATACGCGAGTTATCGCATATATCTTATTTCTCTACATTTTTACTCTGTAACACTTTATTTACTTTAAAATCTGTCTCTGGCAGCTCATCCTCTCTACTTCCTTTTATCAGCTCTGTTCCTGTGTAGCTCCACCCCTTCATTCTGTGTTGCTCCACCCTGTCCCCTGCAGCCACTCCCCCTTTTAATTCCCTGCAGCCACTGATGCTGTCAAGGGTTTTGGGAGTCAAGAGGGAGTTTCATGAGGCTGGTGCCGCCACCTGTTATACAGTGTGACAGGCGGCGGCAACCATAGAGGAGAGCAGCAGGTATTCAGAGGAGGGAGAGCACCTACTCTGCCCGGCACCTCCCTGCACTGCATCCTCTGCTGAGCAGGTAGCGCCGGCCTTGGCTTCATGATAAATTACAGGATCTTGAGAACAGGTCCATACGCAAGACAGATGCAATGACCTCATCTACGCTTCTCACATCCTGACCTCCCCGCCCCACCATCCCCACCTTTTTTTCCCCACTCTGCCTTCCCCTTATTCAATCATGTATTTTCCACGTTTGTTTCATGTTCATGTAATAATATTTATGAATGTGTCACTGCACACGCAAACATATAGTTTGATGTACAGTATACTCAGGTTTACATATTAAGTTCCAGGATCCTATTGACTCACCCGTAACGCCTGTGATACCTCTTTATCTTTTAGGACATACATTTATTATGTGAAATGTTGCAACAAACTAACGTTCTTATATGTTTCCAAGCTATAATGTTAGCCTTGTTATATTATGCTCAACACGTAAACTGTATATGTCATGTACCCGCAATGTTATCTTCTTGTGAACCCTGTTGATATGTAGGGCCTCATTCAGATCACATCGGTCCTGCGTGCATTTGCACGCAGGACCGATGTTGCGCGTCTGCGCATGTGAAGGCGTATGGTGCGTGCACACACGGCAACCTTTCGGTTCGCTGGGTGCACGCACCCATGGCGGCGTGGGGCGGAGATGGGCGGGGGCGCCGGGCTGCCCCATTACCATATGGGAACGCCCAGAGTTCCATGGGCGTTTCCATGAGAACGCTGGGCGTTCTTATGGTAATGAGGCAGTGACGCGGGTGTGGGGGGCGGGTAGTTGACATCACCGGATGTCAGCTGCCCGCCCATATCCATGCCAGCGTGCCCGCAAATGTAAGTAACTGAAAAGTCACTTTTATAGGCGTGCACGCTAAACATCATTCGATGGTCGGTGACCATTGAAAGATGTGGGCGGTTATCTAAGCCATGCGAATGGATGTTTATGCAAAACATCCATTCACAGCTGTTCGGGCAAAGCCGCACTTTGAGGGGGCGGTGGGGGGGCAGTCGTTCGCCGAACAGGGTTTGGTGGACTCACAAGGCTGCAAATTCGCAGCCTTGCAAATCAACCAGAATAACCCCCATAATGCGGGGCCGGAGATTCGGAGTTTAAGATCCAGTTTGACCTTTTCAAACAGGAGAAAACCCTGTGTAGTACAGCAAATATCGGGTCTAAAATTAAGACCCAGAGATTTGCTATCCTGTGTGAAGGGGGGTCTGACAGCGGCAGCCGAATAACCCAACATTTCAAAGGCTGGGTAATTGCCGCTAAGTATGAGGTTATTTGGCCGCTGCTGTCTGAAAGCGGTATTATACTTCCTTTTTTCTTTTGTAAAACTGGAAAATTCAATAAAAACACTTTTAAAAAAAAGAAAAGAAAAAACAAATCATTAAAATCAATATTGCCCCACAGCCAACTCAAAGTGAGTCACACAAACAACAAAGAGAATAGCACTTTGCTTCAGGTTTCTGTAGGTGTGGCAAAATATGATGCGCCACATGTTCCCACACCTCTAGACGCACCATCAATATTGTTCTCTTGTGAGGAAGGAGATGTAGAGTACATGAAATTTCCAGTTTTATGAACTATGACTAGACTCATATTATTTATCTAGACCTGTTTCAATATCGATACAATATAATTAACGAGGTACATAGGAACAGTGTGCCTCTACAGTGATTCAACAAGTTTACAATTAGTGGGCCTAGAACAAATCCCCACCACTAGAGGGGGCAATAGGTTTAAAAAACTGTGCCACCAGGAGGTGTATTGGATGTTCAAGATCGGTTCTTTCTCCCATGATGGGCTGAATAAAGCCATTCATTTTAATTATATATCTTAATTTACCCTATTACTAGGAGATGATATTCATATGGAGATCAGCATCCTGTTGTTGTATGTAGTCATTATATTGAGTAGATAGTCCTATGTCAATATCTAGATGTCAATTTATATGTATAGCGTTTTACAATGTACAAATGAATCTGCAATACAGATAAAAATCAAGTATCCCTTATTCTGAACAAACCATAATCATTACTTTCCCTCCCCCTTCCCCCATGTCACATCCCTCAGATTGTTTATATCACATATTGCATATTTTATATTCAAGTCAAATATTTATCCCTGCCTAAGATACAGCACTGTAGTATTGTGTAAGAGATATGAAAAACATGATAAGAGAAGTATCTTTTATATGCCTGTACCCATATGGATCTTTTATGTTATCTTTTATGTGTATTGCCATTTGCTGTATCTTAATATCCAATATATATTATAATTTTTATATATATATATATATATATATATATATATATAAATATATATTGTATCTATCTGCAATATTTATATGATATATTTAATAGATATTTTTAGTGCTTGAGTGTGCATCTGGGTATACATGCCCCCTTCTAATTATCAATCCTCTTCTACTTTCCAGAAGGATTTGGGAAGACACTTCTGCCAACTGCTACTCTAATGGTCCTCTTCTGCCAACCACATGGCTCTGAGGACACATCCGCTAACCAAGCCTCAGCAGAGACTTCCACCAATTGCGGGGTTAGCGCTGACGCACTTCTGCCCTTATCAGAGGGGAAGTGCTATAATGGGCCATCACATAGGATATCAGCAGGCAAATGTCAACCACCTGCAGCTGGTTGACATTTGCCTCCTGATATCCTACTCATTGAGGAATTGGCTTGAAGAGATCCTCTCAAGACCTGATTTTAAGTGATACATATGGAAATTGATGCAGTTATTTATTTATTTATTTATTTATTTATTTGCAGTTTCTTATATAGCGCAACAGATTCCGTTGCGCTTTACAATAGTAAACAGTGATAAAACAAACTGGGTAACAACAGACAGACATGGAGGTAGGAGGGCCCTGCTGCAAGCTTACAATCTATAGGGATATAGGAGGGAAACACAAGGACAGGCACCAGTAATAGCATAGCAGTCCCAACAAGTTACAAGTCCAGAAGGGAAGCTATATAATACATAAGTGCCTCGGAGGGTTATGCATGTAGAACTTAAATATGATAGGCTTGCCTGAAGAGGTGAGTTTTCAGGGAACGCTTGAAAGTTTGGAGGCTAGCGGAGAGTCTAATTGTGCATGGAAGGGCATTCCATAGGATGGGAGCAGCCCGATGAAAGTCCTGTAATAGTGAATGGGAGCTAGTGATCCGCTCAGATGAGAGACGCAAATCTTGTGCAGAGCGGAGTGGTCGAGATGGGAGATATTGTGTGATAAGTGCAGAGATATATGCTGGTGCAGTATGGTTAATAGCTTTATATGCAAGTAGAAGTGTTTTATATTGAATACGGTAATATACAGGCAACCAATGGAGGGACTGGCAGAGCGGATCAGCAGACGATGAGCGTCTTGCAAGGAAGATCAGCCTAGCAGCAGCATTTAAAATGGATTGCAGTGGTGAGAGTCTGTTCTTGGGAAGTCCAGTTAGGAGACTATTGCAATAATCAATGCGGGATATAATGAGTGCATGGATAAGAGATTTAGTAGTGTCTTGTGTGAGATACGGTCGTATTTTGGATATGTTTTTTAGATGCATGTAACATGATTTGGAGACAGATTGAATGTGGGGAACAAAGGACAGGTCAGAGTCGAGGGTGACCCCTAAGCAACGAGCTTGTTGGGTAGGGTAGATTGTCGAGTTGTCAACAGTGATGGAGATATCAGGATGGTAACTGTTCTTAGTTGGCGGGAATATAAGTAATTCAGTTTTGGAAATATTGAGTTTGAGTTGGCGAGAAGACATCCAAAGTGAGATGGCAGAGAGACATTCAGAGACTCGGCCCAAAACCACTGGTGACAACTCTGGGGTTGATAGATAGATTTGAGTATCATCCGCATATAAGTGATACTGAAATCCGAAGGAGCTGATTAGTTTGCCAAGCGAGGAGGTATAGATTGAGAAAAGCAGAGGACCTAAGACTGAGCCTTGCGGAACTCCGACTGACAGAGGTAGTGAAGAGGAAGTAGAGTCAGAGAAGCGAACAGTGAAAGAGCGATCAGATAGGTAAGATGTGAACCAGGAAAGGGCTGTATCATTAAGACCTAGGGAGTGTAGTGTTTGTAAAAGGAGAGTGTGATCCACAGTGTCAAACGCAGCAGAAAGATCTAGAAGAATAAGCAGTGAGTAATGGCCTTTAGACTTAGCTGTTACCAGATCATTAACCACTTTAGTCAGTGCTGTCTCAGTGGAGTGTTGAGAATGAAAGCCTGACTGAAGCGGGTCTAATAGGGTGTTGGAGTTAAGAAAGTTTGTTAGGCGAGAGTAGACAAGTCTCTCAAGTAGCTTGGAGAGGCATGGGAGCTGAGAGATAGGACGATAGTTAGAGAGAGAGTTAGGGTCAGAATTGTGTTTTTTCAGAATGGGAGTAATCGCTGCATGTTTGAGCAGAGACGGAAAAGTACCAGTAGCAAGAGAGAGATTGCAGATTTTAGTTAAGGTTGGAATAAGCACAGGAGATAGATTTTTAGTGACTTGTGCAGGTATAGGATCAAGAGGAGAGGTAGTAGAGTAGGAGGATAAGAAGAGTGCGGATACTTCCTTTTCATTTGTGGGCTCAAACGAAGAGAAAGTGCCAGAGGGTTCAGGTGTGGCAGAAAGAGGGTTAGAGATTGTGGAGCATACCATTTCATCTCGGATGTTATCAATCTTGTCCTTAAAGTAGGAGGCAAGTTCTTGTGCACTGATGGTAGCCGGTGGGGGAGGAGGGGGAGGGTACAGAAGAGACTTAAATGTGTTAAAAAGTCGCCTAGGGTTGGTGGCATGAGAAGAGATGAGAGATTGATAGTATGTTTGTTTGGCCGTGTCCAAAGCATTGCAGTAGGAGTGGTAGCTAGTCTTATATGTGAGGAAATCAGTAATATTACGAGATTTACGCCATTGGCGTTCAACTTTACGTGACTGATTTCGTAGTTGTCTTGTTGTGTTGGAGTGCCACGGTTGGCATCTAAGCCTACGTGGGGTATAATGGGTAGCTGGAGCCACTCCATCAAGGGCTGTTTCAAGAGTCTGGTAGAGGTGGGAAACAGCAGAGTCAGGAGAGGTAAATGTAGAAATTAGTGAGAGCTGTTGTTGCAGGGAGGTGGAAAGTTGTGGAAAATTAATAGCATTAGTATTTCTGCGGGTTAGAGTAGGCTTGCATGATTTCTGTGTCAGTGAGCTTGAGGTAATGGAGGAGAGTGAGAGAGTAATGAGATTGTGATCAGAGAGAGGGAAGGGAGTGTTAGTAAAATCAGAGACTGAGCACAGCCTGGTGAAAACGAGGTCAAGGCAGTGGCCTTCCTCATGAGTAGCGGCGTCGGACCACTGGGAGAGGCCAAGAGAGGAGGTTAGAGAGAGGAGTTTGGAGGCATGCAGAGATGGTGGACTGTCAATAGCAATGTTGAAGTCACCCAGGATGATAGTGGAGATGTCAGAGGATAAGAAATGGGGGAGCCAGGCAGAGAAATCTTCCAGAAATTTAGATTTGGGAAGCCCAGGTGGGCGATAGATAGCAGCAACACGCAGAGAGAAAGGGGAAAAAACCCTTATGGAGTGTACTTCAAATGATGTAAATGTGAGTGAAGGAACTGGTGGGAGAACTGAGTATGTGAAGTCTTGTGACAGTAATATACCAACTCCACCTCCTTTACAGTTACCAGGCCTAGAGGTGTGAGTGAAGTGGAAACCACCATGTGACAGTGCTGCAGACGAGACCGTGTCTGATTGTGTGAGCCAGGTTTCTGTAATTGCCATCAGATTGAAGTTGTGGGAGATGAAGAGGTCATGGATGGATGTTAATTTATTGCAAACAGAGCGTGCATTCAATAGGGCACATGTAAGTTGTTTGGTGTGTGGTGGGAGGCATGTGATATTTATGAGGTTAGCTGAATTTCTAGGCTTAGAAGCCATTAAATCTGGGTGGGTCAGGTGGTTGGGGCCTGGGTTTGGTGATATGTCACCAGCTAATAAGATTAGAAAGGAGAGATAGAGATAGGTGGATGTTTGCAGTTTTTTGTATTGGTGATGGGAAGTGGATGTGAAAGTACAAGTAGAGAAGTAATTAAAGAGCTCATGAGTGTTTAGAAGAGGGGAGTGAATAATGGAAGAGGCAATGTGCACAGAGTGGTGAGTGTCAGGGAGATTAAAGGATGGTTGAAGTTTGGTAAGTATGCCATGTAATGAAATGAGAAGTAGCATTGTGGTGAGCATGATGTGATAGTTTGTCTGTTGGTGACCAGGTAAAGGGGAGATTGTTTGAGAAAGTGTGGATTAAGTATTGTATTGACCTTGGTTGATATTGTTCAATGTTTTTCAACTGTTTTATAACTGTTCTTTATAAGTAAATCCACTTTGTATATTTCCCACTTAGTAGATTTCTCAGTTCAAGAACTGCCCAGGCAGAGGACTGCCTTCTATATGACCAGATATAGCAGGTCTAATTAAGATAGACTACAGCTGAGGTCACATGACCAGCTAATCAAGGCCTGTGTAACATAAACACTAGCCAAGACATATACTACAATAAAGTATGCCTCACTGAACACAGCTTCAAACAGGTACAATAAAGACTAGAAACACATTAATAATACAGAATTTGTTATGCAAAGGGCAACAATACAGATTATCAGTTATAGTGTTTTATATACCAGTTTAAATCACATACATGTAATACTGCTGCAATGGGCTCATAGGGATTCATGCAGAGCAGAATGCTGGGACTTGTAGTGAAACGGACCAGTTTAAATCACATACATGTAATACTGCTGCAATGGGCTCATAGGGATTCATGCAGAGCAGAATGCTGGGACTTGTAGTGAAACGGACCAGTTTAAATCACATACATGTAATACTGCTGCAATGGGCTCATAGGGATTCATGCAGAGCAGAATGCTGGGACTTGTAGTGAAACGGACCAGTTTAAATCACATACATGTAATACTGCTGCAATGGGCTCATAGGGATTCATGCAGAGCAGAATGCTGGGACTTGTAGTGAAACGGACCAGTTTAAATCACATACATGTAATACTGCTGCAATGGGCTCATAGGGATTCATGCAGAGCAGAATGCTGGGACTTGTAGTGAAACGGACCAGTTTAAATCACATACATGTAATACTGCTGCAATGGGCTCATAGGGATTCATGCAGAGCAGAATGCTGGGACTTGTAGTGAAACGGACCAGTTTAAATCACATACATGTAATACTGCTGCAATGGGCTCATAGGGATTCATGCAGAGCAGAATGCTGGGACTTGTAGTGAAACGGACCAGTTTAAATCACATACATGTAATACTGCTGCAATGGGCTCATAGGGATTCATGCAGAGCAGAATGCTGGGACTTGTAGTGAAACGGACCAGTTTAAATCACATACATGTAATACTGCTGCAATGGGCTCATAGGGATTCATGCAGAGCAGAATGCTGGGACTTGTAGTGAAACGGACCAGTTTAAATCACATACATGTAATACTGCTGCAATGGGCTCATAGGGATTCATGCAGAGCAGAATGCTGGGACTTGTAGTGAAACGGACCAGTTTAAATCACATACATGTAATACTGCTGCAATGGGCTCATAGGGATTCATGCAGAGCAGAATGCTGGGACTTGTAGTGAAACGGACCAGTTTAAATCACATACATGTAATACTGCTGCAATGGGCTCATAGGGATTCATGCAGAGCAGAATGCTGGGACTTGTAGTGAAACGGACCAGTTTAAATCACATACATGTAATACTGCTGCAATGGGCTCATAGGGATTCATGCAGAGCAGAATGCTGGGACTTGTAGTGAAACGGACCAGTTTAAATCACATACATGTAATACTGCTGCAATGGGCTCATAGGGATTCATGCAGAGCAGAATGCTGGGACTTGTAGTGAAACGGACCAGTTTAAATCACATACATGTAATACTGCTGCAATGGGCTCATAGGGATTCATGCAGAGCAGAATGCTGGGACTTGTAGTGAAACGGACCAGTTTAAATCACATACATGTAATACTGCTGCAATGGGCTCATAGGGATTCATGCAGAGCAGAATGCTGGGACTTGTAGTGAAACGGACCAGTTTAAATCACATACATGTAATACTGCTGCAATGGGCTCATAGGGATTCATGCAGAGCAGAATGCTGGGACTTGTAGTGAAACGGACCAGTTTAAATCACATACATGTAATACTGCTGCAATGGGCTCATAGGGATTCATGCAGAGCAGAATGCTGGGACTTGTAGTGAAACGGACCAGTTTAAATCACATACATGTAATACTGCTGCAATGGGCTCATAGGGATTCATGCAGAGCAGAATGCTGGGACTTGTAGTGAAACGGACCAGTTTAAATCACATACATGTAATACTGCTGCAATGGGCTCATAGGGATTCATGCAGAGCAGAATGCTGGGACTTGTAGTGAAACGGACCAGTTTAAATCACATACATGTAATACTGCTGCAATGGGCTCATAGGGATTCATGCAGAGCAGAATGCTGGGACTTGTAGTGAAACGGACCAGTTTAAATCACATACATGTAATACTGCTGCAATGGGCTCATAGGGATTCATGCAGAGCAGAATGCTGGGACTTGTAGTGAAACGGACCAGTTTAAATCACATACATGTAATACTGCTGCAATGGGCTCATAGGGATTCATGCAGAGCAGAATGCTGGGACTTGTAGTGAAACGGACCAGTTTAAATCACATACATGTAATACTGCTGCAATGGGCTCATAGGGATTCATGCAGAGCAGAATGCTGGGACTTGTAGTGAAACGGACCAGTTTAAATCACATACATGTAATACTGCTGCAATGGGCTCATAGGGATTCATGCAGAGCAGAATGCTGGGACTTGTAGTGAAACGGACCAGTTTAAATCACATACATGTAATACTGCTGCAATGGGCTCATAGGGATTCATGCAGAGCAGAATGCTGGGACTTGTAGTGAAACGGACCAGTTTAAATCACATACATGTAATACTGCTGCAATGGGCTCATAGGGATTCATGCAGAGCAGAATGCTGGGACTTGTAGTGAAACGGACCAGTTTAAATCACATACCTGTGAGAAGAGAAATAAACAGAAGATCAGTCCATATTCAGGGAAATTCATGCAGGATAACTGTTTTATAACTGTTCTTTATAAGTAAATCCACTTTGTATATTTCCCACTTAGTAGATTTCTCAGTTCAAGAACTGCCCAGGCAGAGGACTGCCTTCAGTTATGCATCAGCATTAAGATCTCCAAGGGATCCATTTACACATCTTCGTATATTCTGTCAGTAACATCTTTACCTGGAGTGAATACTTATATTCACCGTTTATTTAACTACGGAAAGTTACCCCTGAGGAAGTCGTTTTTGACGAAACACGTTGAGTGTTTTCCTGGATGTACTGAATCGATTAACTGACTGCATACGAATGAAAATGTTTTTATTGTATTTTTAAACAAATTATATTAAAACTGTTGTACAGTGATTTGTCGGTACATTACTACAGTTCGGATTCTTCTGGTGGTGGAACCTCTTAAATAGTCTTCTACTTTTCTTCTATTTCCCACTCCCCCACTAACAGGGGGGACTGACAGAGTGCTGCCTAAAAAAAATTGTCTAGAGGATTGAAAGGGTACCCCTCTTTTGTTCTATATATATATATATATATATATATATATATATATATATATATATATATATATATATATACAGGGCACAAAGTGGTCATGCAGAGGTGGGGCAACTCATTTCTCTATGCCAACTAATTACCCCCCTCCCCCAATTTGGCAGAGACAGGGTCAGTTGTAGGGTTTTTGGCATCCTCCTGCAAACTAGAATGCTATTCTGTGAGAATTACCTCCAATGTGGAGGTTAAAATATTCCACCTCACCATTAGAGGTGGTGGAACTCAGTTCCACCCCGTTCCCCCTTACATTAAATCCTGTATATATACATATATATGCCATTGCAGTCTTTGGCTGGAGGGAGTGTGCATATATATCGTCCGATGCTCTCGGTACTGGCGATACATGGTCGGCACTGCAGTCCAAAGTCTGCAGCCACCACTGGAAGGTAAGTATATCTGCAGCATTCAGAAATGTATTCTGTCTGTATTTTTAAAGCGGCAATCATTTGCAAGGCAAAAAATGAATGCTGGCTTAAACATGCAGGCATACTTATAGGAAGATCATAATGTATGTCAACATTGTGATGATGGAACTAATTTTTAGAGAGTTGGAGAAATAAACCATAAATACTGTAGAACTAATCAGATCATGTCTATAATTTCTTTATTGTCTTCTGGAAAACATAACCTTATTTCATTTTTAGAAGCTTTAGTAATTGTCTCCCATAGATATTTGGTGGTGTTTGTTCAAAATGAAATCTAAATTGCTGTGTAAAAATGAAGCTGACATCTTTGGGCCACACACCGGTATGTACCATGCACAGAAACAATATAAATACATTTTCTTCCCTGGCATTGCCGCATGTTGTGTTTCAAACACAAATTAACTTCCGTTTTTGTTTTCAGAATCTGGCGTAAGCACAACAAAATCTAAAACTAACACAAATAGCGCAATAACCACAATAAAAATGAGGCTTGGCGGTTTGGATTAAAAAAATAGTTATGGTAAAAGTTTTGTGCTAAAAAAATAACACTGTCACCATTTAACATAAGAGGCAAAATCATCTACAAACAGGAGTATAGTGTCATTTATTAAAAGATACGTGTTACTATAGTTCACAATTTAAGCAACTGTCATTTCCTTCCTAGTCACACATTGCAACAAATGTTGCAATGTGTGACTATCATTTTGAAGTTAATAACAGATGATCTTGTGCAATAATGTAGATTTATGTACTTTGTACTGTGAGGTATAATTCGTAGACATGTACTGATAATATTGATGATAATCACTACAAAATACAACATGACTCATTTTAAAGGAAGTTTGCATAACTTCCTTCATTTTTTCAGGACAACACAAATAAAGGGAAATGCTTTGGGAAATTAAAGAACTGATGAGCCTATGGTGTTTATGATACTCATATAATATACAGGTTAGATTCACCGATGCATGGACTATTTACAGTATTTAAGTGATTACACTGAATGCCATGTGTTCAACAATGATTATGGATTAGAGGATTACAGCTGCACTCATCTACAAAATCAAAATGTAAGTGAGCATGTAAATGATCTGGTCATGCAAAGTTACCTGCCTTCAAATGCCTTAAAATATACACTGGAACACATAACAGTACCAAACTATAAACTACAGGCAAAACCCACCATTTTTATAATACAAAAGCTGTTACACACCACATTATTATTCACAGCAGTCTATGGTGCACATTAATTATTATTTTGGAAGTGGTCCAGATCATTTTTATGTTTGTCGCCACATATCGCTGATTCTCATCCATTATATGTTTCAATGGAGAGCACTAGACAAAGTGCCTCCAATACATCGAATGCAGAGTTATAGATTTAGCTAATTATAGTACACTACTATTTTGCAGCCCATAAAATCAACAGAACAACGTAACAGTGTTGTCAGAGCCAGCGGCTGTGTGTACCCAAACAGAGCAACACTTGAATTGCTCAGTGGAGCTTCATGGAGTGGCCAGTGATGCACACAAAACTTATATTCTCCCTATAGAGGTGAGGAGCATTAACTTTTTATTACATAGGATTAATGCACTTAAGGTTCATACACACTGGGCGATTATGCCCAGCGTGTATGGAAAGCGATGATCGTTATCATCGCTGGGGGGAAAACCGCTCAGTGCATACACTGAGCAGCTTTCCTTTTGCCTGGCACCGTCAATGGGGGGCTTTGCATAGCGCAAAGCTATGCAAAGCCATCCTCAAAGCCGCTCATCTGCTGGTAATACCAGCAGATGAGCGGCTTTCCTGGCAATAATGTGGTAGCGCACATCACCAATCACCGGGCCATACACACTGGACGGCTTTGAGCTGAAAGCCGCTGAAACTTGCTGTTTTGAGTGGCTTTCAGCTCAAAATCGCCCAGTGTGTATGGGCCTTTATTGTAAGCATATGGATAGGTTAGGACTCCCATCTATGCAAGGCATTGTATCATGAATGTGTCATAAATGGGTCTTTTCATGCTTATGTCTGGGGTACAAACTTATTCAGCTTCATAAGCCTCATACGGCAGTATCACTATGCTAGACTTTACCGGCAGTATCACTGGACTTTAATGGCAGTACCACTGGACTTTAACAGCAGTATCATTCGACTTTAACTACAGTACCACTGGACTTATACAGCAGTACCACTGGACTGGACTTATGCAGCAGTATCACTGGACTGAACTTATACAGCAGTATCCTTGGACCGGACTTTAACAGGAGTATCACTAGACTTTAAAGACAGTACCAATGGACGTTAACAGCAGTACCACTGGACTTTAATGGATGTACCAATGGAATGGACTTATGCAGCAGTATCACTGGAATGTAATTATACAGCAGTATCACTGGACTGAAACTGCAGTAGTATTGCTGGACTTTAATGGCTGTATCACTGGACTGGACTTCAACAGCAGTATCACTGAAGCTGCTGCTAGACCCTTCCTCTCCCCTCTCCATATCTGGAGGGAAGATGGCGTTGACCACCTGCACTTCTAAATGGTGTCCGGATCCCGCAAGTTCCCGGGACCCAAGCTCTGAGACTGGGTGGGAAATCCCGAACAGGCTCGGAGAGCGGGTTCAGATTAGTGGTGTTCGGATGGTGTCCGGGGGTGTCCAGATTCCCCTAATCCGAACCCGCACATCCCTAGTTTTTAATGTATTTTTCATTTGAAACCTCCCAGCCACAGAAATGTAACTGCTCTAAACTAAACTACTTTTTTTTCCAATGGACTAACGTTTTTTTTTTTACCTAATTTACTATGTTATTATGTGCCTTATTCTAGTTCACGCTTTCTGACAAAATCCTTCTTAGATGGACAAAACCATGTGCACTGCAGGGGGGGGGGGGGGCAGATGTAAAATCTGCAGAGAGAATTAGATTTGGGTGAGTTATTTTGTTTCTGTGCAGGGTAAATACTGACTGCTTTATTTTTACACTGGAATACAGATCTCACTTTGAAGTAAAACCCCACCCAAATCTAATTCTCTCTGCACATTTTACATCTACCCCTTCAGTGCACATGGTTTTGTCCATCTAAGAAGGATTTTGTCAGAAAGAGTGAACTAGAATAAGGCCCTATGTTACTGTACATGCCAAATAACCATAAACTGAAGTTGCAAATTCCAGAACATCACAAGATAATTCATACCAATTAAGTATATTTTAATTTGTATACATGTAAAATATTCATAGAGAAAATATACATCTTCTTGGAAATTTTATATCAGATAAAAGTTCATGTAATGAAATGGTCAGGGCCGGATTTGTGCCTAGGCGGCACCAATTAAGGGCGGCAGACAGGCTAACATTCTGTTAAATAGCAGCATGGCACAGCGGGTGAGCAGCAGCGAGTGACGAGAGCCACCACGAGACATGAATTATCATGTCGGCGGCAGCGCCGCTCCTCACCCGCCACTGCCCACCCACTCTGCCATGCACATTACATCACCGCTTAGTGGCTGGGTCCGATGGTCCCCCTGCGCGTCCAGAAATGGCTCAGGCTCACTGCTGCCGGCTCCCGCCCATTGGCTACTCTACACACACACACAGTCTATTGGCTGCTGTGTATCCAGCTGAGCTGAGCTGAGCGGCGTGCACGCAGATCCTCCCTGCGGCTGAGGCTCAGTTTGTCACAATGGCCCTTATTCTGGTTGGTGCGGTCGAGCCGCATATGCGGCTCCGACCGCACCAGACGAATCCCCGCCTACAAGACGGATCGGCACGGCCGTCCGTACACGGACGGCTGCCGATCCGCATGAAAATGGTGGAGGCGTACGCCTCCACCATGGTGGGAGCTGCCCCCTGCATTCGATGGTCGTCGACCATCGAAGGCAGGTCCGCACGCCGCGGCAGCTCCCGCAAGCTGAGACCACACAATCGTCCGTGTGGTAGCTTGTATGGGGGCTGAAAGCTGACATCCGGCGACGTCAGCTTTCCGCCCCCATGAGTTGCGTCATGGCCTCATTACCATGCGTACGCCCCGCGTTTGCATGGGAACGCCCATGAAACGCGGGGCGTATACATAGGGAAATGAGGGCATGAAGCCCCTCACGCCCCTATACGCCCCCTTTGCGGCGTACTAACGCTATGTGCGGCGAATTCGCCTGCACATGCGCAGATTGACCTCTGCGCATGTGCAGACGGAAAACATCGGCGGTACGGCCGCACGCGGGCCGTACCGCACGAACCAGAATAAGGGCCAAAGTGAGAGAGACTGATGGAGACACTGTGCTAATCACTGTACTAATAAGTGCCTCCCTCCCTCCGGGTCCTCCGTACAGTGAGCAGTCCAGAGTGCTTAGAAAACTATTGAGGTGGGCTACACTCAGTTAAATTTTAATGAAATATATAAATAACAATGTATATACATATAAGATTACATTAAATTAGGGGGGGGGGGCACAAAAATGTTGTGCCTATGGGTGGCCTGACCCCTAAATTCGCCCCTGGAAATGGTTCAAGAAAGACAGAGCAACTATAGTATGATTTCTGGTCAAGTCAATATAACATCTGTTCTTCTAATGTTTAGAATGAAAGTTTTGTTATCTAGACTGATTTATGTCGATTGTTGAGTAACACAGGTGAATCATGAAAGCAAACAATTCTATGCCTTTGGCAATATGACAAAGCATCTCAAGACTTAACCTGCAACAGATACCTGGAATTTTTTATAAGTAATATAAATCATTATTGACCTCAAATGTGTTAAGGTAATACATATTCATTGAAATTACAAACAAACAAAAGCCATATGATGATAAATATCAATCAATCTGCAGATACACCTAGAGACGGATCAGGCAGCATGTTCTCCATACAGCCCATAAAATCTGACTGACATCACAAATGTGTGGCTACATTTGCATGCACCCCGCACTCAGCCAATCACCGTCTGCTCCTTGCACAGCTGTACAGGTGGTTGGCGGATTGCCGTACACACAGTACGATGAGCCTATATATCTATAAATGTTGTCAGGGCAGCCGAGAGAGGGGGGGAGCGGGTACAAATTACCTGGGCCCAGGCTTGCTGGGGGGGCCCCGCGGGGGCCCTGGTCCGACCCCTTCCTTCCCCCTCCGTCCCTCCCGGGTAGCAACAGCAGCACACACTTCTACAGCATGTGCTGTGCATGTGTGCTGCTGCTGAGATTACAGTTTTTAGAGTTTTCTTTCACCCTCCTTAAAACATTTTGGGGGCGTGGCCTAAGTGCGGGAGATGCCCACACCTCCCACACTTAGGCCACGCCCCAAAATTTTTACCGGGGCCCGGAATTCCTCTCGGCTGCCCTGAATGTTGTATATCGGTCAACGGCTGTGGTGTACAGCCAGCGGATATATCTGTGAACCACGCCATTCACAGATATAATGCTTGTACACTGGCCGATGGTGCATCGATATAACAGCCGTTCAATGGCCGATATATGAGCCAGTATGTATGCACCTTTAGCATGAAATTATAACATTACAGTACATGGAACAATAACAGGGGTTCACCATAATGAAAATTGCACACTCCTTTCTCTCACAAACATCTTTGTTGGACTTTCTTAGATATACATTCATCCCTGCTGAGACTTTCTCTTTACTCAGAAAAAAGATAAGTCTAGTGATACAAATTTGATATAAATACAGCAATTGCAGTGTGCTAAGGGGGTAATTATCACAGCTTGGAAAGCAATAAAAATGTGAGAGATCAAGTACCAATCAATCAGCTCCCAAGTATCATTTTTCAAACAGAGATTGCAAAATGTAAGGTGGAAGCTAATGGGATGGTACTTTATCTCTCTCTTCTTGTTTTGATAAATACCTAAATCTTCCATCTTAGTGGCTGAAACCCCTGATCTCGCTACAACCACTCACATAAAGGGGGGAATTTACTAAGAATACGAATACGATATATCGTATTCCTATTCTTAATACAAATGAATACGACTGCATACGGCTGTTTCAGCCGTATGCAAATTCGTGTTCTGGAGGGGAGTTTACAAAGCAGCAAATACAAAAAAGGAAGGTAGACTGCGCTCATTGATGACAGAATGAGGATATTTAAAACAGAGTATATTTTAATACTACGATAGCATGTGTAAAATACAATATAAATTCACAATAAAATGAGGAGGGGAAGGGGGGGCGGAAGAAAAGGAATAAGCTGCATCCACTGAATGGTTGATATCACCTTTTTGTAAGTCCACAGTTCGATGGGAACCAAATGCTGGTTCGATCCTGTAGTGCTTGACCACAGCGGTGCTCTGTAAAACTTTATCCAGATGTAGTGTGGGGGTAGCGAGCCTCCCAATTGGAAAGTTAGGTCGAGACGTCCGCTGGGTGACACTGGGTGGGTATTAGATAGGCGGCTTGCCTTCAGAAGGAGAGTGCCTCACTCCAGGTCAGGTATGCCGGTGATGTTTCGCAGCTTTAGGATCTCCAGTTGGTGGTGGATAGTGGATTGTGGTGGTGAGGAGCAGCGTATTCAAGGGGCCAAATTGCAGCCTGGGCCAACGCGTTTCGCTGCAGACAGCAGCTTTTTCAAGCTAAGTATTAAAATATACTCTGTTTTAAATATCCTCATTCTGTCATCAATGAGCGCAGTCTACCTTCCTTTTTTCTATTTTCTATAGGGACTGACAATCCCTTTTTTGACAGCTGCTGGTAGAGACCACTCATACAGGCGCCCCTCCAGTTACTTCGGTAACTGACCCCCAAAGCAGCAAATACAACTGCTTTGTAAACCTCCGATGTCGTATTGATTCGTATTAGCGGCTGTATATACGGCCGCTAATATGAATTCGTACAGGCAGTCTGCACGGATCAGTCAGTGTGATTTACTAAGCACCCGTATTGAAAATTCGACCGCTAATTGGTGTAAAACGGCCACAAATGGCCGGCCAAATACGGCAGGAAAATACATGGTGAATGGTGTATTCATTCGTATTTGTAAATACGAATACAAATGTCCCAGCAATACGAATACGATAATTCGTATTTTTGGCGTAGTAAATGCCAAAAATACGAATACGCCCCCAAAAATGGTATATTCCTATGAAAATACAATTTTTTTCTACAAATTCACCTTAGTAAATTTCCCCCAAAATGTGAAATACCTTTAAAAAAAATTCAAAATTATGCAGCATTGTTACATTACTGCATTTCAATTGAAAAACAGATTTTTTTAAAATAAATATAACATGTAAGCAGAGATTTTACTGATAATATTTAGTGTACACATATAGAAGTCAATACTACTCATTGAGCCCGATTCAGAAATGCTTCATGGGCTGCAAGTTTTCATGTGAAGTAGAATCAATTTCACTGTCTGGTTGTGAAGTTCTTCTGAAATGCCATGACACAGAGCTGTATATACAGTAAGCAGCACTGTGCACCGAAGAAGTCAGCATGTTCACTTCGATCTCAATAGAGGCCACTGGAGAGATATGATCTTCTGGATTCATGGGCCAGAGAATCCACCACTTTACAACTACAAGAGTGGTCTGTGAAAGCAGGAGAGTGTTGACTGACTACGTGCTGGTTTTGGGGAGTAAACACCGTCCTGAACCATTGTGTTTGAGGTGATCTGCAGAATTGTGGTACCGCAGATAGTCCCTGGAAGTGCTGCATCCGTTCCGAGCGTGGATGAGTTATAGAAATATATACAGTAGGCATATCATTGGGATTCATCCACTTGGTACTTTACTCCATAAAAAGCATGGCCTGAGCAAGGCTTTAACACACTGATATGAGAGCAGAAGGAGGCTCTGTCTGGGAGATCAGTGGGGATGAATACCAGATCTGGCTCTGAGGCCACACCTAGTTGACCCCCATCTTGAGGTGCACCACCGCAGTAGTTCTGGCGAAGTAGTAGTAGTCCAAGCAGATGGTGGCTATTTTTGTGGCCATGACAGGTCATGTAGCTACAGTACCACTAGTGCAGCAGCCCTCTATTACTGGGGACTGGCTGCCAACCAATGCCTGCTGCTATTTTGGAATCTATTTCCAGGTGTCATCCAAAAACTTGAGCTTGTGGTGTCTTTCACCTGCCCACAAGTCCAGGAAATTGGTGGATTCTCTGGCCCATGAATGCATCCAGAATCTTGGTCACCTATTGAAAAGGCTAGACCATGCCTCCTGCAACTTCATTGTGATGCGACAAAGTATCAATTGCTAATTCACTGAAAGCTGTAATGGAGACCTTCGTCCAGCATGTACTGTAGAAGACATACCTGCTTCAGCCTGGTCCAGCTGCTTCATCAAGTGGTTTGAGTACATGCAGCTTTGCCTAGACTGCTCTTGTGAATACTTTGTACATCCGTATTGTGCACCCCTCATATAGTTGTATTCCCATGAGCATCATCACAGATACACAATTCCTACTAATATACTTTTGGAAGAATATATACTTCACAGTGCAAACCTTCAACGGAAAGGCCACTATTACAGCATGCACATAATTAGGAAATCATTATAATGAAATACAGGAAATTCTCACATCTGGTTTTTCATACTGGCTATTCAACTGTGCTTATATAAGTCTATACTTTAGAAAGTCTTTCACATAAACCCTGTAGTTTATGCCTTTGTTGTCTACAACAGTATTTACATAATTTGCTTTACATATGGCTAAAAGCATTTTTATTCACCACCACTTTCAACCCTCCAGAAATATTATCATGTTAAGGGCCCTCAAGGGCCAACACTTCATGTTTTGTTGGAGTTATGTGTTAATCCCTCGAAGGTCTTTATTACTATGTGTGTCTGGCACTGAACAATTTTGACTGCTTATTACCATACATGGCAACATAGCAGTGTGTAATGTAACCCTTTCCAATATCTATCAGTAAGTAACAGTAATGACAAATACATAGAGTGGTTATCACCTTTTAAGAGGCACAACTGCACCCTATATATAACAATTACAACAATATTTGTAAAAAATATAAAATAATTTAATAAAGAATGAAATAGAAATAATATCAGATATTCTCGGAGGGCACTCCAATTACAATAAAGACATAATCAGTATTGTTTGCATATTTATTTTATTTCATAATTTATTATTTTTTTATTATATGTTGTGCATGTTATTGTGTCTTTATTGTAATTGGAATGCACTCCTGAGAATATCTGATATTATTTATTTTTCATTCTGTAGTAAATTATTTTATATTTTTACAAAGATTGTTGTAATTTTTATATATTGGGTACAAGTATAGGAGGCCATGGTCAGACATAGAAACTGCAGCTACCATAGGGTAGGTGCAGGATTTGATTGTGTGACCAATGGTGATATAAGTATGTGCCAATTGTTATTACAATTTGCACCAAAACTATTAGTATTTATATCTTAGTCCTTGCACATTTTGCTGCTTGGATGTACACAAGGAAGAGGTTTGTGATCCATTACATTTTGTGCTTATAGAGTTCCACCAGTACCTGGGGAGGAGCAGAAGTTTGCACAGACTTAAGGTGCCCATACACTTATCCGATTTGGGTAGATTTCACCCATTCCCGATGAATCGGACTGAGGAATCGGCCCAAATCAGTTGTGTTTGACATCCTCTCCGACCCGATGCACGGTCCCATACACATTGGGTCAAACTCTATATATTGATCCTGCTGTAGGTTCAATCTATTAGATCGGACCCATAAGTGGCACATCGCAGGTGTCTTTTAGCACTCATGATGTGTTGGGTCTGATCCGTAGTTGTGTGCCAGCGGTAAAGCACCGCTGGAACACACCTATGTGCAGGGGCAGGCAGCGGCAGGGTCCGAGCTGCGCTGAGCGCCTGGGGGGTGTGGGTGACCGTGCAGAATCACGGGCAGGCCGGCCATTGATTGGTGATGTATCCCATGTAAAAAATGGCACTTCAAGTGCCAAATCGTTAGTGAGCTCTCTGTATGGGGCCTTTAAGATTTGGTCATCAACTATCAATGGATAATATCCAGCTCTGAATAGTATCCATTGAGGGTCTTGCTACAATGGTAAATAATTTTACTATCAAAAAGCATTTACCATTGAACATCAACTGCACACCCTGTCAGATGGTGGCTACGTTATACAAAGGCATGATCAAAGGCCATCAATTATTCAACCATAATTGGTTTTCTCCCAATGGTTAAAAAAACCCCACTATATAAGATACTGAAGTTTAAAAAAAAAAAACAAGAAAGATGGCAGAGATGACCAAGAATCAGGGGAAGAAGAGACACATAAGGGCAGGAGACTAAAAAGAGAGGGTGAAAAGAGTAAGAAAGAGAGGGGTACAGTGAAAGAGACAGTAGGTAAGAAGGTAATACAGAAAAAGAGGGAAGGGTATCAAAGAAAAATAAATAGATAAGTGGAAGAAATAGATAGTAGGAGGGCATTGAAGAGAGATAGAGAAAAGGGATAGAGAATGAAAAAAATCAAGCATTGCCAGGATAATAGTAAATAAACCTAACCAAATGAATATGCTACATATTGTTGTACATTCCAAATATTAGGGCCTCAATAATTTTCATAAAGTAAATACAAGATTCTGTCACAAAAAAAGCTTAATTTACTTGTGTATGTTCAGTGATATGTATATCCAGATCCAGTATGTTCAGCTCCAAAACCTCAAGCATGACCAAGTGTACCCTTATAACAAATGACAGCATAGGGATGTGTTGTTATAGTAGTAGAATAGTAGAACATGTATACATTTAATAATGCAGAGGGTCATGTACACAAAAGAGACTATTGTCTTGACAGTGTTGTTAATTAATTCAAAAGTCACGCTTCTAAATTGAAAATGTAATTAATTTCAACCACTCACATCTGTTTATTACAGCTTTAAAATGTAAATTTGAATCTTTGTCCCTGTAGTAGCCAAAATAGAAATAGAAAATAAATCATTTGATTACAGCGGCAACAATATTATATGATATAATGTAGCCTTAATGCTAATTAATGAAAGTATTATCATATAGTGGTTAACGGCACGGATCATTAGGTCAACAGCAAGTAGGTCGACAAGCATTAGGTCAACACCACTAGGTCGGCATGGCTTAAGGTCAACATGACTTAAAGTCGACATGCAGAAAGGTTGCCATGACTAAAGGTCGACATGGGTTAAGTCGACAGGGTCATTAGGTCGACTGGGTCATTAGGTTGACATGGGTAAGGTCGACGGTGAAAAAGTCGACATGTTTTTTGTTTGTTTTTGTTTTTCACCCGAATGTCGACAGAGTCAACATAAACACTAAAACGTACCAACGCGTCCCCTCACCATGTTTCGGGCACGGCGCCTCACTACGCTCGGCACACTATTTTATTCTCCCTCCACGCCCTAGTGGATGGTAGGGCATGAAATACCGCTTGACGGCACATGTCGGCTCAAGAAAACAGTAAAAAAAAAAACATGTCGACCTTCCCCATGTCGACCTAATGACCCTGTCGACCTAACCCTGTTGACCTAATGACCATGTCGACCTAACGTCATGTTGACCTACCTGCAAGTTGACCTAGTGGTGTCGACCTAATGCTTGTTGACCTACTTGGTGGTGACCCAATGACCGTATCCCGTGGTTAAATACACAAGAAAACTAGGAGATCCAGAAAGATGGCAATCATCATCATAATTATATATATATTTACACACTGCTTTTCTCACTAAGATACATTTCAGAGGCATAATGTGTCTGTGGGTGTGTATATGTCAATGGGATGCAGTTACGATCCCAACGGTCGGGATCCCGGCGTTCAGAATCCCGACGCCGGAATCCCGACCGCCGAAATGCCGACACTTTCTCCCTCCGTGGGTGTCCACGACACCCCTGGAGGGAGAATAAATTAGTGTGCCGAGCGTAGCGAGGCACCGGGCCCGCTGCGTGGCGAGCGCAGCGAGCCCGCAAGGGGGGGGGCGATCCACGTCCCCCACCTTGTCGGCTTTTCGGCTGTCGGGATTCCGGCGTCGGGATTCTGAACGCCGGGATCCCGACCGCCGGGATTCAATACTGAATCCATGTCAATGGTATATGTCAAATTGTATTGTTGGTCAAATGGTATTGTTTCTCCCATTCTGTTTTTCCAGGCTCATAATGCTGCAAACCTGAAATGCACAAAAGTGACAGTTATTTATCTATTATTGTCCTTCCATTAAAACAAAAAAAGATCGAGGTGTGCAGTGATTATCCTCAGAGTTCAGTGTATATGATCAATAAGATAAATATCCTCATCTATCCACCCAGGTTTGTTTTTGCTGTCTGGTGTGTCCATTGAGTGTGCATAGAAAGGTCTACAGTGTCTAGGTAAACAGTTAATAGGTGGACACCAAAAGGTCGACATGCAAAATATCAACATTGAGAAAAGGTCAACATGCAAAAGGTTGAGAAAAGAAAAACAATAGCGGTACACAGCGCTGATTTGAAGAGAAATGAAATACCATGGCATAATAAAATATTATTTATTTAATTAATAAAATAATCAAACTTAATAAAACATGATTATAAGGCATAAAAGTTGAATATACATGTGAAAGGCATGAATGGTACCATAATGATAGGGCAGTCGCTCACAAGTCCCGTTCCTAGAATGTCCTGTGGATTCTGATTGGCAATACCCTTAGGTGTAGATCTTATGCACTTACTAGTGTAGATTCTAACTTTCTGCTGGATTATTGGGAGCAATGAGATTTATTTGAAGAAAGGGGGATCCTGATGCCCATAGGTTGGGGCTCTCAGGAAGTCCTGTTGGACCTTGCGGTCCTAGGTCTGTCTGGGACAGATGGCTGGAACTGGTGGAGATTGATCCAATGGAATAGAAACATAGAAACATAGAATTTGACGGCAGATAAGAACCACTTGGCCCATCTAGTCTGCCCCTTTTTTTAAACATGTTACCTCAAACCATATTTGATCCTTATTTTTTTGTAAGGATATCAATATGCTTATCCCAAGCATGTTTAAATTGTACTACTACAGTATATTTGCGTCTACCACCTCTGTTGGGAGGCTATTCCACTTATCTACTACTCTTTCTGTGAAAAAAAATTCTTCCTCACATTTCCCCTGAATCTTCCTCCCTCTAGTTTCAGTGCATGTCCTCGTGTTCTGCTGCTCCTCTTCCTGTGAAGAATGTCTCCCACCTGTACCTTGTTAAAGCCCTTGATATATTTGAAAGTTTCTATCATGTCCCCCCTTTCCCTTCTCTGCTCTAAAGTATACATATTAAGATCTTTTAGTCTTTCCTGGTACGTTTTATGATGTAGGCTGTAACGATCAGATCAGGTGATCGATCAAATTAACGTATGCCTCCTGTTATGATTATCTGTCCGGTCAATGTATGTCTGATATTGGTGTAATAGTTATGTCTCCTGTAAGTATTGGAATCAGGACATGTCTTGTATGTAAACTGTAGGTGACCCTGGTTTAAGTTTGAGGCCTGTATTTCCTCAGTGTGACATCTGTGGACTCCTCCGGAGTCAGGATGTAAGATAAGATCTGAGCCCCTCATAAACCATGGTCCAGAAGAAGAGGTTAGAGTTTGTCCCCTTCCTTAACATCTCTTATCAGTGGGTCTGCTATGCAAGGAAAGAGGATCAATCACTTTGAAAACAGCAGACTGTACATTGCCAGGGACCTTCCACACTCCTTCAGCATGGAAAGAGTGGAATCCCAAGGGTGGGAGGGATGAGGGAGTCTGCAAGGTATAACTAAGACCTTCTCCCTATAGTCAGAGTCACTACCTGGGGGTCGAGCAAGCAGGCTGTAGGCGACGAGAGATTTCTTGTGGAGGACCCCCCCACTTCAGGATTGTAGGATACGGTTCTGTCTTTTTTTTCCTTTTATTTTATTTCTGAAATTTGCATTTAAAACTTGTGTGTACTTTTAAAATCATTGTAAAATCTTGTAACTATTTTCTAAAGCTCTGTAGTATTTCTAGGAATAAATAATACATATTCCCAGTTCTGGTTCTGTGTTCCTAAGACTCATTAGCCTCGGAAGAGAACGGCTGAAAAACGTTACCATTGTTATCTTGTATTGTGTGGTCAGGGGCGAGCCAAGCCGCCCCTTGCGCAGTTTCAGGCGCTAAAATCAGGTTTTGGCTGGTGGCAGTGTACCTCAAGGAAAGGACCCGAGTGTCCTGAGTGAACCCCAGTCACGGCCGGCGCTGCTCAGATTGACGTATCGGAGCAGGCGACCGGTGGGTCCGTGACATTTGGCGGCAAGCGGTGGGGTGGAGAATTAATTTTTCTCTTTAAGAACTTAAGTGAGTGTGGGTAGAATTTTGTGAGAAATACCCACATCACCAGAATCAGAACTCAGAGCTTTACTATAGTTTTAAAAGTCACACAGTGAGTGCAATTTCTGTTCCCCTCCCTTCTCTTGTTTTTCTTTCCTATCATTTTATTTGACAAGTGTGAGACTCAGGATGGCTGATTACCAGCAGATGAGGAGAGATGACCTGGCGGTCGTGTGTGTGCAGAGGAATATCCCTTGGTCTGGCCAGAGTAGAAAACGTATGATTCAGGCACTAGTGGATGCCGATCGGACTCTAGCTGCTGGAGGAAACCAGTCCATGGACAATCCTACCCCAGGGGCTCAGTCAGCACTGGACAGTACAAACGATGTCGTGCCAGGGTCAGACACTTCTGCTGGACCCAGCAAGTCTACACTGCAGAGCGACCTTCTAGCTGCTAGCAGGCAATTGAAGAATGTGAACCCCGTATTCGCTTTGCAGCTGGTGCAGTTCTGCCAAGGCATTGTCGACAGAGAGGCTGCGGAGCGCAAAGCCACTGTGGACAGAGAGGCTGCAGAGCGCAAAGCCGTACGGGAGGCTGCAGAGCGTCAGGCTGAGCGTGAGTACCAGTTGGAACTGGTGAGGCTCAGAGGGCTGATCGCTGTTGGTGAACCAGTGGAGGATGATACAGGGCATCATGATGGCGAACCTTTACGTGAGACTTTATCTGCCGTGGCTACTGAGTTAGCAGGAGATGGGCTTCGTACTGAACTTTTACTGTCTGTGGGAGTAAATAATGTGTTGGATCATGATGTGGACTCTGTTATCAATCATGGGGAGCCTAACAAGGGACAGAGGTCCCAAATGACCGCTGACGCGAATTTCACCGGACCGCGTCATGCACAGTTCCCTGTCTTGGAAGCAGACAGAGGAAGCCAAGTGAGTGTCAGCTTGGTTGTGAGTAATGAGCTGGCCCTGGACACTACAGCCGATGCTCAGAGAGGTGACATCTCTGCTAGCACCAGGGAGACTGTAGGATGTGCGGCAGTCAGGGAGACTGCAGAGTACCAATCCCCTACAGCACCAGAAGAGCCCAGTGAGTATTCTGACCCATATGGTGATGATTATCCGTTTAGGCTTATGAGCCCAGAAGAACTCACTACAGAATGTCAGCTGCAAGGTATCTCCTGCCCCAACAATTCCCGCTGGGAGATGATCAAGCGGCTCACCCGTGCACGAAATGATGAGCGCAATGTTTTCGGCATGTATCACGGTGAGTTTCTAACCTGGGGTCCCGATGCGACTCCTTGGTTACTGCTGAGAGACCTGACGGACTGTTTTGAAATAGCGCAGCAATATGCTCATGATTGTAAAAAGCTCGATACTCCATGGTGGAAAGAGCAGTGCCGCTGGGCAGAGGCTGAAAGGAATCGCCTGGAACAGCTTCTATCACCAGCTATGGATCCAACGACACAGCCTACCGGGGTTTCCCTCATGGACATGGTACCCGGGCCTGCTACAATCGGTGTGGAACCTGTTCCAGAGACCTCACATCACAAGGTCCAGTTTAAACTGCTGGAAGATGTGAGCAGCATGTTCCCTCCCGTTGCTCCAGATTTGTTGCCGGAAGCGGCTGGCTGCATAGTGAAAGTATGCAGGGGAGAGACTATGTCGGAAATAGGAATGGGACTTTCTGACTGTATGCACACAAGTATGTGTGGGACTACTGATGTGGGACTTTTATTAACTCCACACATATCTGTCGCTAACCCTTCTGAACCATATGATGCATCTCAGGTAGTATGTAACCATGCTGAACATTGCAATGTTGTTATTTTGTGTGAAGCCCCTGGGATGATCTGCGATAGTGCCGTACCTTCGGTACAGGTGGAGGGTGAGTTAGAGACAGGTATAGTGGGTAATCCTTGCCAGTTTGTGGGGTTAAATGAATGCCCTAATCTAGTTGGGAATGAGATACCCTCACTCACCAGTGGTAGGAGTGCTGCTGGTGATGTCATTAAGGTTGCTGTGCTAGACGTTAACCCTGTTCCTCCAGTGATGTCTGGTTGTGACATGGTGCCCGGGGACGCTAACTGCACGAATGGGACCGATCTGAGTTGGTTGCAGGCAGCGCATGTACCTGCCAATAAGTTACTGGTGACAACATGCTCAGATAACCCCATTCCTGCTCAGAGACAATGGGACCCAGATATAGAGTTTTTGCCATGGTGCAATTGTAAGCCAGCAGGATGGGCCCCATGTGTTGTGGAAGATGCACAGGCTAATTTGCAGGTATTGCAGGATGTCTCCCCAGGTTATGATATTGATGTTGCTGTTGATAATGTGATGTCTTGCGCTACTGTGGGAACTGTGGTACCAGGTATAATAAGTGACCCGGTGGGTCCTGTGTGCACTGTAGAACTGTCAGATAGGGAGAGAGTGTCCCTTACTGCAGCTTTCCCCTCAAACCCCCCTCCTTCCTGTAGACACACAAACACATATACAGGAACACAGCAGGGGTTCCCTCCAGACACTGAGAATCCTCCAGAGAGTGCATTTTTCCAGCATCACTGGATAACGGATGCCTCTCCTGAGAACCTCAGTGGCACCACTCCAGCCACAGAACCTGCGGGTCTGGGAGGGAAGGTCAGGCTCAGGAAGGTGTCCTGGACTGCCATGGAAAGCTTGGCTTTCCACGCAGAACTGAGAATCAACCCTGCACAGGCTGCCCCATACCTGGGAAGTGTGAAAGATACCCCTGGGTACAGTGAGAGGGTTGTTTCAGGAATAGAGCCAGTGGCTAGTAGGGAAGCTGCTGTGTGTAACCAGAAGGGTGGGAGGGCCCGTGAAGCACAGGTAAACTCAGCTCCATTAACCTCAGAAAGGCTGAGCTGGGATGTTTCAGAGACAGGGGACAATAACCTGCTGGTATTCCCCCTTGCAGAAACGTGCCCCCCTTCACAATTCACACACACAGACACAGAGGGCGAATCTCCTCACAAAAGGATGAGGTGTGAGGTGTTGAGTGAGTGGACCTTCCCCCCAGTGAAGGGGAGGGGGGGTCAGTCAGCTCAGGAGAGGTGCTGGGAAGACATGTTTAAGTCTGTATATAGTGCTGGGAGAATGCCCCACACCTGTGGTATAGTTAAACGTGCCGAGTTACGAGTCCCAGGGGGATGGCCGTTTGGGGTGTGGAGGAATGGTCTGGTACTGATCTCAGTGAGTAAGGCCAAACTGCCAGCTGCAGGGGAGAATCCGTGTCCAGGAGTACGACGCACAGCTGTGGTGGGCTGTGTCAATATCAGCCGGGATGGACACAGCTCCCACTATATCAGTGTGCTCACAGACTATGGGTTCGAGGACACCTGTGTGCTTTCAGTTTGCCATCTCCTGCGAGAGGGACAGGGACTATGCCCATTGCCCACCCTAGCCATGGCTATGGCGTCAGGTGGTGCCATGACAGACGTCAAGTATAGTGAAGTGTTAGTACAGATCCCGCAGAATCAGTGGCAGTCTGTCTCAGCACAGAGACCACTGCTGCCCGTCCAGGTGATGTAGTTAATAGCGCACTGATGAGACGGTGACGTGGGTCACCGCCTCTGTGCGCCATTTTAAAAGGGGGAGGTGTAACGATCAGATCAGGTGATCGATCAAATTAACGTATGCCTCCTGTTATGATTATCTGTCCGGTCAATGTATGTCTGATATTGGTGTAATAGTTATGTCTCCTGTAAGTATTGGAATCAGGACATGTCTTGTATGTAAACTGTAGGTGACCCTGGTTTAAGTTTGAGGCCTGTATTTCCTCAGTGTGACATCTGTGGACTCCTCCGGAGTCAGGATGTAAGATAAGATCTGAGCCCCTCATAAACCATGGTCCAGAAGAAGAGGTTAGAGTTTGTCCCCTTCCTTAACATCTCTTATCAGTGGGTCTGCTATGCAAGGAAAGAGGATCAATCACTTTGAAAACAGCAGACTGTACATTGCCAGGGACCTTCCACACTCCTTCAGCATGGAAAGAGTGGAATCCCAAGGGTGGGAGGGATGAGGGAGTCTGCAAGGTATAACTAAGACCTTCTCCCTATAGTCAGAGTCACTACCTGGGGGTCGAGCAAGCAGGCTGTAGGCGACGAGAGATTTCTTGTGGAGGACCCCCCCACTTCAGGATTGTAGGATACGGTTCTGTCTTTTTTTTCCTTTTATTTTATTTCTGAAATTTGCATTTAAAACTTGTGTGTACTTTTAAAATCATTGTAAAATCTTGTAACTATTTTCTAAAGCTCTGTAGTATTTCTAGGAATAAATAATACATATTCCCAGTTCTGGTTCTGTGTTCCTAAGACTCATTAGCCTCGGAAGAGAACGGCTGAAAAACGTTACCATTGTTATCTTGTATTGTGTGGTCAGGGGCGAGCCAAGCCGCCCCTTGCGCAGTTTCAGGCGCTAAAATCAGGTTTTGGCTGGTGGCAGTGTACCTCAAGGAAAGGACCCGAGTGTCCTGAGTGAACCCCAGTCACGGCCGGCGCTGCTCAGATTGACGTATCGGAGCAGGCGACCGGTGGGTCCGTGACATAGGCCATGCACCATTTTAGTTGCTCTTCTTTGTACAGTCTCTAATGTATTTATATCCTTCTGGAGATATGGCCTCCAGAACTGAACACAATACTCTAGGTGAGGTCGTACCAATGACTTATACAGTGGCATTATTACTTCTTTCTTTCTACTGCTGATACCTCTCCCTATGCAACCAAGCATCTGACTTGCCTTCTTCATTGCTTTGTTACATTGGCTACCTGCCTTTAAGTCCCCTGAAATAGTGACACCTAGATCCCTCTCTTCCTCAGTAGTTTCCATTATAGTGCCATTTATACTATATTGAGTCTTTGGATTTCTGAGACCCAAGTGCATGATTTTGCATTTTTTGGCATTAAACTGTAGTTTCCATTCTCTTGACCATTTCTCTATGGCACACACCAAGCAGAGGCTAATAGGTTGGCATCTGATGCATTTCACCAGTTATACTGGCTTTTTCAAAAGGACCTTGGCTGACATTGACAAAAGGTCGACACATGCAAAAGGACGCGTGGAAAGGTCGACATGAGCTTTTATACATTTTTATGTCAATATCGACACCTGTTCACAGGGACTCCCAATTAATGTAGCATGTACACTTGCATGGTTTGCTGCGCTCGCCCTGCTTTGGTCATGCCACAATTTAGCATTGCCCAATCGGAGTCCACAAGGATGTTAAAGTATGAAAAAGTTAAAAAAATGAGAAAAACGCATGTCGACCTTTTGCATTTCCACTGTACTTGGAGCAGTGCTTTTGTATATCTTTATTGCTGAAATTGCAAATGGTATTGAAGGAAATGTATGCCTTTTTGCAGACGACGCAAAGGTATGAACTAGATATGACAAAAATCAGCGGCGGTTCTACCTCATTAAAGGAGGGGGGCTGCCAGATCAAGTAAGACAACAGGTGGGTGGAGGAGTGAAGAGTGACATGTGTCAATCAGATGAAGTACAATTTCATTTAATAAAATAAAAATTTTCAGTTTTATTTTGGTAGTTTATTCTGGTCAGATTTTGGAAAAAAAATTATCCGGGTATCACAGTGGGTGATATATGGTGTGAGGTATTTCAGTGAATTGGTGATGTGTTGATTATTGGCAGATGCCTACAAGATGGTAGGGGCCTAGCATATGTGAGCAAGGAGGTTAGTCCACATATTGATGCCAAACCAGAGTAGTCTTCATTGAAAATAACAGGTGATAGAAGACAAACAGCAGCTAATATGATAGGGTATCAGTTTTTCCTGTGATGTTCCAATAGCACAGTAACAGGTTTGGGGATATGCATACTGTACCTTTTTATAGAGCCAAGTGAACAACATGAACCTGCTATCTAAACAGTCTGACCTTTAATTTTGGTGAACAATATGTACTCAGACATGTGATGTTAATTAGACAGATAAGTTATGTGACAATAACTCAGACATGTGATGTTATTGCAGCTGGTGAGTTACATACAATAACACTTAGTTAAGAGGCAGCTTGTAGTCTTTAACCATTTCAATACAGGTTAACATTGATGAGGTGTATTTGTGTGTGCAGAGCTGCCGATGTTCACTCTAAGACAGAGTACTAAAATGTCTAACTACGGCTCTTAATTGAACCAGTATTATCACCAGTGTAATAGTTTTACAGATACATTGTTAAAAAGACTGGTACATGGAATAGGTAATGAACCATTTTTTGCTAAGGGTGCATTTCTCCTGATTTGTTTGACGGAGTAAAGTAGACAAATTATCCTAAAATAAAGCATTGGTTTTGTTCGCCTTGGAAAGCAGATGTTAATATCTCTCCCGCTATGTCACATTTATAGAAAGCATCTCTTTGATAAACATACGGATCAATGCATTGCACACTGAGTCTCGCTGGTAGTAAAAAGAACACCATTTTTAAACACAATTGGCATTATAAACTGTAAACTTTAACAACTAAACAATTACAATGCAGATGTTCAGAAATTGCATTCAACAGAGAAGAACTCTAAGCGTCATGTACCTACATAACTTTTGATAGTCTAGCATAAACACATTCATGGTATGGAAATCAGGTATAGCCAAATATTCATACAAGTACTGCAATTCTAAGAACAAACAGGGGGTTATTTACCTAGATGGGAGTTCAATTGCAGATAGGATGTTGCTATGGGCAACCAATAAGAATCTGCTTCTTATTTATTTAGCACCTTCTAGAAGATCATAGATATAATATGATTTGTTGCCCATAGCAACATCCCATTTTCAGTAGAACTCCCATCTTAGTATATAAAATCCACAGAGGCTGATGCTGACTTGGCCCCAACTAAGCCTAAAAAAGTAGGTATAAGTACCGTATAATAAAAATAAGCAGCCATTTCATGTATTTAAAGCTGTGACTATCACACAGGAGTGTGAGTGAGTGGTGCCGTTGTCCATGTTGCAGAATCAGAGGCATCACTGCTACTGCCCCATTGCCCCTGCATTGGCTTGCTGGAATGCATAAAATGGCACCCTGCCGGCCAGTAGTGCTGCTGCAGTGTCAGCTGAAACAACCAAAGGACACTACTGGCATGCCGGGGCCTGCTGTTCCAAGACAAATGCCGGTTGGCACCAGTAACATACATAGAGTAACAATATGTGCCTAACTTACAGTATGTCAGACATCAAGCACATACACTTGAGCACTATTTATAGCCATTGTTTTGTTTATGATTGCTCTTAGCAGCTCTAGCATCAGCGGTAAATCCCTTAACAGCCAATCATAATATGCTGCAGCCCTTGCAAACAATATGGCTTTCTCAAGCGTATATAACACTATGTCCTTCCATCATAGCACTTCTTCAGACCTATCCACACCTAAGTAGGCTACATATTTTTAGGAGACATGGATCAGAAGCTATAATTTTACTATTTACTCTTTGCCTATTGGAGCCAGCAAGAAAGTCTTCATAAATGCACACAAAAGAAATTTCTTAAGAAATGATACTGTAGCAATTGTTGGAAATTTGTGGGGGTGAGCTTTTTGTTCATATGTTTTTATATCCAATAATTAGGACAAAGGGGCTATTTTATTCCATTGCTAGCTCCAAACACACTGGACACTGAACTACACCCACTTCCCAGCATTCCTCATCGTCCTAGGGAGCATCACTGAAGATTCAGGCTTACACATATAATTAAGGGAGCATCTGCAAATATGAAGCATTCTAATGCAATAACATCACAATGAGAAAGAGGCCCTTTAATAATATTAGTGTTCTATTGCTCACATTATTCATATGACAATAGGAAATCCTACATTTCTGCTTTGTGGCAAATATTTGTATGGTTCTCTTGCAGATCAACTCCTGAATGTTTACGTGAAGTCTTAAGGAAAAATTTGCTAATATCAAATGAGTACGAATGGTTGAATTCATACCCATTCCATGTGAAATATGTACGCATTTCACACATAAAAAAAATGTACTGTATAGAAACGCATACGATTGTTATTTTTCCCATTCGTATTTTTTAGAAAATATAAAAAAAAATGTATATTGATCGATAGAATATGGCCGTAAGGTACCATTCATTTGAATGGTACATCAAATTTACTAATGATTCGTATTGGTGAATATGAATCACTAGTAAACACAAATGGCAAATAGACCATCGTTTCCATTTGGATCAGTGAAGCCTGCATGGATCAGTCAGATCTTCTCAGTGTAAAAAAACATTTTTAAAAATGGTGTGGCGTCCCCCCTTCCCCACGGCTATAACCAGTCCCGGGCTCAAAGAATCGATCCCAGTTTTAGAAATTCAGGGGCCACAAAAAGTTGGGGTGCCCTCTAATTTCTAAAACCAGCACCAGGGTCAAGTGCCGGTCCTGGTTCCCAAAATATGAGGTACAAAATGAATAATGGTCCGACATATTTTGGCAACCAGCACCGGGCCCAAACAGCCACAAGGGTAATGTCACAGTCAGGTTAAACTATTTACACTAGTTGCCCTGGCCAAAGCATTATCCCCCTGACTGTTTAGCCCAGGCAGGGACCCTAGGGGAGTGTGAACCCCCCAATAAATGGGCCCCCCCTCCAGGATAACCCCTGCCTGGGCAAAAGCCCGGGGCTGTCCCCGGTTCCCCGGGCGGCAGGCACCAGGCTGATGATTTGTGTAATAATTAGAAGTAAAGCTATTGCATGCATACCCTCTAATGTAGGGAATTTGTGAATGAATTTTTACATTCACAGCCCCTCCCCCAGCCAATCAGAATCGGCCTCTAGGTGAAACTCCGCTCTGTATTGGCTGGGGGACGACCAATCCACCAGTTCGGTGTAGGATCCATGAATGTAAACAACCAGGATTCTTTTGTGAAATGGGTACGCGTGCTGCTTTTTAGTTTTTAACACTTCCCTCCCCCCCCTCACCGAGTGGATTTCCAGTGGCCAATGATGGAATTCATAGGTACATATTGCGTGAATGAATGCAGTGTGTATTACTTTTGAACTAGAATTACCGGTTTGCCCTTTAATGCCCCACATGCAGGGACTTGTGGTTCTCCAAATCCCTGCATGTGGGGCAGGTTTGCTGGGGCTTGTAGTTTGACAACAAATATACAATAGTTTTATTCTATTTTTACACAAATCATCAGCCTATTAATTTTGTCCGCCATATTTTGGGAACCAGGATCAGTTGCCAAATAAGTATACGAACGGGTACCCATATGAACGGGTTTGAACGGATACGACATCAGAAAATATTAATGAGAAGATAATGACAGCTTAAATTTGTCGTATTTCTCATTCGTATTTTCAGGTCATATACGGTTAATCCCGTTCGTACCACATTAGTACATTTCCCCCTTAGTCATTAGCTATTTGTGCTTTTATCCAGCTAAATGAGGTCAGTACACATAGGTCCTTATTCTGGTTCACTCGTAAATGCAAATTCCTTCTCAAATGGACAAAACCATGTGCACTGCAGGGGGGACAGATGTAAAATGTGCAGAGAGAGTTACATTTGGGTGGGTTCTTTTGTTTCTGTGCAGGGAAAATACTGGCTGCTTTAGTTTTACACTGTAATATAGATCTCGTGAAGGGCTATTTGGGCTCATTACCATATGCATACGCCCCGCGTTTCATGGGCGTTCCCATGCAAACGCTGGGCGTACGTATGGTAATGCGGCTGTGACGCACGTGTAGGGGGTGGACATATGACATCGCCGGATGTCAGCTGCCCGCCCAGATCCCTGCTTTTGCACAGAAAAATGTCCGTGTGGTCTGAGGTTGCGGGAGCTGGTGGAGCACTCGGTCCTGCATTCGATGGTCTGCGACCATCGAATGATGGGGGAGGTTCCCTTAGATGGAGGAGGCGTATTCCGTGAAAAATACACGTGCGGTCCGTTCGGCCAGCTTCTTACCGCGTACGGACGGAGTTTGCGATCCGTATGGAAGGCGGGGTTTCGCACGCACGGTCCTGGCCGCATAATCGGATCCGGCCGCACCGATCAGAATAAGGCCCATGGTTTTGTCCATTTGAGAAGGAATTTGCCATTGCGAGTGAACCAGAATAAGGGCCATAGAGATACATGAGAAAGTCTGGTTGTTCTGTCTTACATTATATTCACTGATATTTTTAAACATAAATATGAAACTTTTCAATGTTGAAAACAATATAACTATTGTACATGACATCATCAGACATAACTAGAAAGACATACTGAATCACACCACTAAATATAATTATAGTTTTTCTGATGAATATGGCAACCACTGACTCATGTATGTGAGCTAAACAAATTGGATATATAACCTTTAATTTATATAGGGCATTTTTGACAACCACATAAGGGGCCAGATGTACTGAGCTTGAAAAGTGTTAAACCACCAGCCAATCAGCTCCTACCTGTCCTTTTTCAAACAGCCTGTGACATGGCAGGTAGGAGCTGATTGGCTGGTGCTTTATCACTTTCCATTTTATCACTTTTCAAGCTTAGTACATCTGGCCCAAGGACCATCACATCTCTACTCATGTGTTGGAGATCCTGTATATTACACTACCTAATTTTCCGGATGGAAAGTAATAGCCTCTGATTTTGAGAATAGTCATGGGTTTTCCAGATATTTGTGGGGCACATGCAGAGGTTCCATCAGTTGGTGGCCCATGTCCAAATCAAATTGCTGCACAAATAGCCATCAATGTGTAAAGTGCTGAAATGTACCAGTAAAAATAACACAGTATCTCAAAGGAAAAAAGTCACACCCAATTCCCCCATGTACTCCCCGGCAGCTTCCCGGGAGGATCAGATGCGATTTGGCACTTGATGCGATTTATCGCATGTAAAGACCCCTGAGGAGCTGCAGCAGTGGTGGAGGCCAGGAGAATAAAAAAAAACCCTAATCGAATGGGTGGCCACTGATTGGATGAAAGAGCTCTTTCAGCCAATCAGTGGCTACCCATTCTTTTGAAAGTTTTTTTTTTAATCTTCTGCCTGTAGCTCACCTCTCACCGCTCTGAGGTCGAACCTGTAGATAGGTGTGTGCCAACAGTGTGGCACCGCTGGCACATACCTATGGACAGAATTGGATGCAATATATCGCAGGTGCAAAAATCACCCGGTATGTGCCGCTGATGGGTCCGATTCTGATTTATCTTATGTTCTGCAGGTCTGACCTCCGACTCCGGTCCGATGCGCACAGGACCGCGGATCAGATGTCATACACATGCGATTTAGGACGATTTCACCCGATTTCTCAGCTCAATCAGGCCCAAATTGCAGAGTGTTCTTAGTGTTCGTCTTTAATACTCTTCGCTAATTAAGGGCTTTTGTGCTGCAAGGGATATGAAGGCCATGGGCCTTCATCTGAATTATATTCCAGGATGTATGATACACACCGTCATTGTGTAATATGTGCTCACATTTTTATGTGGTCAAAAACAGAATCAAATTGAAGCACTTATAATAAAACCAAAAGCACAATTTGAAAAAAGAAACATTTGTGCATCAAATGATACTAAATCAAATATACTCTATGACAAATTGCTGCACTTACACATATAATTAAGCCACTGAATAAATTGTGTACTGTAAATAAAACAGAAATAAACATGGCAATTGGAATGCCTAATGACAGAGGAGGGCTTGTTGCTTCTTGTATCTTATAAAAGCTTAGCAAATTAAAATAAAAACAGAGGGAAACATTGCCTGGACTCATTAAACAGACAATGAACTGCTAATGAACACAGCACAGCCCAAGGTTTTTGTTCGGGCATTATAATGAGGAAGAAAATTGTCTCACGGGCTGAGGATTGGAAACACTCACGGCCACATGCTGCTAGTGTCTAATTTTCGGCCTGAAACTTTCTACATGCCCGCAAGAATAACTAATGCTAATGATGTTATAATGCTACAGTGCATACACCAAGAACACATAGATAACCTTGATAACTCATACAGTTTATTTGCTTCTAAATGTGCCCTTTTCATCTGTCAGTTTCTCCCTCTCTCTTGTTTCCACCACTGTCTGGTATATCATCAGATGCAATTACATAACAAATCCACTATTCTGGGCTCCCATTAATAGGGGACCTCTAGCCTGTGCTGGTAGAACAAGCTGTCTTTGTTGTGGTGTGGAATTGGAAAACAGTATAACCAGCACAGTTCAGCTGTCACCCTGTGATGACAATATAAATAATTATTATAAAACTTAGCACAGTTCTGTCTAGTATCTCTATATGCTCCCACAACATTGTCTGTAGAAATGTCTTACATTTTACAAACTGTTTCACATGGGGGGGGGGGGGGGGGGGGGGTGTTATAATTCAAATAGGGGAGTCACACCAACTGCCATTCCAAACTGACTCACTGGCAGATGGATTTCTCCCCAATTTGACTCTTGAATGTGCTGCAGCCCCAACGCTAGAGAGCCGCCACTGGTGGGGATCGTAAAAGTGATGGATGCAGCAGTGATGTATGGTAATGCATAAGGTGTCTGTATCTATTAAACACCTCGTACTGCACTAGTTTTCAGACCTGCGTCCTAGGACACAGCATTAATCAAAGTACCCACCATTGGTGCTTTTGCATTTGTTTTCCTCAGGTGCTTTGGTCTTCTCCCACATTACCACCCATTGACACCCAGTGTCACCTCCACCATGATGGAGGCACGGCCATCCACAAAGGGAGAGTGGTCTAATGAAATTAGGGTGTGGCCTAGTGGGGACAATGTGCATTCCATTTTTACATTCCATACCATATACATTCCATAAACATTTGACCTTTCCTGCAGGGGATGTGTCCTGAGAGGTACTTACCTTCATATTTATTGGGATTTTTCAATTATTGAACATATCTGGGATGATGTGGTGGTCTTACTGGACCACATTCTGGGTATCCATGTACCCAAGGATCTCCTGGAACTACTGTTGTGCAAACCTGTCCCTTCGCTATCCAAACTGGCACACATTTGTAATGTAGCTAAACTGCATCTGCTGACTGCCTGGAAGAACCTCTACTCACTTTCCTTGAATGTTGTTACCATTTGATGTGCAACATCCATGGGATATATTACTAGCCTTCTACATGGTATAATTTTGGTCTTTTGCAGGCTCTGCTATCCTTGGTACTCTTAAGGCCCCCTTACATTAGTGCGAGTTGTTTGAGGCACAAATCGCAACCGATTTCAGTTAAACGTCTCCCCGGGGGTCCATCCATCCGATTTGTCACTTGTTGTGCCATTTTTACAAGCGATAAATTGCATGTAAAAGGACTCTTGGGCAGCTGCCGGGGGAGTTCAAGGGATATCGGATGCGAAATGTCACGTGCTAAAAAGCATCTGCAATGTGCAATGACAGATGCACATCCGACTTATCTTATGTGCAGCGGATTCAATCTCCGGATCTGATCCGATGTGTACGGGCCGCACATCGGATTGGATGAGATGTCAAACATGCGATTTGGACTCTTTTTATCCGATATCTCTAGCTGATCTGTCAGAATTTGGTAAAATCGGCCAACATTGCATAAGTGTAACATTGCATAAGGCTGCTCTACTCAGTGAGCACTTCATTTGTTCTTCGGGAGGCTTGCCAGCTAGCAACAGAAGATGGGTTAGGCAGCAAGCCTCCCGAAAATGCTGAGGGAGAGGAAATTTAAATTTTTTCACTTACCTCTCCCTATACAGCTACAGCGCCTCTGGGGGCGCGCGTGCGCGCACATCACATGCAAGCGCGCGCACACATGAGCGCACCCCCCCAAGCACTGGTCAGATTTTTTCTGTCAGCAGACATGGAGGACAATGTTTCTGTGTCTGCCACAGACTCACTCTATATGTCCTCCTTGCCTGGCAGTATATTAGGGGAGAGAGACCACAAGAGGGCACTGCCTCACTCCTCAACTGATTCATCCTTTTCTAAAGATATATTTATACCTAATAGGAAGAAAAAGTCAGTCAGGCAGGTGGCACAGACTGACTCTGATTCTGAGGTAAATGAGTCTCTTCAGGAGGAGGCAGGGTCACCCTACACCTCAGGGAGCCCCATTCCACACAGGAAAAGTCTCAAGGAGACAGATAAACGTAAGTCTTCTGATAAGGGGACCTGTTCAGGTGATAAACCCCTCTTTCCTGGCATTGCCCGTAGCAGGCAACCTGATAGTGCTCGGAGCAAGCACACCTCCCCTGCCCGTAGTCGGCAAAACTTTCCTGCTCGTAGTAGGCAGCCTGAAGGTACCCGTTCTCAGTATAAAGGGTCACCTGTAAAACAGTCACATCACCCCCATAGGGAGTGTAACCCCCCTCCCTCAGTGGACTGGGAGTCAGAAGAAGTAACCAGAACATCAGTTTCTTCAAAACAGGGGGAATATAGTGTTAAAGTCGAATTGCATAAACGCCATTTTAGAATGGTATGGCCGCCATTTTGGTTTGCAGAGTTACGCAAATAAAGTATAATACCCAAGTTCTGTGTAACAAAGCGAACCTTGCTGCCATACTAATACACATAAATTCATATCCCACACTTACACAAAATAAAATATAGTTAAATGCGCAAGTCATTAAAAATCTATCTCCTGTGATTATTCCAACCTTAACTAAAATCTGCAATCTCTCTCTTACTACTGGTACTTTTCCTTCTCTGCTCAAACATGCAGTGGTAACTCCTATTCTAAAAAAACAGAATTCTGACCCTAACTCTCTCTCTGACTATCGTCCTATATCTCAGCTCCCATGCCTCTCCAAGCTACTGGAGAGACTTGTCTACTCTCGCCTCACAAACTTTCTTAACTCTAACACCCTATTAGACCCACTTCAGTCAGGCTTTCGCTCTCAACACTCCACTGAGACAGCACTGACTAAAGTGGTGAATGATCTGGTAACGGCTAAGTCTAAAGGCCATTACTCACTACTTATTCTTCTTGATCTTTCTGCTGCATTTGACACCGTCGATCACTCTCTTCTCTTGCAAACACTACACAACACTCCCTAGGTCTTAATAATGCAGCCCTTTCCTGGTTCACATCTTACCTATCTGATCGCTCTTTCAGTGTTCGCTTCTCTAACTCTACTTCCTCTTCATTACCTCTGTCAGTCGGAGTTCCGCAAGGTTCAGTCTTAGGTCCTCTGCTTTTCTCAATCTATACCTCCTCTCTTGGCAGACTAATCAGCTCTTTCGGATTTCAGTATCACTTGTATGCTGATGATACTCAAATCTATCTATCAACCCCAGAGTTGTCACCAGTGGTTTTGGGTCGATTCTCTGATTGTCTCTCTGCCATCTCATCTTGGATGTCTTGTTGCCAACTCAAACTCAATATTTCCAAAACGGAATTACTTATATTCCCGCCAACTAAGAACAGTTACCATCCTGACATCTCCATCGCTGTTGACAACTCGAAAATCTACCCTACCCCACAAGCTCGTTGCTTAGGGGTCATCCTCAACTCTGAACTGTCCTTTCTTCTCCACATGCAATCTGTCTCCAAATCATGTTACATGCATCTAAAAAACATATCCAAAATACGACCCTATCTTACACAAGACACTACCAAATCTCTTATCCATGCACTCATTATATCCCGCATTGATTATTGCAATAGTCTCCTAACTGGTCTTCCCAAGAACAGACTTTCACCACTGCAATCAATTTTAAATACTGCTGCTAGGCTGATCTTCCTTGCAAGACGCTCGTCGTCTGCTGATCCACTCTGCCAGTCCCTCCATTGGTTGCCTGTATATTACAGTATTCAATATAAAACACTTCTACTTGCATATAAAGCTATTAACCATACTGCACCAGCATATATCTCTGCACTTATCACAAAATATCTCCCATCTCGACCACTACGCTCTACACAAGATCTGCGTCTCTCTTCTGCACGGATCACTAGCTCCCATTCACTATTACAGGACTTTCATCGGGCTGCTCCCATCCTATGGAATGCCCTTCCACGCACATTAAGACTCTCCACCAGTCTCCAAACTTTCAAGCGTTCCCTGAAAACTCACCTCTTCAGGCAAGCCTATCATATTTAAGTTCTACATGCATAACCCTCCGAGGCACTTATGTATTATATAGCTTCCCTTCTGGACTTGTAACTGCTATGCTATTACTGGTGCCTGTCCTTGTGTTTCCCCCCTATATCCCTATAGATTGTAAGCTTGCAGCAGGGCCCTCTAACCCCCAAGTCTGTCTGTTGTTACCCAGTTTGTCTTATCACTGTTTACTATTGTAAAGCGCAACGGAATCTGCTGCGCTAGATAAGAAACTGTAAATAAATAAATAAATAAATAAATGTAGGTTTAGTTCGCAGCACATAGTTTTACCAAAAATACACGACCGTTTCTGTACATATTTTATATCTCTATGTTCGGTGTCCTATGCTCAGCACTCCGATCCTTGTTAAAAGTTTGCAAGTCCTAATGGCCAACAGTTATGGATCAATTCCATAATTAATGGTCATTTTGCCATGTGCTCAGAGAAATCTAGGTGATCAGGATGCAGCTGGTTTCCGTGTTGATTTACAACCCCTATGACGACATCTGAAGACACAGGAACCTAAGTGCATTTTCCTGCACCAATCCAACAGAAGAGACATTTGATCCTTCTCCCAATGATGACCCTTACTGCCTCCCCCTCTCTGGACACTATAAAAGTAGCAATCCCTGGGCTGGATCGCTCTCTTCATCTTTTTCCTTTTCCCACTTCATCCTGACCGGACTAAGTTCTATTAGAACCTAGTGAGCTCGACCGGACTGCGCTGCGCTATTGATATGACGGTAACATTTGTATTCCTGTATGTAGTGTGGCTGATTATATTATGTATCTCTTTGTGTTCCCTTGTTTAGTAGATCCAATTGTTAGCTTATATCACTGACGGTATAACTTGTATATATGTGCTATTTCCTTTCTGTACCCCCTGTTGTCCTCTAGGGCAGTGGTTCCCAAACTGTGTGCCTAGGCACCCTTGGGTGCCTCAGGACACTTGCAGGGGTGCCTTGGGTTGGTGGACCAAGATCAATTCATATTATTTATGGTCAATGTACCAGGCAAAACCAGTGCTGGTGGCTGCCAATCAGAATATATGTGGACAAACAGAAGCAAACCCTGTCCATCACCAGATAACTGTGACATATACACACAATGTACTTAATTTTATATTTTTTTCTGAATTTCTCGATAAGAAGCATTTTGCCTAGGAGTGCCTTGAAAATATTTTGATGCTCTAGGGTGCCGTGATTCAAAAAAGTTTGGGAACCATTGCTCTAGGGCAGAGGTTCCCAAACTGTGCGCCGCGGCTCCCTGGGGTGCCGCGACGCTGTGACAGGGGAGCCGCGGCGCCAGAGTCCCGATAGGTAGCCGCATTGTGGAGTGAGAACGGTGCCGTCAGTGAGTGACAGGCAGCCGTCTTTAGCGTGAGCCGGGCGGGGTGCCGGAATGAGCGCGGCGGGGGGCGGGGGGGCTGCCACACACCGCGGAGTGGCTGCACAGTTGATTGACACCCTCCAGGGAGCCAATCTTGAGGGAGAGAATGCAGGCAGCCCCCCCGCCCCCCGCCGCGCTCATTCCGGCACCCCGCCCGGCGCACGCTAAAGACGACTGCCTGCCTGCATTCTCTCCCTCAAGATTGGCTCCCTGGAGGGTGTCAATCAACTGTGCAGCCACTCCGCGGTGTGAGATGCGGACTGGACTTCCGGGTCTCCCTAGAGGAGAAGATTGCTGAAGGCTGCCGATAAAGGGTGGTGAGTGGCAGCACATGTGACAGCTGCGGGTGGGGTGCTGGTGCTGGTGGGTTATGTCTTGGTTTGTTAAAGCCACACAGTTAAGAACTATGGGGGGGGGGGTCGGGTCTGGGTTTGTAAAAGCCACACTGTGAGTGCTGGGCTGTGTGCCAGACCCACAGCAGGGGTGGGATATCCTTGCTGTCCTTGTCCCTATTGTCCATCTGTGTCCCTGCTGTTACTCTCTGTCCCTGTTGTCCTATTCCATCTTGGTATCCCCGCCATCCCACTGCCTGTCTCCGCCATTCCACTGTCTGTCCCCACCACCCCTCTGCCTGTCCCCGCCACCCCTCTGCCTGTCCCCGCCACCCCTCTGCCTGTCTCCGCCGTCACTCTGACTGTCTCCGCCGTCACTCTGACTGTCTCCGCCGTCACTCTGACTGTCTCCGCCGTCACTCTGACTGTCTCCGCCACCCCTCTGCCTGTCTCCCCCGTCACTCTGACTGTCTCCGCCACCCCTCTGCCTGTCCCCTCCGTCACTCTGCCTGTCCCCACCACCCCTCTGCCTGTCCCTGCCGTCACTCTGCCTGTCCCCGCCACCCCTCTGCCTGTCCCCGCCACCCCCCTGCCTGTCCCCGCCGTCACTCTGCCTGTCCCCGCCACCCCTCTGCCTGTCCCCGCCACCCCTCTGCCTGTCCCCTCCGTCACTCTGCCTGTCCCTGCCGTCACTCTGCCTGTCCCTGCCGTCACTCTGCCTGTCCCTGCCGTCACTCTGCCTGTCCCTGCCGTCACTCTGCCTGTCCCCGCCTCCCCTCTGCCTGTCCCCGCCATCACTCTGCCTGTCCCCGCCACCCCTCTGCCTGTCCCCGCCACCCCTCTGCCTGTCCCCGCCACCCCCCTGCCTGTCCCCACCGTCACTCTGCCTGTCCCCGCCACCCCTCTGACTGTCTCCGCCGTCACTCTGACTGTCTCCGCCGTCACTCTGACTGTCTCCGCCACCCCTCTGCCTGTCCCCTCCGTCACTCTGCCTGTCCCCACCACCCCTCTGCCTGTCCCTGCCGTCACTCTGCCTGTCCCCACCACCCCTCTGCCTGTCCCCGCCGTCACTCTGCCTGTCCCCGCCACCCCTCTGCCTGTCCCCGCCACCCCTCTGCCTGTCCCCGCCACCCCCCTGCCTGTCCCCGCCGTCACTCTGCCTGTCCCCGCCACCCCTCTGCCTGTCCACGCCACCCCTCTGACTGTCTCCGCCGTCACTCTGACTGTCTCCGCCGTCACTCTGACTGTCTCCGCCGTCACTCTGACTGTCTCCGCCGTCACTCTGACTGTCTCCGCCGTCACTCTGACTGTCCCTGCCGTCACTCTGACTGTCTCCGCCGTCACTCTGACTGTCTCCGCCGTCACTCTGACTGTATCCGCCGTCACTCTGACTGTCTCCGCCGTCACTCTGACTGTCCATGCTGTCAATCTCTCTGTCCTGACCAGAGCCTCCTCCGCACAGCTGCAGAAGACAACCACAGCCTCCTCCACACCACCGCTGACCACAGCCTCCTCCACACCACCGCCGCTGAACCCAGCCCTTTCCTCTGCAAGGTACTATACATGTGGGGCATTACAGTGTGGTTCGTGTAATAGATATTATGGTGTGGCATCCTGTAATGGACATTACCGTGTGTGGCGTCATGTGTAACGGGCATTACGCTCCTATTGTCATGAAAATACTCCTCTAGCTTTGTATCACCACACCCCCCTCATGCCACGTGTCCATTTCTGCATCAATGTACAGTTTCCCCTGTTTTCAGATGACTAATCTGAACGCCATGGAGTAGAAAGCATAAGTTTTCATTCCTTCATGAATCACACTCGCCATACTAAAGTATGGTGAAGCGATTCAGACTCAGAGCTTTTTTTGCACATTGAGGGGCCGTGTCATGCTACACACAAAGGGTGTGTCCAGTTCCATATATGAAGAGATTGTGAAAAGAAATTGTGAACGTAGAAGCGTGGGTGTGTACTGCTCCATCTGATAGGAATCTTTTAAAATGACATATCAAAATGTAGAGTAGACCCAAAAGCAGTTAGTAAGAGCTACTATACTTGGTAAAGTGCTGGGAAATGGTGCTGATGATTCAATGTAAATGTATCTATCTATCTTTCCTTTTATCCCCCAAAAATGTAACAGTTTAATGTGGGCTAGGTGAAATGAGGGAGATTGCAGGACTAATGAGGGAGATTGCTGTTATTTCAGGGAGTCTCCTGCAGAATGCAGGAGGGTAGGCAGCTATGGTGCAAGGTCAGATAGGAACAACAGTGTGAGGGGTTCTGGTGGCTTAAAAGGGTTGACCCAGGTTATGCATATTCCAACAAATCATATGTATTATTTATAGAAGGTGATTTTTGGTGACAATCCCATTTTAACCACAATCGATAAATGAGGTACCATTTTAAGATTAAGTTCTCTGTTTCTGGCAAATTGTTAATTTGCAATTGTACATTGTATTTTTTGTTTAAAAATCTGTGTTAGAAAATTGACTTTTGGCCCCTAGAGTGCTTTCCCTGGATGCATTCATATGGCACGGCTAACAGGGCCTACACACGTAGTGTTTTAGGGGCATTTTGTAAGTGATCTCACTAGATTGCTTACAACATGCCATAGTGTTAGTGATGCATTGCCCTGCACGCCGTTATTGCCCAGTGATTAATATCCACCACGTGGGATATTAATCGGTCCAGTCAGGGCCAGTTTTCGCTGTGTGCTGAGCAATTTTGCTGAGCGATCTAGCATCAGTCAATATGGTCAGCTGCATCTCCTCGTTTGTAGGCCCCTTAAGATGATCAGTTTTGCTCGGCTAATCAAAATGGTTACAAATTAACTGGCTCTTCTTTCATCCTAATACAAACCACCAACCTCGCTATAAAATTTATTGTATTTTATTTGCATGCAAAATTGTTGCACGGGACACCTAGTTACCTATATTTGTATGCTAAGCAACTGGGTATGATCCATTGCTCAGCCTTAATTGTATGATTTCCCCTGACATTTCCCCTGTTTTTATGGTGCTGCTTTTTGGAAGCACAATTTAACTTATCTGATAGAAGCTACAAAGGATTTGCCTTCAACTTAAATTAATTTATTGTGATTGCTCCAGTACAGAATTATTTTGTTGTACAAAAAAATGGAAAGGTTTTTGAACACTGGAAAGAAGACTGGTAGTGAAGAAAAGGATGAAGAACCACAGACCAGTGGCGCAGTTGGGAAGAAAAGGAAACACCGCAGATACGATGATTCTTATCTAGATATCGGTTTTACATCTGTAGATGTCAACCATGAAGAGCGTCCACAGTGTGTAGTTTGCCTGAAGATATTATCAACAGAAAGCATGATTCCAAGCAAACTAAGACGCCATTTGGAGACCAATCACCCTACCATGGCTAAGAAACCGCGTGATTTCTTCATCAGAAAGCTAAAAGAATTAAAAGAACAAAAAGGAACATTTTTTAAACAAGCATCCATACCAAGCAATGCTTTGCTTGCATCCTACAAGGTGGCACATAGAATTGCGATGTGTAAAAAGCCTCACACCATCGCAGAAGAACTGATTCTACCGGCTGCAATGGATTTGGTTAACATTATGGTTGGGGAATCAGCTGGAAAACTGCTATCGAAGGTACCTTTGTCAAACAATACAATCAGTCGCAGAATCCAACATATGGCTGAAGATCTACAGGACCAGTTAATTGAAAAAATGAAAGGGAAGGATTTTGCACTGCAACTAGATGAGGCAACAGACAGCAATAAGGATGCTCATCTGATTTGCTACACACGCTTTATCGATTGTGACAATATTGTGGAAGACCTTCTCTTTTGTAAAACTATAACTGCCGGTATAAAGGCACAAGACTTGTTTCAGATCATTGACACTTTTATGATTGAAAACCAGTTAGACTGGACAAAGTGCTGTGGTGTCTGTACTGATGGTGGCCGTTCTATGTCTGGCTGTTATGGAGGATTGCAGGCACTCATACGAAGCAAAGCAGCTGATGCACTGTGGACCCACTGCATTATCCACAGGGAAGCGCTTGCATCAAGGCATCTGAGTCCTCCACTGAATGCAGTGATGGAAAGTGTATTGAAAGTTGTAAATTTTATAAAGACTCGGCCACAGAAGGCAAGGTTTTTTAGAAAACTGTGTGAGGATATGGGCTCTGAGCACACGTCTTTGTTGTACTACTGCAGCTCACGATGGCTCTCCCGTGGCAATGTACTTTCTCGTGTTTTTAGATTACACCAGGAACTGTACTCATATCTTGCGGAAGAAGAACACGAGTGTGCCAATAATTACGTGGATACTGTTTTTTTGTCCAAGTTAGCCTACCTTTGTGATATCTTTGATAAACTGAATGCACTGAATATCTCACTGCAGGGAAACAACACCCACATTCTCAAACTCTCAGAGAAGGTATCAGCATTCAGGAAAAAATTGTTTCTTTGGAGAAGAAAATTAAATGAAGACAGTTACGATGACTGCTTCCCCATGTTGCATCAGTTTGTCACATCCAATGATGTTTGTTTGACACATGAACTTAAATCAGTTTTTGAGCAGCACCTAAAAAACCTCAGTGACTGGTTTGAAAAATATTTTCCTGAAAATATGGAAAAGTTTGGATGGATCCAAGATCCATTCAATACTAGCGCCCCAACGGAATTTACTTCTGTAGAAGAAGAAAAACTAATCGAGCTTTCCTGTGACAAGACCTTGAAAGCAAAATTCAGCGGCATGGGACTTCAAGAATTCTGGATATCCATTAAAGATGAATATCCGATGCTCAGTGCTAAAGCACAACAAATTCTTGTTCCTTTTGCAACAACATATTTGTGTGAAGCCGGGTTTTCAGCAGTTGCTGTAATTAAAAGCAAGTATCGTTCAAAAATCAATGTGGAACAGGAAATGAGGGTGGCCGTGTCCAAGCTGATCCCAAGGTTTGAAAAGTTGTGTAGTGCACAACAGGCCCACATATCCCATTAATAAGTGTTGTAATTGTTGATCACTCTTTAATAACTGCCTCTTATTGTTGTTTATTTTGTTTGATGTTATTCCTGTTAACGAGTGCTGTCAATTGTTCTTTGAAAGAAATCAAATTAAAGAAATATGTTTTTTTTCTTGAATTTATGTTTATTATTTTTACAAACAAGTTAATAATAATTTTAGCATTAACTACTTTAAAAAAGGAACAGTTCGGTAATTATTTTGGCTTAGGGGTGCCTTGAAAAAGTCATGGAGACCCAAAGGGTGCCTTGGACTGAAAAAGTTTGGGAACCACTGCTCTAGGGACTGAAATATAATATAGGGACTAAATCCCTTTATTTAAGACTGTGTCTTGGTGTTTATTCGCTCTAAGCGACAGAGGGTAATAAGGAAACAATCCTTACATGTATACACCGGTTTGAGTACTTGGTACTGAGAAAGTGTACCGCCTTGTTGGCGTCTGTATAGCGTGCTGCTAGCACTGACAAAGGTTTGCTACGCTGCGCTACACTTGGTACGCTCGTAGCTAGGAGTAAAAGGTATTAGTTTACGGACATAGTACGTAAACTGCGCACTTCACTTATTGTTCATCTGGTTATATTAATATCGGTATTGATAATAGTGACATTCAAATGGCTAGAGTGGCTCTTGCAGGGAAGACACCTCCACCTAAGCTATATGCTACCCACTGGGCACTAAAACAAAACTCTGAGGTACAGAAGTTTGCTCAGTTAGCATTCAGAGCAGCACTGATTAAGGAAGCTGAGTTAGTGTTGCGCTCTCATACAGGGTTACCAGACGTACCCGCGCTATTTGTGCCTGGTATTGACCCAGCACTAATGTCCATAGTGGGTGAAAAAAGACAGAATGACACTACTGACCGTACCTTAAAAAGATACAATACAAAATTGCAGACGCAGCTGGGCCGCTATTATATGCGCTAGATAAGGCAGAGAGGGAAGGAGAATCTAACGTCTCCCTAGATGCACTGGTAGCATCTAAAATGGCTCTTCTGAAAGCTATTAGCAGAGCAACACTGATTATAGGCCAGACCTTTAACCATATTACCAATACCCGCAGATCCAGATGACTCACTACAGCGGGTCTGGCAGACTTGGCCCCTAAGTCACTAGAATTCCCCAATCTAGATAACGCTGACCTTTTCGGCCCCCAATTTATAGAAGAGGTAAAAATTCGCCATAAAGCACATAAATCCTTTTCTGACCTCAAAAAAGGGAGTGAACACTTCAAGAGGCCCTTTAACCAAGGGGGGCAGACTTTGAGACCCGCAGGTCCATCCCGAGAATACCAGGGCACAAGAAGAACCCAGACTGGAGGTTTCAGTAACAGATCCGGGTGATAACCCCAGAACATCGGCAGGAAATAATTGGAACAGCTCCAAAAGAGGCCGAAATTACGGTAAGTGTACCCACACACCCCACATTTAACAAAACTCTGGGCCAAGCCTATGCGGAATGGGAAAACAATTCCTCAATCAAATGGTTGTTAAAAACAATTCGACTTGGGCTGAACCTCCCTCTAATTCGGTTCCCACACCAGTTTAATCGCATTCCTTGTTCAAGGAATTGCAGCCCCCGACTAGACGAGGTTTTGGCATTAGCCTTGAGCCAGGGGAAAATAGAACCAGCAAACCCAGCACTTTCGGGCTGGACAAGCCACTTGTTCCCTATAGCAAAACAAGACGGCTCTGTAAGACCTGTACTAAGGGGGACATTTACCAAAATGGATTCGTAGAAAAAAGGTGTATTCGTAGGGAGAAATACACCTTTTTTTTACGAATTTGTATTTTCGGGATTTACAATCCCAAAAATACAGCTTCCCAAATGGATTTCGTCGGATCCGGACGGGGACACCATCGCCGACAGCGACGTCGACATGGAGGAAGAAGACGACACAGGACCAGAAGACGCCGACACAGGACCAGGGCGACCTATGGGAAGAAGATAGGTAAGTATTAGTATGTGTGGGCTTTGTGTGTAATAAAGTTTTATTTTAAAAGTGTATCAGTGTGTTTTGTGCACTATTTTTTTAACTGTAGAACTACAAGTGCCAGCGGGCCCTTTAATGCCCAGCAGGCTGGGACTTGTGGTTCTCCAAGTCCCAGCTTGCTGGGGAGGCTTGCTGGCACTTGTAGTGCCACAGTAAAAAACAATGGTTTATCTATTTTTTACAACATAATCAGCCCGATGCCCACCGCCCAGGGGCATCGGGGACAGCACCAGGCTTCAGCCTGGTCAGGTAAGTCCTGGAGGGGGGGGACCCCTTTATTGGGGGGGTCCCCACTCCCCCAGGGCCCCTGGCCAGGCTGACTGGTCGGTAGGGAGAATGTTTTGGCCGCGGGACCTTATATTATAAGTGTCCCTCGGCTGTGACATTACCCTGCCGGCTGGTTGTGCCTGGGGCTGGTTCTTAAAATACGGGGGACCCCTACTCATTTTGTCCCCCATATTTTGGGAACCAGCCCCGGACCTGGAGCCTGGGGCTGGTTGTTAAAAATCGGGGAACCCCTATTTGTCGGGTTCCCTGATTTTTAATTACCGGCCCCGGCTCCTTCAGCCTGGTGCTGGTTTCGGCTGTGGGGGGGACCCCACGCCGGTTTTTTTTTTTATTTATTTATTTTTCTATTTTTTTTACACTGTAGCCTGCACGGATCTGACTTGATCCGTGCAGACTGCTAGAAATAATTCGTATTAGCAGCCGTATATACGGCCGCTAATACGAATCATTACACCATCGGAGGGTTACAAAGCAGTCGTATCTGACTGCTTTGTAAATCCCCCTCCGGAACACGACTTTGCATACGACTTAAACAGTCGTATGCAGTCGTAGGGAAACAACCAATACGAAAAACTAGGTTTTTCATATTGGTAAATTTCCCCCTAAATGTCAAAGGCCTAAACAGATACCTAAAAACCAAAAGGTTTCGTATGGAAGGCATTTCAGACATTCCATATATCCTGACAAGGGACTACTTCTGCATAAAGATAGACCTGAAAGAGGCTTTCCATTCTATATCGGTCCATCCCACGATTTCTCATGGTCATGGTATTTGGCCTCTCATGTGCACCCTACACATTTACACGGGTCATGAAGGCTGTCATATTACTGATGCACCAGCAGGGCCGGTGCTAGGGTGTCCAGCGCCCTCCTGCAAATCATAAAATTTGCGCTCTTTCACATTCCATTGCAACAAGCTGCAGCCCGATTGTTGGAGTGTATGCAACATGCGATCCTATGGAGGATCTCGGGTGCATGTAGATGTATGCATACACCGTCTCAGTGCTGTGTCCGCAAAATTTTGCAGGCACTAAAGGTGCCCATACAGGCTGCGAGAATTGCATACGTTATGGGCTAGATCACATCGCACGGCATGCATGCAATGTGTGTGCGATGCGATCCGAAAGCAGTACAAAAAGTATGTGCAGAACATACTTTTTGTACTGTGCGATGCGATGCCCGCAGGAGCGCACATCGCATCGCATACTGCTATTGCAGCGTGTATGGCCCCCTTGAGGCACATAACCCAGCCCTTTATTTAAAAAGTATCTAAATTAATATAAAAAAATCTACAATTATTAAAAAAATTGTTCTAACCATGTATAATAAAAGACTTACTGTTCTTTTGCTGTTTAACTCTTGTGCAGTCCCTCCTCTTCTATCAGCATAGACAGGATGTTGAGGATGCCATAACACCCCCTCGTGACTGAGAGGGAAAGGGGGGAGAGAAGGAGGAGATGGAAGAAGAAGAAGAAGAGGGGAGGAGATAGAGGGGGCGGAGTGTTGAGGACTGGCAGTGGCACTGGCACAGCACACTGAGAAGAGGGAAGGAAGGGGTGGTGCTACTGCCTGTTAGTCATTTGATTGACAGCTGACAGGCGCAGTAAGCAATGAGTAGGGGGTGGATCTGGACATGACATGTCATCCAGGACATCAATACCTTGATAAAACACAGAGACATAATTTTATCTCTCCTGTCCACCTTGGGCTTCACTATAAACACCCAGAAGTCCATCATTAATCCTACCAAAACGATAACATTCTTAGGGTTCAACCAGGATACTCATTCTTTCTCCCTGGCAGTCCCTCCAGAGAAATGGTTAGATACACAGACTTACATCCACAATACATTAAAGAAACGCAGACTAACCCTACGGGATTTAGCTGCAATCATTGGGAATATGATCGCCATGTCCCCGGGTTTTCACCATGTTCTCCTTATGTGCAGAGAGATGCAGGGTCTCCTCAGGTCTCTATTACACGCACATTATACATGGACAGATACGATTTTCCTGTCCAGGAAAGCAAAGACAGAGCTGTCCCATTGGAACACTCTTCCTATCCCTCCTCCTCGTCCTCTGATAGATCCCCCACCATCTATGACAATTACTACAGACGCATCCCTAACAGGTTGGGAAAGCTTCTCACAAGACAAAGCAGTCCGGGGAGTCTGGTCAGCAGAAGAAGCCCAGATGCTTATAAACATCTTGGAATTACGGGCAGCGAAACTGGCCATGAAAGCTCTAGTTCTCAATCACATGACGAACACCTGCATACAGCTGTACCTAGACAATACGACAGCGGTGTCATATATAAACACAAAATCCATTTCCCTGTGCAGGGAAGCCCTAGAGATTTGGGAATGGGCAACACAGAGGGAGATTATCCTAGTGGCATCTTAAATCCCCGGCCAACTAAACGAGCTAGCCTCAGACTCAGTGGCAATATTACTGGGTTGCTAACCGACCTAGCCCTAGCATCACCCACAAGGGCACTAATTAATGCGTCCTTAAGACCACGCACTAGATCCAGATACTGTGCAATTATAAAGAATTCGATCTCTGGAGAGGCCAACATAGCTTACAAACTCGGGGCTCACCTCTCCACTTAGCCCTGGATTTCTTGGCATCTAAATATCAGTCAGGGTTAGCCTCAGCTACCATAAGGTCATATGGCTCCGCTTTGGCCATTTTGTTTCCTAACCTAACAAGTAACAAACTTTACCTCCGACTACTAAGAGGTATCCACCTTTTCAGACCCCTCACACCAAAATATTCTAATACCTGAGACATTGAGCCATTCTTAACTTTCTGGTCTTCCCAGGATACAGTTGACGACATCAGCTTACTTTCTCGTAAATTAGCATCCCTACTAGCCCTGGCCATAGCAGCAAGAGGGGCCGAGCTAACCCTCATACACATCGAAGATCCATGGTTGTCATGTACTCCAACAGGATACCATATCATCCTGAAAGGGCATACAAAAACCTCTTCCTTTAATACCCCAATAGTGGAATTTGATGTCATCGAAGATTCCACCGACTCCAATATTTGCATATCATCATGTCTAGAATCGTACTTTGCCTTAACGGCACCTGTTAGAGAAAACATCTCGCAGCTATTCATCACCTGTAGAAAACCCTTTCGTCCCGCTTGACCCTTCTATGAGACAAGCGGGTATAGATACTGACCAATTCAAAAGCCATTCCCTGCGGAGAGCCGCTGCTACTAGAGCAGCTGCTAAAGGCATTCCTCTGCAATCGATTATGTGAGCAGCAAGATGGTCCTCTGCCCGTACCTTTGCAAAGCACTATTGGAGACCAACTGATCTTCAAAAGATCGAATTTCTCAGAGCAACCACCAGGTATGTGGTAGTCTGCCCACCTGCTGTTGCTAGGTGGCAAGCCTCCCGAAGAACAAAACACTGGTTTGCAGGAATCTATGACCTGCAAACCGGATTTGTTCTAGGGAACAGGATTGCCACCTAGCAACAGCTAGGTACCCGCACACCCTTGGTTTGCACCAAATGTCGCTAAGTCTGGTGTTTCCTCTAATAAATTGGATACTAAAAATGTCCTCCTTTTTCCCATAAGGCGCTCCGAGGGACCAAAAGAAGCCGCAAGCAGCTGCCAATAAGGACCAGAAGTAAACTACATCCTACAGTCTGCAGTTAATCTTCATGCGTCACCAGTTTACTTACCTGTTTCAAGTTCAGTCTTAAGGAATTCAATCATCCTTACAGAAGGATCGTCAACCCATTTAGTTAGCCCAGTTACTCAGAAGGGCTGCCGGTTTTTCAGTTTAATAAACCTTTCTCTTGTTTCAAGGCATTACTGGTTTGTGTCGTTCCTTACCTAGGTATTTGCCAGGAGTAAAACCAAGCTAGAAGGTCATAGATACCTTCTCATATACTTGGAGGACAGGTTGCCACCAGTGAGCTTCCGAAAAAATCTGACCAGCGCTTGGAGGGCGCGCTCATGTGTGCGTGCCCCCAGCTGCGCTGTAGCTGTATAGGGAGAGGTAAGTGAAAAAAATTTCATTTCCTCTCCCTCAACATTTTCGGGAGGCTTGCTGCCTAACCCAACTGCTGTTGCTAGGTGGCAATCCTGTTCCCTAGAACAAATCCGGTTTGCAGGTCATAGATTCCTGCAAACCAGTGTTTCACCTACATGCTCTACACCTTCCTTTTGTATATCATATGTACTACACTTTAAAGTCATGCTTTTCTCCAGGACCAGCTGCTACCCTCTTCTAACCGCTTCTCTCTTTTTGTTTCTTTGCTCCATTTTGATTTGTTTGTGGCTAATTTCCCAGGAGACCTTTCCCCTTCATTTTCAATTTATATTGTTTCTTTTTTTTAGAATTAGGCTGCATGGGGAAGAATAGGGTTAGGCTGAAGGTGGGTGGGAGAGGTTAGGGTTAGGCACTAGAGAAAGGGTTATGGGTAAGCATAGGGATAGTAAGAAAGTAATCACCCATGCGCCAGGGGCTGGAAGATGCCACTGGAGCTGCCAGAAGCAGGTACCTTCAGGGGTCACCAGGGATAATCTGTTCACATTCTAACATGTCGACATTTAGGGGGAAATTTACCAATATGAAAAACCTAGTTTTTCGTATTGGTATTTCCCCTCCGACTGCATACGACTGTTTCAGTCATATGCAAAGTCGTGTTCCGGAGGGGGAATTACAAAGCAGTCATATACGACTGCTTTGTAACCCTCCGATGGTGTAACCATTCGTATTAGCGGCACATATATACGGCTGCTAATACGAATTCGTACAGGCAGTCTGCACCGATCAGTCAGATCCGTGCAGGCTGCAAGGTGTAAAAAAATAGAAAAAAATAAAATAAATTTAAAAAAAAACAGCGTGGGGTCCCCCCCACAGCTGTAACCAGCACCAGGCTGAAGGAGCCGGGGCCGGTAATTAAAAATCAGGGAACCCGACAAATAGGGGTTACCCGATTTTTAACAACCAGCCCCAGGCTCCAGGTCCGGGGCTGGTTCCCAAAATACGGGGGACAAAATGACTAGGGGTCCCCCGTATTTTAAGAACCAGCCCCAGGCCAAACCAGCCAGCAGGGTAATGCCACAGCCGGGGGAGACTTTTTATACAAGTCCCCCCGGCCAAAGCATTAACCCCCTGACCAGTCAGCCTGGCCAGGGGCCCTGGGGGAGTGGGGACCCCCCCAATAAAGGGGTCCCCCCCCTCCAGGACTTACCTGACCAGGCTGAAGCCTGGTGCTGTCCTCGATGCCCCTGGGCGGTGGGCATCGAGCTGATTCTGGTGTAAAAAATAGAATAATCTATTGTCTAATACTGGGGCACTATGAGTCCCAGCAAGCCTCCCCCGCAAGCTGGGACTTGGAGAACCACAAGTCCCAGCCTGCGGGGCATTAAAGGGCCCGCTGGGTCTTGTAGTGCCACAGTATTAAAAATAGTACAATAAAACACACTCCTGATTGGCCGCTAGGCCGCAAGGCGGCCAATAGCGGCATTCGGGAGGCGGAGCCGCACGATGTACACAAACACCGTGCGGCTCCCTGCTGTCCGGCTGGTTTCGCGTTCTCGTTTTTTTTTTTTTGCAAAGACCCTTACCTGGACTATGTCGCCCCGGGACAGGTGAATATGGTTTCCTTCCACAGCTTCCTCCATGGATTTCGTCAGACTCCGGACGCCATCGCCAACAGCGACGTCGACTTGAAGAAGGATGTCGACATGAAGAAGAACGCCGACACAGGACTGCAGGACATCAGGACCAGGGCTACCTATGGAAAGAAGATAGGTAAGTATTAGTATGTGTGGGCAGTGGCGTAGCTACAGGGGTCGCAGCGGTCGCACCTGCGACCGGGCCCCTGAGCCAGGGGGCCCAACCCCCGCCACTGCATCCCTGCCCTCCCTGTGTGCCGTACGCCTTAACTCCGCTCTGAGCCTGGGGAGAGCAGCGGCAGAAGTTAGTGGACCTGCTGCCGCTCTGTGCTAGCAGCGGCAGCAGGGAGAGAGAGGAGAGCGCTGCTGCCGTAATGGATAGGAACAGAGGGGGGGCTATAAATCACCTCCGCCGTTCAGCGCAGTTACTGGCAGCGCCGCAGCCACAGCAGCATGCAGAGGAGCTGTGCCGCTGGGAGGCGAGCCCGCCCCTCTCACTGGCTCCCATCCGACCCCTGGTAGTGCGCTTGGGATCCATGAGCTTTGGGGGTCCGTGAGCCCAGCCTACAACCCCCTGCACAGTAACAGGAAACAGGATGGTGCCGACTGCCGACCCTCCCCCTCTTCACCAACCAGCCAGCGGCAGTAACGGGATGCACGGGAGCTGGGGTGGAAAAGCACATGGTGCAATTATAGAAGATGAGGAGCAGCTGTACCTGGGGAGACAGCAGTGTGATGCCATTACAGCTCACAGGTGAGAACTTGCTTCCGCAGGGCTCCTGTGCTGTATGTGGGTAGAATGGGGTGTGTGTGGTGGGGATTGAGGGTTATTGGGGGGATTGTTGGGGGACGAGAGCTGAAGTGCAGGATGTGTTTGGGGTAGTGGTATATGGAGTGTTTGTAGGAGATTAGGGTGAGTAGGGTATGTTGGGGGTAGAGGGTATGGGGTGTATTTGGGAACACATGGGAAATAGGTTATGTAAGGATATGGGGCGTATGTGAGTGGACAGGGGGAGTAGTGTGTGTGGTGGGTATAGGGGTATGGAGACAGAATTGATTTACAGGTATGAGGAATCAGCCATATTTTGAAGCGAAATACATATGGGAGATTACAAATAGAGTATTAAAATATAAACAGACAGAGATTTTAATTTTGTTGTGTGTAGGGGGGCCCCAAGCTGACCTTTCGCACCAGGGCCCATGAACCCTTAGCTATGCCCCTGTGTGTGGGCTTTGTATGTATTAAAGTTTTATTTTAAATGTGTGTCAGTGTGTTTTATTGTACTATTTTTAATACTGTGGCACTACAAGACCCAGCGGGCCCATTAATGCCCCGCAGGCTGGGACTTGTGGTTCTCCAAGTCCCAGCTTGCGGGGGAGGCTTGCTGGGACTCATAGTGCCCCAGTATTAGACAATAGATTATTCTATTTTTTACACCAGAATCAGCTCGATGCCCACCGCCCAGGGGCATCGAGGACAGCACCAGGCTTCAGCCTGGTCAGGTAAGTCCTGGAGGGGGGGGACCCCTTCATTGGGGGGGTCCCCACTCCCCCAGGGCCCCTGGCCAGGCTGACTGGTCGGTAGGGTTAATGTTTTGGCCGCGGGACCTTATATCATAAGTGTCCCCCGGCTGTGACGGCTGGCTGGTTTGGCCTGGGGCTGGTTCTTAAAATACGGGGGACCCCTAGTCATTTTGTCCCCCGTATTTTGGGAACCAGCCCCGGACCTGGAGCCTGGGGCTGGTTGTTAAAAATCGGGTAACCCCTATTTGTCGGGTTCCCTGATTTTTAATTACCGGCCCCGGCTCCTTCAGCCTGGTGCTGGTTACAGCTGTGGGGGGGACCCCACGCTGTTTTTTTTTTTTTATTATTTAATTTTTCTATTTTTTTACACTGAAGCCTGCACGGATCTGACTGATCCGTGCAGGCTTAAAGCAAATACGACAGGGAAAGCAAGGTGTATTTTCCTGTAGTATTTGCGTGGGTGTTTTACACCACTTAGCAGCCGTATTATCAGTACGGCTGCTTAGTACATCAGGAACCACTATTCTTTTGAATGGTGATTTCTGTCGTATTCTATCGATGGTGTACACATTCGTATTTGTAAATACAAATACGAATGTTCCATCTTTAGGAATACGAATTGTTGTATTTTCGGGATTGTAAATCCCAAAAATACAAATTCGTAAAAAAAAGGTGTATTTCTCCCTACGAATACACCTTTTTTCTACGAATCCATTTTGGTAAATGTCCCCCTTAATTTCTGTTCACATGTTGTCATTCTCATGTTGATGCAATGAATGTCGACATTATAACTGTCAACATAATATACTCACTACCATGGATACAGATAGGCAATATGTGTATGTGGGCACTGGTTGGCAGGCACAGATGGGCACAATGTGGATCTTACACTCTTTGCCATACTGTGTATACTGTATAAGCACTTTTAAGGCACAGTGTGTTTAAGAAATGCTTGGCACAATTAGTATGTTGGCATAATAAAAGTATAAAATTAACAATGCACTATAAAGTGGGACATCACCCTAAATTTCTTTTGGTTGCTATGGGCAACATCTCTCACGTGTAAAAACTCACACTTTAGTAAATGTACCCCATTGACTCCACTCCACAAATCAGCAGCTGGAATACATGTGCTTACTCTTATAACAAAGGTCCTTGGACTAGTTTATGCACTATTCTGTTTTAGCCATTTTATAGTAGGTTTATCCATGCTGTATGTACAGCCCAGGAGCTGAGTCCCAATTCTTCCACAGATCTAGGAGAGAGGTGTTACTTGTGCTGCCAGCAGCCCTCAGTTTTGTCCTTAAAAAGTTTAACAGAGCAGAGCAAAGTTTTCTGTGTTAGTAATAATTCTGGCTGTATGCTGACTGGGTAATCCCCACCCCTTCCAGGCACACACACATGCTCAGTCACAGCACACACATCTTATAGCAAACCGCAGGCTAGAAAGAGATTTCTTCTTGCCGTCCCTCTTCTTCTATATAAGGGTGAAAAACAAGAGAACAGCCCTAGGAGACACCAACTGAAAGGAACAAGGGAAGACCCCAAACTTCTGCCATCTAAGCCAAACGTGTGCAGCCTGGAGTGGGTTGAAAGGAAAGACTCGGCGTGGATCTGCAACGCGAGAGAGCAGTGTTATGATTTGAATAAGACATATGCCGGGGACACCCAAGAGCATAAAGAACAGGGTAAAGTACAAGAGAATGACATACTGGCACACTGACATATAGAGAAGAGGGCGTATATACACAAAGAGCAACTGAGAAAGGGGCAATGTTATTGCCAGGATGTCCTGGGGACAGAGGAAGTAAATGACTATGTCATAATATACATGTAACAAATGTGTCAGTGCAAAGATATACAATGTGCAATAGCTAGAGTAACGCTGTGACAAGAAAAAAGGCTGTACTCCAGAAAAAGGAGTCCCAGGACTGTCATTAAAGCAGTTGTTTTATTATTCACAGTGCTATAAGAAAAGATGAAGTTCTGCAGGGCTGGACTTTTCCCTGGGCTCTTGATGTTCTCCCTGCTGTCTTCTATATGTCGTCCTGCTGTGGCTGATGATGAGCCGTCCTGCCAAGGAGCCTTCGATCTGTACTTTGTGCTGGACAAGTGAGTGCTGAGAGCAGGGGCCTGGGGGAAGGAGGGAGGATGCAGCAATGATCTGGCTATGAAGTGGTTACCAGGCTGCTGTGCTTACATTGTTGGTAGAGTTGAAGCATCCTCCCTCTGCTATGCTGATCTCATTGTGTGTGTGTGTTGATCAGATTTCCACTACTCCCTGAGTGCACAAGAGGTCAGGCAGATGTTTTGACACTGAACAGGCATTAAGCCTCCATTGTCACGCCATCCTGCATCATATTTCTGGACTGAGTATGACTGATGTAAAAACTCCACATGCACATTCACAGAAGTCACCCTGGCACAGGCCAAAATGTAGGTGGCAGAATAGTAATATCCTATTTTTTTATATTATTTATTAACAGTTTCTTATATAGCGCACACATATTCCACAAAGAATATTAGAACATTCACATCAGTCCCTGCCCCAGTGCAGCTTAAAATCTATATTCCCTACCACATGTACACGCACATACAGATATTCTAGGGTTCATTTTGTTATGAGCCAATTAACCTACCAGTATATTTTTGGATTGTGGGAGGAAAGCGGAGTATCAGAAGAAATACAAACTCCACACAGTTAGGGCCATGGTGGGAAACAAACCCATGACCTCAGTGCTGTGAGGCAGTAATGCTAACCATTTTGTCTATCATTTTCTACTATGCAACAGAGAAATTATAGCAAGAATCAGATTGGTTGGTATGGGCCACATGCCCACTCTTTACTTTTAGAACCTTTTGCCAATGTATCCTTATGTGAGCACTATTTATAACTAGCACAGTGTTGCCTTTAACCCTTTGAGTGCCAACATCTCTGTGAGCAATGTGCAAAATATCTGCTAAAGATGCCAGTGTCACTCACATTTGTTATATAAATTCAAATAAAAATGTAGTGTAAAAAAAAAAAAAAAGATTATATTTCCTATATGAGGTAAACCTTACAGGTCATTATGATGAAAACACGTTTGCTTGACAATTTTCACACCTATTTTGACAAATTCACTTGGCACTCAAAGGGTTAATGTGCAAACAATAGGAAAGAGGAGCAGATGAAAAAAAAAACGGTATTGGATGAAGGTTATATTATTTATTATTATTTATTAACAGTTTCTTATATAGCGCACACATATTCCGCAGTGCTTTACAGAGACTATATGAGCATTCACATCAGTCCCAGTGGAACTTACAATCTATATTCCCTACCACATGTACATGCACACACATTTACTCTTGGGTTAATTTTTGTTGGAAGCCAATTACCCTACCTGTATATTTTGGGATTGTGGGATCAAACCAGAGTACCCGGAGGAAACCCACGCAAGCATTGGGAGAATATGCAAACTCCGCACAGTGGGGGAATCCAATCCATGATCTCAGTGCTGTGAGGCAGTATTGCTAACCATTACACTGTCCGTGCTGCCATAGGGGCAGACTGTGAACTGTTGAGAAGATAGATCTACAAGGCAGAATTCAAAAATAAATAAAAATAAATAGAATTAAAAAAAAAATCATGTTAGGTTTGGGGACAGGTAATGAAGAGGTTAAGTGAGGGTGCATTTGAAAGAAGAAAAGTATATAGTTAGATGTTATATGGGCCCATTTACTATAGGATTGAATTTGTAGTGCGATCTGGGCGGGATCTATGTGACCCTATCGGTGGGATGTATGTCCCTGCAGGGACAGGGGCATAGAAAGTAACCCGCCCTTGCGATCTGCATCAAAAGGTGCTGGGGGTCTGCGCATGCACGGTTAGCACTGAGTCCCAGCTGACCCCTGCTAGGCAGCAGTGCGGTCTATAACCCATAGGCTACAATGGGCTACCACCATCTCAGAATGGTGGTAGCCCCAGGACCTGATGCAATGCTGCCCAATATTGATACATTGGGCAGCATCGCATCCCCCCTAGAAAGCTATTGGGGATGCAGCTGCCGGCAGGGCAGGAGGGATTGCAGCAGGGATCACAGATTCCTGCTGTGGTTCATCCTAGATACATTCTGCGTGTACTTCATTTTTATGGATAACCCCTGAATTAGCCACAAACGTTCAGTAGTAAATGGGCCCTATAGACAAGTAGAGGCTAGGTTTTGAAGTTTTGTGCCGGTTGACAGTAATGGTAATGATGGAGTTAAGACATTCCTTTTTCTGTAATAAATTACTGTAGTAATGCAACACATCCGTAAGCTTACTATACATACCATACCATCCCATACCATAAAGGAATGTATGAGTGGAGGTCTTACTGGTACTGATAAAAGTAACCTGATCTATGCACTTCCGTCTCATGATATGTACTGTGTGCTGGGCTGTAGCTGTCTGTCTAGTCTATTATTATTATTATTATTGTTTATTTCTATATCACCACAAGGGTTATGCAGCGCCTAACAATGCATAAATGAGCAAAAACAAAACAACAATTTACAGTACAAGGCAAAGTACATAGTAAAAAAATATAGTTGTATCAAGGGTCAGGGGACATTGAAGTATGGTGTATGCATGGAGTATATACAGTATACAGTATATCTCCTTGCATATATTGTACGTCCCCACTCATCCCATATGCAGGGGGCGGGGACCCGCTCATTAAATATTCACTGCACGGAGCGGGTCCCGCTCATTCCATGTGCAGGGGGCGGGGACCTGCTCATTAAATATTCACTGCGCTGGGTCCAGCTCATTAGTTATGCACAGAGCTGGACCAGCTTGTGCTCACTGCTGCCTGGGTCCTAAATACCGTTTCAGACACGTTCAGACTGCAAAAAAAAAACAGATCTGAAACGGGTAGGACCTTGCTTTTTTTTACCACTTTGAAATACCGTTTTTTTTTTAAATGGTAAATTCACTCTGGACCTGTCAGACCGCACATATTACCGTTTTGAAACGGTAAAAAAATGGCAAAATATTGGGTAATAAGTGCGGTCTGAAAGGGGCATTACTGTCTGCAGTACTTTTACAAAAGAATGATTGAGCACAGCGTCTATTCCCCTCTTCCCTGCCTTTTCCGCAGAGCAGCAGCAGACAGGTGGGACACCCAACTACCCCTACCCCCACCGTGGGACACTGCCAGTCCCGGGTGGGATGGGGGACAGTCCCAAAAAAACAAGGCTATTCTGCGACTTCTACAAAGTGCACCTTGTTAATGTTAAGACAGGCTTCGCAAAGTCAGTCTTTCTCATTCTCAAATGTCAGTAGAAGGAGCTGAAGCATAAGTTTGTCTCCATGCTAGAAATTAGCGACCTAATCTAAGCAAACTGACTTCAGAAGGGATACGCTAGTTGGATCGACCTATATTCCTATATTCGTTGACGTAATGTATATTGGGTCGACACCCTGAGGTCGATAGGCCATAGGTCAAGACCAATAAAAGGTTGACATGGCTTAGGTCGACATGGATTATAGGTCAACAGATACTTTAGATCGACATGGTTTTTAAAAAGATTTATTTCAAATAAAGGTGGTTTTTCATACCACACGGAGGAAAAATAAAATAGTGTGCCCGAAGAATGGCGAGCCATGTGAGGGGACATAGTACACAACATAGACACACACAAAAAATTTCACTGTCAACCTTTTTTATGTCGATCTTTGTCATATCGACCTAAAGACCCTGTCGACCTATAGTCCATAATGACCTAAACTAATGACATTTTATAGATGACGACCTATGGCCTTTCGACTTAAGGGTCTCGACCCAATGTATGTAGACCTACATTAGATTGACCCAATGACACATACTCCTTCAGAAAAGGAAAGGGAAGCTACTAACATTCTTAGTATTAATTTATTACCTTTAGACATGTTAGTATATGTTGTAATGGTTGTGGCACTCTGAACATTATTTTGTAATATTATATTGATAGTCTGGCACGCGTAGAGAAAACCGTGTCCTACCCCTGCTCTAGAACATTGTAGATGTTTTGTTGGCAAACATTTCAGAGATGACAGAACATATGTACATAATCAGTCTGAGGCCTAAGCTGACCACAGATGTTGCAATTTGTATGTTGCAGATAAATTGGCCTGATAAGTCTTTTTGCTTGGCCCTAAAATGACCATTTTGTCCAAACAGAATTTATTTGGGATATGCTGACTTTTATTCTTGGAGCAAAAAAAAAAAAAATGCTTCCACGTTGTACAATATGCTGTATTGGTGACTGCAATCTCTAACAACAAAATGTGTTTTCACTTTGGAGGTAAAAACTGATACACAGGGTGAAATTTAATAGGATGTGAGAATCAGAAAGTGAGAGACATGGTAAGAAATCTCCAGGTTTTTTTCAAAAAGGGCAATCATTTACACTGAAAAACTACTTTGATTTTGCAGTGTAAATGATTGCCACTTTAAAAAAAATTGGAGATTTCTTACCAAATCTCTCACTTTCTGAATCTCTCATCCCATTAAATTTCACACACAGTCTATCTGGACATTGGGCCAGATTCATGTGTATAAATAAATCAAAAAGCAACCACCTGGCAGTACCATATTGCACGGCAGGTGGGGCAGATGTCATGTGTGCAGAGAGCTTTAGATGTTAGAGTGGGGTGAGTTTAAACTTAAACCTAAATTGCAGTGTAAACATAAAGATGTCTAACATACAGTATATGGGCTACATTCAATGTACAGTATTTGCTCTCCTTGCTTGGCAACATAGTTTGTCCCAGACACTATGGGTGAGATTTAATAGGATGAGAGATTCAGTGTATATTCACTGCCTAGTGAGCAGGTGTAATACGCTGACCTGCCAAACACACGTCACCTCCCCTCCTCGCCGGCCAAATCCCCACGACACGATTCGAGCAGATGCGCACTCATACACATGCGCTCGCATTTCTCCTCTCTTTGTAGATAACAGTAAACTGGGACTTAATTTTATCCTGCAAATTGGGGGGAAGGCACTGACATCATGTGACATTATCTGCCCGTTCCAAGCAGGCAGGGGCAGGGCATTTTGCGAACTCTCAGAAAGCGTTTGCTCCGGGGGTTTGCGCATGTGCATGAGCGGCTATGCGCATGCGCAGACCCCCAACATCGGGGACGGGGCTGTACGGACCTGTGCGAACTGGTCTGAATCGGCTCCAATGTCTTCATCTATAGCAAGTTTCCTTTTCCTAGAGTTTCAGGGGTAAAGTTACTAAAGCTTCTGGAATAGAAAGAGGTGATGTTGCCCATAGCAACCAATCAGATTATGGCTATCATTTCAACATGATGATGCAGGCAGTAGATGGTACACAGTAGGATGCAGGCAGTAGATGGTACACAGGAGGATGCAGGCAGTATGTGGTACACCGTAGGATGCAGGCAGTAGATGGTACACGGGAGGATGCAGGCAGTAGATGGTACACATGAGGATGCAGGCAGTATGTGGTACACAGTAGGATGCAGGCAGTAGATGGTACACATGAGGATGCAGGCAGTATGTGGTACACGGGAGGATGCAGACAGTAGATGGTACACAGGAGTATGCAGACAGTAGATGGTACACAGGAGTATGCAGACAGTATGTGGTACACAGGAGGATGCAGGCAGTAGATGGTACACAGGAGGATGCAGGCAGTAGATGGTACACAGAAGGATGCAGGCAGTAGATGGGACATAGAAGGATACAGGCATTAGATGGTACACAGGAGGATGCAGACAGTAGATGGTACACATTGGGATGCAAGCAGTAGATGGGACACATGAGGATACAGGCAGTAGATGATACACAGGAGGATGCAGGCAGTAGATGGTACACAGGAGGATGCAGGCAGTAGATGGTACAAAGGAGGATGCAGGCAGGTTGTTGGTTAACTCACCTGGTACCATTATACATGTGATACGTGCTGAATCCAGATTAACAGAGTACAGGAGCTGGCAGTGGAAAGAGTGATGTAAGAATGCTGTCTGTTAGTTCAGGAGCAGTGATATAAAGGTTGGGGACACGCAGTGGGCCAGGTAAACAGGCAGAGGTTAGGGTTACTAGGTTAATCTTTTACTTTTAACCAAATACAGGTAAACGTGTTGGCTAATTTGTCAGACATGATTGCTGTGGGAATAGAGAAGTGCCATTTATGACTGTACAGGTGCACAATGCAAGACATTGTATGCTGTTTAGTCTTTACAAAAATAATAGATAGTAATTGTGTGGACCTGGGTGGGGGAGGAGAGCGGGGGAGACTTTTGTTATGTTTTATTGCCCAATTATGACATACTCTCATTTCAATAAGCTTTGTAACCCTTGAGAATTTCGTTGACAGTGAAATGACCATATTGCCTGTAGTAATGTATGCTGAGACCACTGTTATTTATATGTACAGCCCATGAGTCTTTATTAGCTGCTAAAATCAACAGTGTATTTCTTAAATTCTGACAAATAACTCAACTTAGACCCAGTACATTGTGTATCAAACGCTTTATTGCATTTTCAAAGATTTGTACAATCCATGTTTCTTTGTTGGTAATACACAACATAATTCTCTGCACAATCCTGCAATTGTATTATTGTTCTATCTACTTCTGTATGTATTTGCAATACTGTACCGCTATGTTACAAAGCCTTAATAAAAAAATAAAAAAATAGATAAAGGCCCATATGCACTGGGTGTCGTTTAAGCTTCCAGCTCAAAAGCCACCCATTGTGTATGGGGCAGCGATGAGCGCTGATGCGCTCTCCCACATCATGGCTGACGGCTGCTTCTCGTCTTTCCATAGTGTCCTGCTATGGAAAGTCATCCACCCCTGCGGAAATCACTCAGAAAGGCGAACATCGCTCAATGTGTATGCGCTGAGTGATTTTCTCTCATCAGGGACATCTAATGTCTCCTCCCCCTTTCTGCTATGTATGAAGCTGGGTACACAATAGACAACACTGCAAATGATACAATGTTGCTCATGATTTCCCTTGAACTTCCTGGAACTCCTGGACAAATTCTATCAGGCTCAATTCAGAATGGATTTTTATATAGTGAAAACAAATTGCGCGGTTAGATAAAAAGCTTCCCATTGAAAAATTGCGACGGCTTTGCTAATTACCAAGCATTCGTAAATTCTGGAACATCGAAGAGTACCTGCCATCTGTGAAAATTTGAGTAGGCCTGAGGCTTCCACTAATCTGCGACTGAGTGCTGGAAGTGGTCATCAGCTGCGCTGATGTCAGAGACTCACCCTAAAAATACCTGGACACTTCTGTGTTTTTTCACACACACCCAGAAAACAACATGTTTCTGCCTTCAAATGCTGACTTCCTGTCAGTCAAATTGTGACTGAATTGCGATTACAAAGCATTTTCATGCAGTCTGCAGTCACACATGAGCAATGCAAACGATGTGCGTACGCAGTCAACTGATAGTTGCTCAATTTGCGTTTTCTGAAATTATCGACCCATGCTGAATAACCCCCATAGAGCATACTCAGTGAGCTATATTACAAAATATATCATAAATGGCCACATGCAAGAGCATGCTATCCTTGGTGATATCTTTAGATTAAGCTGCATGTACAGGCGACAGAGGACATTGCTAACAACCCGTGGGAGTGCGCAGTGTTAATGTTTAGTGCCTACACACTAAACAAAATACACAAAAATGTTGTTATGACTGGTCGTTATCTTGCATATACATCTAATGTGTACTGCGCTTAAGGGTTTTAAGGGGCTTTAGCAATTATTAAGATCTGTGCAGTAGCATCACAAGCGATGTTTCTACGTGATATTTAGGTAATAATAAAAAAACAATGTTTCATTGTTGTAAGTGCTGGTAATGTAGGCACAAACATAATGCAGAAGGCTAGAGTGGAGCCTTTCAGCTAATTGAATGAAATCCCGAGGGAAATGCTCCTCTTTAAAGAAGTGTAAGATAAGCTGTGATACGTTTTGCAAGCAACTGTATTTGTGACTTGTCTGTGATTTGTCCAAGTGCAGGTCTGTTATTCTTCAGCTCTTTTTGGGAGCTGACATGACCAGTAATCCTCCTCTGCTACTTTTTCTTTATCCCCTTTGAATCAAAGTATTTTAGAGGACTAAGGATGCTTACAGGTTAAATCATTGTCCAAGGCTAGAAGAGTTTGAGCAGCAGAATAGAGCTCCAATTCTTTCATTCGGTATCCAAGGCCTTATTCTAGTTCACTCTTTCTGACAAAAACCTTCTTAGATGGACAAAACCATGTGCACTGCAGGTGAGGCAGATGTAGCATGTGCAGAGAGAGTTAGATTTGGGTGAGTCATTTTGTTTCTGTGCAGGGTAAATACTGGCTGCTTTATTCTTACACTGCAATATAGATCTCACTTTGAAATAAAACCCCACCTAAATCGAACTCTCTCTCCTGCAGTGCACATGGTTTTGTCCATCTAAGAAGGATTTTGTCAGAAAGAGTGAACTAGAATAAGGCCCATAGTCACTAGGTTGACAAGCATTATGTCGACCACTAAAGGTCAACTTGCATGAAGGTCAACATGAGGTTAGGTCAACAGGGTCATTATGTTGACATGGGGTTTTTCACTTTTTTTTTGAGCTGACGTGCCGACTGGAGCACACCAGCTCCTATAGAGCAAAGATGTACAACAAAAAAGTTTAGTCAGGGGAAACCTTCTTAAATGATGTTCAAGGCAGAAAATAAAAATGACATGAATTTATTTTCAAAAACATAAATAAAACATAAATAAAACAAATTTCATATGGACCACACGTCATACCCTGTGTATGTACAATAACAATTGCTACAATGGAATATCTCACCATATATTGGTGCTGCGGTGGGCTATACTTCAATGCAAGTCTGTGGCACCACTGCAGATGGCTTTATATGGTGAAGTTCCAGCGTGAGGCACCGTGCCCGAAGCAGCGAGCCATCCGAGGAGATGCGGTGCTACGTTCTGATGTCCATGTCGACTGTTGAGATTCGGTTAAAAAAAATCAAAAACTGGAAGCAGGGGGACGCACAGGGTGTTATGATAGGCATACCCCTGCCAACACAGGCGTACCCATGCTTGCTTGGGGTGGGTGGCTGACATCACATGACATCAGTGCCCGCCCCTATATCGTAGGGATGCGTAAGCTGAAAAAGTCAGTCCACGCTGAATTTTCTTTGCGAACTGTGGAGAACTCATTCAATGGTGAGCGACCATCAAATGATCTCTATCTCTCGTTCGGCTGCACACGAGTGGATATGTATGTGAACGCATCCGCTCGCATGCTATGGAGCGGATTTGAGCACTGGGGGGAGGACGTTCGGCGTGGCAGCATTTACCTTCTCACTAGGCTAGCGAACAGGTCTGAATCACCCCCAAAGTGTTTTTTATCTGTAGATTTTTTCAACTCTTCTGTTTCTTTGTGTGTCTCTAGAAGATGACCTCACCCAGTTTCTCAGGAATAAATTCCAGTGTAAGCACTTACTTATGGTGTATCTTACAGGGATTACACAGCACTAACACTGAGAAAACATGAATGTCCACCAAGTACTTAGAACTGCCATGAATTCACACAGTTATAAATGTAATTCAGTGCAGCTGAGAAGTACTGAAATCCCACATTGTCTTATTTGTTACAACTATTTTGATTTCCCATCTGTTTATATATGCAACTTGCATAATAAATACAACTTAAATATAGAATTTTAATGCTATTTGTGTAGGTTTTCTGCTTGTGTAGTACATGCTACATTTGCCCCACCTGCAGTGCACATTGTTTTTCTAAGAACAAATTTGCCCTGCGGTCAGGTCTGAATTAGGCCCATGAATTAGGTTCCGTGACAGAGACATGTAATTTGTTAGTACTCGTGTATGGATTCATCGATTGACCATATGGTGTTGACCTAATAACTGCCTCCATTAACATTGTCAATGTGCATTAGGTCAGCATGTGCTAAAAAGATCAGCAGATACAAAAGGTCGACAGGTTCAAATGGTCGACATACAAACAGTCAACATGTTGGCGACTTTGTTCCAAATGTTTAATCTTTCCTGTTATCTGGCCACCGTCGCCCGCTTGCTTTGCTGGCCATTCTTCAGGCATGGTGGCTCGCTCCACTTCCCTAGCCACAGGTTACTATTCCCAATGGATGGTCATGTGGATAGTAAGTAATGAAGAGCCTAAATTTGTGCATCAACCATTTTGATGTCGACATTTTGTACCTGTCGACCACCGTCACTATTGACCTTTTGTACCTGTCAACCTATACATTGTCTCTCATCCAGATACCGTTCTGATTATTGGTACCATTAAAGTTACTTATTTTCAGAATAAAGGCATGTGTTGTATGTACACACTGGTTTTAATGTTCTGTATTTAACTGTATCCGGTCCCTGGGTCGACAGTCAATAGATTGAGCACTAATGGTTGACAGTGACTATGGCGACAGCTGAAAATGGTCAAAATACTATAGGTCAACACAAGCTTAAGGTCCACATGGACATGGTCGACACTCAAACTCATTGCACGAAATGAGACCATACATATATTATCAGGGGCAAACGCAGGATTTTCCGAAGGGGGTTTCCAGAGGGGCGGAGCAAAGCACGGAGATGGACACTTAGGTGACCCAGTATATGCCAGGTCAGTTAAAGTATTATAGATAGACCAAATGTATATAAATAATAATAATAAAATATATATATACATATATATATATACATACATATATATACATATAGGGGCATCAACAGCAGTGTAGACCCCTGGGCATAGCAATGTATGCTATCCTCCAGCTTTGATGTCCTGCGGGTGGTAGGGGGTATTATATCAACCCCTCAGCATGTAGGGCCTGGATCAGTAATTTACACTAATTACCCCTTTACTGCACAGATGGTGGGAGATGAGGTGGGAGAAGGGGGCATTGGGCTGAATGAAGGGGCCCTGATACATAACTTCCAGGGTGGTAGAGGATGTTTAATATGCAGAGGAGGGGTGTATAGTGGAGTGGGCTTATTATTCATAATTTTCTGGTGGGAGGACAACTTGCTTGACTGCAGATATCTCCAGTTCCCGGAAATACATTTCTTAGATTTTAATGGAATTAAAAACTACAGAATCCCACCTACCAAATGGTATTGGGGACTAGGGGATCAGAGTTCAGGAGGCAGAGCAATCTGCCAACGAGAATATAAAACTACATACCAGGTGTGTGGAGCTGGAGCAGTAACCAGCTGCTGGAAGGCTGATATCTCTGGTTCTGGGAACAGTAGAGACAAGCTACTAGTATCCATCAAAGAAGGAGAATCCCAGCTTTTGGAATATACCCTCAGAAAAACTTTATGTCAGACAGAACCTGAAATATCTGACTGGGAAGAGCAATTAACAGGCTTGGATGGGGACCACTGTTTTGAAGTCAGATATCTCCGGTTCCCAAGGGCCGATTTTTTTAATTCTTGTACCTATGGAAAGAGGAGACCCTCAGCTTTCAGACTAGGGACCTTAGACTCCTGGGGGGTTTCTGGGTACTCAGAAACCCCCCCTGCGTGCGCTACTGATTATGTCATGTAGCTTGTGCTGCGCTGCATAGCATTTAGTTAAATGCTTTCTGCTTCCTTTCTGTGTGACTGATGTGGGTCGAAAATGGGTATGTGCACCGGCCACTTTTAGTGTTTTGTGAAGCGTGTTTTGGATCTGTTTCTACGGCAGTGTTTTTGGACCTGGATCTGTTCCAAAACACCACCATTCAGTGTTTAGTGGTTTGGATCTGTATTTTTTTTTCTTTTTAAGACCCATAAAATCGCTAAATCAAATAATTATTTTTTTTTCCTCCTACGCTATTAATGACCTCAATAACATTAATTTCCATTAATGTCCAGTCTATCCTAAATACCTCACACCTCACAATGTTGTTTTTAAGCCAAAAGGTTGCACCAAGGTAGCTGGATGACTATGCTAAGTGGGTGGCACAAACAATGGATAGAGCACACTTAGCATCACCCCTGGACTGATACGGCACACTTAGCATCACCCCTGGACTGATACGGCACACTTAGCATCACCCCTGGACTGATACGGCACACTTAGCATCACCCCTGGACTGATACGGCACACTTAGCATCAACCCTGGACTGATATGGCACACTTAGCATCACCCCATGACTGATACGGCACACTTAGCATCACCCCTGGACTGATACGGCACACTTAGCATCAACCCTGGACTGATACGGCACACTTAGCATCAACCCTGGACTGATACGGCACACTTAGCATCACCCCTGGACTTATACAGCACACTTGGCAGTACTCCAAGAATTATACGGCAGACTTGGTTCACCCCAGGAATTATACGGCAGATTTAGCTCACCACAGGAATTATACGGCACAGATAGTGGCACCCCTGACCTGACACAGCACACATGTTGGCATACATGGAATTATACGACACAGATGGCGGGACCCCTGGACCTGAACCATTGCAGGAGGGCCAAAATGCTCTGTATCCGGACTTCGCTCTTAATATATGATTGGCGTCACCTGTGTTGAATTATTTAATTTATTTTAAAGGAATTTCAACACAGGTGAGTGTAATCATAAATTAAGATGGAAATCCAGGGAGAGAGGATTTTGTCCCTCCTGGAATGGGTCATGTTGGAGTTATGGATTGTGTATATTAAATTCAAACCAATGGAGTATATTAGATTTAAACTAATAGTTTAATAATGCCTAGATACACCTTATAGAAAGACAATTATTTTATTAAATTTCCTTGTAATGGCCACACAGAGAATGTGAACCCTAAAATACACCTAGGAAAATACAATCTATTGTCACATGGAAGAACAGCAGCAGCCTCTGTACTACACACTGGGACACGAATCAGAAGAGCTATTAATATCACTGTGCTCTGGGGGGGGGGGGGGGGGCAGTGGGGAGCGCCCTGGCAGTGGGAGAGGGGAGTGGCTGGGATATAATAGGTACTACTGACTTATAACAATTATACACCAAGTTTTCCTGTTTCTGTGGTGGTTATTAATGTGTGAAAAGTGTGGAAAAAGAAGACCATAAAAGATGTGGGGCTAGATTCTCTAAACTTCAAAAGTGATAAAATGGAGAGTGATAAACAGCCAGCCAATCAGCTCCTACCTGCCATGTCACAGGCTGGGTTTGAGAAATGTCAGACAGGAGCTGATTGGCCGGCTGTTTATCACTCTCAATTTTATCAATTTTGAAGCTTAGAGAATCTGACCCGTGATCTAGATCTAAGTATTTTTTCTGGTCATTCTCTCTTATTGTTATTGCTGTGTCTGTCTTATGGCCTTTCATTTGTCTGGCGACAGGAATATATTTCAAAGTGAATCAATTTTCTATCCGCTAACAATGAACATTTCCCTTGCTATGTAGTCACCATTCTGATTCCATTCTGTTCTGCTGTTGTGGTTTTAATAGTAACAGCTATATACAGATGTGACTAAGGCCCTTATTCTGGTTGACTTGCAAGGCTGCAAAATTCGCAGCCTTGCGAGTCCACCAAGGGCCACCCGCATAGCCACCCACGCCCCCCCCCCCCCCCCCGAACACACGCAGGCATGCGAATGCATGATTTGCATAATCATCTATTTGCAGCCTTGGATATGGGGAGAAATCATTCGAAGATCGTCTACCGTTAAATGATTTCTTCAGCGCTCGCAGATCTGAGACACCTCTATGGTGACAGCTGCTGCCCGCACCTGCATCACCGGGCCTTCCCATATTCAAATCGCTCACAGCGGCTACACATGCGCAAACAATCGGGGACCGATTGAATCAGAATATCAGAAGTGTGTGTCTCTGGCCAGCATTCATCAAACTCCACAGTGTTTTCAATCTGCTGGCCAGAAATGCTGGCCTGTGACACTGTGGGTGAAATGTAATAGGATGAGAGATTCAGAAAGTGAGAGATTTGGTAAGAAATCTCCAGGTGTTTTTTAAACCGGCAATCATTTACTCTGCACAGCCAGTTTGATTTTGAAGTGTAATCATTTACACTTCAAAATCAAACTGGCTGTGCAGAGTAAATGATTGCGCTTTAAAAAACACCTGGAGATTTCTTACCAAATCTCTCACTTTCTGAATATCTCACCCTATTACATTTCACCCTGTATATCACATGAGATGTTCATTAGATTGTGAAGCAGATGCTGGTAAGCCACCAATGTGAAGCACTACAGGAAATAGCTTACCTTATCAGGCCACGCAGCCCCAGGATGTACTCATCTATGTCCCATTACACTGTCACACAATGCGCATTCTTATAATTGTGATGCGGTCACTGGGTCTACACGTGAAAAAGGATCACATGCATTAGGTCGACATGGTCATTAGGTCGACACAAGCATTAGGTTGACATGAAAAATTCGATATGAAAGGTCGACGTGAGTTTTTCATGTTTTTTTTAAGTGGTTTTTCATACTATCAATGTGAGCATAGAGTGGGAATATAATAGTGTGCCGAGCATAGCCCGAAGCATGGCGATCCATGTCGGCTTATGGCAAAACATACAACCCCCCAAAAATGTAAAACTCATGTCAACCTTTTTTATGTAGACCTTTTGCATGTTGACCTAATGCTTGTGTCAACCAAATGGCCATGTCGGCCTATTTCATGTGTAGACCTAAGGTTGGTCGGTCCTATGACCCATACCCCTTTTAATGTTGTAATTTAAAACAATCCAACATCACATTAGTTGCTGTCAGGGATAATACAGAACACATTGCAATTCAGCATATCACACGTACACTGTATTCTTTTCCACATGTGTCTGGCAAACTTCCACACTGTTTATTTATTGTTATATGCATTTCTGTTGTGCCTGTGTCAAATCGGATGTTACTGTCATGATGCAATAATAATAATAATAATGATTAATAATAATATTAACAGTAATTTACCATTTTAGAAAAATAACATTACAGATTGTTCCTTTACCATCCTTCATTAATCAAATGTAAACTTCTGACTGATAAAATGAATTAAAAAAAAAAAATCTGCGTATTTACAGTAATGTCAGCTTATTTTCACACCTGTAGCTCAGTGGCGTAGCTATAGCTCCGCAGCCCCCGCGGTGGCGGGGAGGCGCAGAGAACATGTGGGCGCCGGGGGCTGCGGGGCTATAGTTACCACGCTTACCCGCTGCTGCCCTGCTGTCACGGTCCCATCTCTCCCGGCGCTGGCTCCTGCAGCTATAATGAAAACGGACACTTAGAAAATGGCTGACCCCATACTGCAGACAGTTTTCTGTCTGCAGTATGGGGCAGCCATTTTCTAAGAGTCCGTATTCATTATAGCAGCAGGAGCCGGCGCCGGGAGAGACGGGACCGTGACCGCAGATGCGGCCGGTCAGGTAAGCCGAGAGGAGGGAGGGGAGAGAGGGCGCCGAGGGGAGGGAGGGGAGGTGGGTGCCGAAAAATCTGCGGCGGGGGGGCGAAATTTAGGTAGTTACGCCACTGCTGTAGCTGCATGATTCAGCTCAGTGTCAGTGAAGCCAGATGCAGTCTGTGACACTGGTTACACAATTGGAAGTCCTACCCATCAGTCACAGACACCCAAGGCCAGGGCCGGATTATAATAGGGGCAAAGGGGGTCAGTAGCCCTGGGCCCCCCTCTATCTATGAGCCCCCTGTGGTTGGCATGTATTTTTTTTTTTTTTTTAGCTAATGGTTTTGTGCATGGGAGTGGGGTAGTGCTGCAGCTTCACCTATCTGCCAATGTGACAATGATTAATGGTGCTGAGCATCAGTAGTCCAGGCACACTGTCTGCACAAGTGTGCAATGCATTCATTACTGGGAGTTGACTAAGTCCCATAACACTTTGCACAAAAGGTCAGAGGCTGAGAGGCTTGTGCTGAGCACTGCTTGGTGGAGCTCATCATATGCTTCTCAGGCCCATGAAGGATAGCAGCAGCAGCTGCCTTGTCATGGGAGGCAGCACTGAGGTGTCAGGGCTCCTACAGAGTATGGTACAGAAGGAGAAACATAGGCTTTTCATGTGGTATTATTTATATATATATATATATATATATATATATATATATATATATATATATATATATATATATATATAGCATAGTTGCCGACTTTTTGGCTGCCCTCTCCGGGAGAGGGCAGCCAGCTCAGCAAAGCAGGGGGGCGGGGCAATCTCCGGGAGAGGAAAGGGGGCGGTTCGGGGGCGGAGCCATATGGCTGGCTGTCCTATTAGAGGCGTGTCCATAGTGAACTCATCATTTTAGCCCCGCCCCTCCGCCGTGCTATGCCTGTATTTCAGGCATTGCACGGCAGGGGGCGGGGCTAAAAAGCAGCGATCGCGTCATTTAACCCGGGGACCCCCCGCCGGGTGTGGGTGTCCGCCGGGGATGAAGGGCAATGCGGGAGGGTTGCCCCCCTTTCCGGGGGGCCGGGAGGGGGACCCGATTTCCGGGACCCTCCCGGCCATTGCGGGAGGGTAGGCAACCCTGATATATATATATATATATATAAGAACAGGTTACCCCAACCGCGCTTCAATATATGTATGGCAGCAATTCTGGGGGGCCCTCTGTTAGGCAGGACCCAGGATAGAGATAGAAAGAAAGGGGGGGTTCCCAGAATGCGCCCTTCCTAAAATACGGGATAATAATTGTTTTGTCCAACACCAAACGGAATTAACAATGCCGGTACAAAAGAATAATTCTTTAACAATAAAAAGATTTAACGATAAAACGTTTTTTTATTAAAAGGTTGTCTTCTCAGTGAGGATGTTAGCCCAACGCTTTTCGTCAACAAATTGACTTCATCAGGGGCATTTTGACAGCAGCACAAAACATAGGAATTTCACACCGATATAGGGTCCTTAAATGGGAAACGCATATAGCGGTCTGTTTCTTACAAGTTGAAGATATTTTCAACGATAAAATCATAAAATAATGCCAATAGTGAGTATTTAATGTGGAAATACAGTCCACTGAAATTCCCGTATGTAGCTTCTGAGGGAGATTGAATAACCTCAGCACCACAATTTGAGGAATTGACACCAACAGATATTTTATATAGATTGTCAAACCGGATGTGCTCTCCTGGATTCCAAACACTGGAATCCAGGAGAGCACATCCGGTTTGACAATCTATATAAAATATCTGTTGGTGTCAATTCCTCAAATTGTGGTGCTGAGGTTATTCAATCTCCCTCAGAAGCTACATACGGGAATTTCAGTGGACTGTATTTCCACATTAAATACTCACTATTGGCATTATTTTATGATTTTATCGTTGAAAATATCTTCAACTTGTAAGAAACAGACCGCTATATGCGTTTCCCATTTAAGGACCCTATATCGGTGTGAAATTCCTATGTTTTGTGCTGCTGTCAAAATGCCCCTGATGAAGTCAATTTGTTGACGAAACGCGTTGGACTAACATCCTCACTGAGAAGACAACCTTTTAATAAAAAAACGTTTTATCGTTAAATCTTTTTATTGTTAAAGAATTATTCTTTTGTACCGGCATTGTTAATTCCGTTTGGTGTTGGACAAAACAATTATTATCCCGTATTTTAGCAAGGGCGCATTCTGGGAACCCCCCCTTTCTTTCTATATATATATATATATTAATCACCCCCCTGCAGTTGACCATTGACCAAGTTTATACTGCTTTTACTCTGTGTTTTGACAGTGTAAAATTCTCCCATGCAGTTTGCGGCCAGTAATGACAAGTAGGAGGAGGCCCCCCTTTCTAAAGTGCACCAGGCCCCCCGAATGCTTAATCTGGCTCTGCCCAAGGCAGTCCCTTTGGGAGGTGTTTTCTCCCTCTGGGGCTGCCAGTCTGGGCTGCAATAAGTATAGAGCTGGCTTTCAGTAGAAGGCCACTCCCTGCCTTTCGCACAGCCGAAGCCAGCTTCTATGGACTAGAGATGGTGCAGTCCATAGAAGCCAGGGTTTGTGAGTGCGTATGTGCCAGCCCCAACACCTACGGGGGATGTAGTTGTCAGTATGCTGACCACAGGCATCCTGACTGTCATGATCCTGTACTTAACCCATAAATATACATCCATGTATCCTATCCAAGTCTTATATTAGACAATGGGGGAAATGTAATAGGGTGAGAGAGTCAGAAAGTGAGAGATTTGGTAAGAAATATCCAGTTTTTTAAAGCGGCAATCATGAATGCGGCAAAATCAGACTGGTTATGCAGTGTAAATGATTGCCGCTTTTAAAAAAAACATGGAGATTTATTACCAAAACTCTCACTTTTTACAATCCCCCCCCAGATTTCAATATGTAAAGCCCCATACACATTAAACGACTCCCCTAGCGATAAGAGCGATATTATGAACAATATTGCCTAGTGTGTATGGGGCTTTACTGTTCAATCTCTGTGAATTGGCAATATTTTCATAAATCCTAAACAGTTGTAGTTGGTTTATGTATGTGGTAAGTAAAATAAGATATGGGCACAGTAGTACATATACTAGTCAACTTTATATTCTCACATTTGTGCTAAAACAAACTGATTTATTTAAATACACTGACAGTCAATTTACAGTATATTATCTAATAAAATTTGTTCCATATAACGTTTATACAGTATAAAGATATACCTTACTAGGACAGTATGAATACATTCATTTGTGCCTTATCTTCTTTATTTAAGGTCGGGGAGTGTGGCGAATAATTGGCACGAGATCTATACATTTGTGGAGACGCTCACAGAAAGATTTACAAGGTAAAGTAATTTGTGCTATTTTTGTCAAGTGTTGTGTTTGTAAGAAATAAAGCAATTTACTTTGATGTTTGGCCTTGCGTACTTTCTGAAAATTGTTTGGCAAACTTCCTATACAGCTCCTAAATTTGAAAACTGCACTGACATTAGAATACAATAGAATACATTTAACAATTCACCATCACTTCAGTATCAGTTCAATGTTCTTCACTGATTCGGCTATCTCAAAAAGAATGGAAGAAAAAGTAGAGAAATATAAATGATCTCAATACGTTATTTGTCAATACAAGATCCCATGTTTATGCATGGATGTTAATAAGAAACAAGTCATTTAATTTGATTCTGTTAGTTTCTACACTACAAATAAACATATCTAGTTGTGGTTGTGTTGATAAGTTACATATAGTTTACATCTGGAAAATGCTAATTATCTTTTGTGGTTGTGTCAATTATTCAGCTGCATCAGCAAATATGTAGCAATTGATCTTTCCGACTCATCTTTATATTTTCCTTTTTAGCCAGAGACAAATACAGAAATAATCCAGAAATAAAAATATGTCATAAAGCACATCAATCAAATTACAAGTCAGAGAACACTTCCTTCCTAGCTTCTTCCTTCCTCAATAAAACCATTAGCCAACAAAGCCTTATGTGACCCAATGTACATTTAGAAATTAGTAAACAACATTCCTATACCCCTATATAATCAACATTGAGTGTTTGTAATGTGGGTGTATTTCTCTATCTCTATGTTACTGTATTTCACTAGTTATCTTTCTCTAACTTAGTAGAACATACCGTACGAAGCAGGCCTGCCCAGGTGTTTTTGAGGAGGGTCTCTGATGTTAGTGATGTGTGTTTCAGTCACAGATTAGTTGAAGCCTCAGACCTACTCACATTTGCACAGACAGTAAAGTTTATGAGAATTAGGGAATTTCAAATGGATTTGCAAATGGATAGTGGTTAGCAATACATTCACAATGCATTCAGAATTTTGTAAGGGTGCTTTTTCTTTCTTTCTGGGTGGCAGCGTTCTCCTGGCAGTCCACTGCAAATTCACTGATTAGTGAACCATGCTGAATTAGGCCCATGGATTGAACAGTGCATTCCAGTTTTCAGCCTGACGTCAAGGGACCCAATTCCACTAAGAAGGAGGGTGAGAGAGAGAGAGAGAGAGAGAGAGAGAGAGAGAGAGAGAGAGAAAGAGAAATAGACTTATAAACTCATCTACTTTTCTAAATTTGAGCATACACAAAGCTATATATACTAAGATAGAGTCTCCTTAAAGTTGGAGGTTTTATGTCATGGTGATCAAAGAGTACATTAGACATCAACACCAAGGGTTGGTACACACCAGAGCAATATCTGCATGGTCTGCAAATTGTACAAACTGCGTATTGTGTATGCACTATTGTGTGCTCCCATGGGACGCATGCAAGATCTTCCCGTTGACGTTAGTCAGTGACATAGAACATACAAGTCAAGTCAGTTTATTGTCATCAGCAGAAGGAGAAACTCTCTCTGCAGACAAAATTGTAACATACATAAAATACCAATACAATAAAAGCAATATCCGCATATAACATACATAAAAATTGAAAACAGAAAATAAAAAAACAACATTTAGGCATTCAACATACTGTACGTACTTCTGATGGTAGAAAACTATTGTGCAAACAACTTGTACGTGCCCGCAAAGTTCTGAACCCTTTAAGCGATGGTCATTTCTCAAATGTACTATAAAAAGGGGTGGCTTGAATTGGCTAAAATATTTTTAGTTCTATTTAAAATTCTGAAACTATAAAGCTCCAGAATGGTTGGCAGCTGCACTCCAATAATTTTACCTGCGGATTTTACAATACGCTCTAGTTTAGAGAGTTCCCTAGTCGCGCAGTTGCCAAACCAAACGAAAATACCGAAGGTCAGGATGCTTTCAATCGAACATCTATAAAAATTTGTCATGGTGGACCTGCTCATACCAGCCGCTTTTAACCGCCTCAAAAAAAAAAGAGATGCTGAAGGGGGTACTCTCATGCAATAAAATGTATGAAGTGAATATTGCCATATGTAGTCTATGCATATTTGGCTGGGTTCCGGAGGACTCACCAGCAGTCGGGATTCCGACAGTCATTACCCCGACGTCGTAATCCCAACTGGTAAAAGCCTGACACATGGGCAATGGCTATTCTCCCTTGTGGGGGTCCCTCATGGCGAGTGCAGCGATCCCCAAGGGGCCTTTTTGCAACAAACCCCCCCCCCCCCCGCTGTCTGAGGCCGGGCAGTCGGGATCCCAACTGGGGAGTTATACCATACCCATTTGGACATCAGCGAGAATATGCCCTTTGCAGGCATGTCTTTTGCACCTTGTATAAGGAAAGTACTCAATGGGTCAGATGCACTGAGCTTCCAATTGTGATAAAGTGGAGAGTGGTAAACTACCTGTCAATGAGCTCCTAACTCCCAAACTACAGTAAAATGGCAGTTAGGGGCTGATAAGCTGGTTGTTTATCAATCTTCCCCTTCATCATGATGCATATTCTACAGACACAAATCTCGAGATGAGTACATCTGCACATATGGATGAATACGCAATTTTTTTCCATGTATGATCCTTTTGGGCAATGTAAACCCAACTTATTTCCATTACATTATCCCATTATGCCTCATTAATTAATTACTGGTGGAGTGCTTATGATGATTAAACCTTATCTCTATGAGCACAATCTGCTTTTCATTTTTCATCTTCATTCACCTAATTGGCAAACAAATTCAGATAAAAAGATTAGAATGTAATGGAAGGTAAGGTTTTATACATGTCTAGTTTTAACTGGAAGAGCTCATTACAAGCAATTAATAAATAAAAGTCATAATTAAGTTGTAATCTACAATCAGAATAACGCTTCACTTATACAATGTACATATTATACATAAAATGTGTACAACAAAAACAACTATATATATATATACATATATACATATATATATATATATATATATATATATATATATATATATATATACACATACATATTAAAAACACTGCCTCTCTACACTTTACTCAATTAATAATAATGTTTCTTGAAAAGTATGGGTCATTGTGCCGTGCCAAATTCATTGCAGTGGCTGCCAAGTGCAATCAGTCTTGATAAATTCTACTATTGTATAACTGATAATTATCTTGTATGGCTATTTTTGAAGCATGCCAAATGCAGTCAGACTTGCTTAATCTATGCTTCATTTATCCAGATGCCTGGCTGTATGCAAGTTTTAAAGGGTGACCAGCCTTCCAGAAACATTGTATGTTATCGAGTTAGACTAAGACTGTTAAAATCAGAATAAAAACTGGGTCTACGCAGTAGCGTTCAGCATACTCGGCAGTTGGTGTTCCAGTCACTCTTGCTGTCTAAAGCTTTGAATTGTGCTTGTTCATGCATTTTCATATTGTGCATCTGAATACAAATTATGGACAAGACAACTCAAATCACATTAAACATTGTAGATGTCGGAGAACTGAGCAATGTTTTAATGTTTTTGCTTGAAATATTATTAAAGGGTATTCAGCTTTAGGAGAAAGCATGCTTATACTTTATGTACAAACTAATTTTTTTCCTGCTCATTTCCAAATGAAGAGTCTTTCAAAAATCTATGTGTGTGTGTATATATATATATATATATATATATGACTTCTTCAGTTTTTCATATTATTCTATGTCTGATACATAGTTGCCTACCTTCCTGCATTCTGCAGGAGACTCCCTGAAATAGCAGCAATCTCCCTCTCTCCCTGATTGGTCGAGCAATCTCCCTCATTTCAACTAGCCCACATTATGTAGCTGTTACATTTTTCAGAAAAATAGGAATGAGAGATAGATACATTCACATTGAATCATCAGCGCCATTTCCCAGCATTGGTGATAAAACACACTGGGGCATATGTATCAATCTGCCCTTAACATTTGTATTTTAACGTTTCCCACTTCTCCTGGCATAACGCTCAGAAGCAGGGACTGATTTTACCCTAATGTATTAAGCTGATGTTAGTGAGTAACGTTAATCGTTAACTCACTTCTTGTCTTTAATTGCCTTTTTTTACGATCCCAGTTTATCGTCTTCTTTCAGCCAATCAGTGGCTGCCCGGTCTTTTGAATAGGATTTCTTTCAATTCCCCTGCCGCGTCCCCGCTCTCTGGGAGGTCCCCGCGGCACAGTATATTTTTTGGTCCATGCTCCTCTCACCCTATCCCCCTCCTCCGATCCCGCCGCCGACTGCCCCGCTCCAGTCCCCCATCCTTTTTTTTGGGTCCCTGCTGCTTTCAACCCAACCCCCCTCCCCTAGCTCTCCGATCCCGCAAGATAGCCCGGTGGATATAACTAATTATTTACAGTTTACTGTAGGGACCCCACTGATTTAATACACTGCGTCGCAGGGTCCCCAAGAGAGCGGGGACGCGGTGGGAGAGTTGTGAGAAATCATATTCAAAAGACCGGGCGGCCGATGATTGGCTGAGCTCTCAGCCAATATCTAGGTCGACATACATCTAGGTTGACACAAGCATTATGTCGGCACAATCATTAGGTTCGACATGGGCTAGGTAGACAGTCAAATGGTCGACATGGGGTTTTTCACTGTTTTTTGAGCCAACATTTTTCGACAGGCGGTATTTCATGCCCTACCATCCACTAGGTCACGGCGGGAGAATAAAATAGTGTCCCGAGCGTAGCGAGGCACCGTGCCCGAAGCATAGCGAGTGATGCGGGGGGATGCGGTGCACTTCAAACTGTGTCCATGTCGACTGTGTCGACATTCACGTAAAAAACCCCAGTGAAAAACCTTTTGACTGTCGACCTTGCCCATGTTGACCTAATGCTTGTGTCAACCTAATGTCAAATCGACCTTGACCCATGTCGACCTAGACCTAGTGATGACCTTGCTGCCTATCGACCTAGTGGTGTTGACCCAATGCTTGTCGACCTAGTTGGTGTAGACCAAACGATCCACACCCGTACAGAGCCCTGTGGATGGCACCAATAAAGTCCCACAGAACTTGCCTGTAACAGTATCCTGCATCCAATGTTTCCTTGGCAGTGCCCCCAGAAGTGCATTTGGTATGCTACAGACACCCTGCAGTCTGTGAAGCCGATTGGAGCATCCCCAGAACACTCCAAGCTGTGGTACATTTCCTGAGTGCCAGCAACCCAGCCCTCTCTGCACAAGTTATTAGGGGGTGGGGCCGGTATAGGGTGCTCGGGAGCACTGTGCATCATTATTCTTAATCTAAGACTATACTAATTCCCTTGCAACATAAAAAAAATATTTTAAGTACCTAGTAAACTATGGGCCTGATTCAAATTTTTACACACACCCATTGGTTTACATCCAAATTCAATTTGGGGGTTCCTGCAATATCACTTGCAGTCCCCTCTTAACCTCAGCATGATTGACATGCTGTGGCATTTGGGGGTAACAACATCACCTTTTAGGTGTGACAGATATACTGTCTACTCCAGGCATGTCCAACCTTGGCCCTCCAGCTGTTGTGAAACTACACATCCCAGCATGCTACCCAATAGTTTTAGCAGTCCCTGATAGCAAAACTGTGGCAAGGCATGATGGGACTTGTAGTTTCAAAACAGCTGGAGGGCCAAGGTTGGACATGCCTGGTCTACACTGTTGGATGCAGGCGTTAGCTCTATGAGAATATCCCAACACAAGTGTTCTACTGAATCCCTTACTCACAAAGGGTTATTTTATAAACGTCAGCAACACATAGTTATCATAGCAGGATTAGGGTCTTTAGGAAAGTTACTATACATAGATAGATACAGAACTCACAGCCTTGATTAGACGACTAGAAATGGGCATCCGTGTGTTCTAATGCAATTACTCCCTTATTCCTTGCTATCTATTAAGAGCACATGAGACCTTAACAGGACATGTTTTCTGTGCTTTTCTGTGTTTTCATACCATATAGACCATAGACAATATTTCACCAGTAGAACTAAAAAAGGTTTGTTCACACAGAAAACCTGTGTAATACCCCTTTCACATCGCACTTTTAAAATGGTATATTGCCTTTTTTTTCCATTTTAAAACGTTTAAGGCTGCAATGTGAAAGTGCCAAAGTTGATTTACCGGTTAAAGTTAACCTGTATTTCAACACAGTTAAAAAGCAGAGTCCTACATGTTTTAAAGCCGTTTTTTTGGCAGTTTGAACAGCTCTATTTCAATGGCTTTAAACGTGTCCCTTGGGGGTTAAACGGGTTGAATGTTTGAATGGTATTAAATGATTTTTAAAACGGTTTTCACCTGCAATGTGAAAGGTCTCAAGGCTCAGACCCGTTTTAAAGTCCCATTTAAGAATACCGCGTCATTACCCATTTCTGCAATGTGAAAGCAGTATTACATATCTAAAGGCCCATACACACTTAACGATTTTCACCTGAAAATCGGTCAAAACAGCCGTTTTGAGCGATTTTCCGCTGAAAATCGCCTAGTGTGTATGGCCCACCGATGGAAGACTAGCGATGATGCGCGCTCCCGCATCATCGCTAGCAAAGTCTCCCATCTGCTGGTTTTACCAGCATGCCAGCGATGATGGCTGCTTTCTCAGCCATCATCGCTGAGTGTGTACAGCAGCCAGGCTGAAAGCTGAGCTGCTTTCAGCCCGACTGCCGCCCTGCGCCCTCCCCCAGCTCCCGCCCCCGGCTCTCCCGCGCTGTTGATGGAGCATACTCACCGGCTCCTGCGTCCTGCCCCGCTCTGCCGCTGCCATATACACCGCTCTGCCTTCTCCCACGCTGGCGCCGGCCTGCAGCTCTGCTCCCCCGGCCTCACATCCCTGCGTGATGCCCCGCCCCCTGCACTGTGTGGAGCATACACTGCCCACCAATGATTTTTCTAAAAGCAGTAATATATACATGACTGACACATGCCAGCCATGTATATATTACTGTCACCACTGCCCGCCAACGATAAATATAAGGCAGTAATATATGCATGGATGGCACATGCCAGTCCTGTATATATTTCTGTCACCACTGCCCACCAACGATAAATATAAGGCAGTAATATATGCATGGATGGCACATGCCAGTCATGTATATATTACTGTCACCACTGCCCACCAATGATAATTATAAGGCAGTAATATATACATGGATGGCACATGCCAGTCATGTATATATTACTGTCACCACTGCCCACCAATGATAATTATAAGGCAGTAATATATACATGGATGGCACATGCCAGTCATGTATATATTACTGTCACCACTGCCCACCAATGATATATATGGAAGTAATATATACATGGATGGCACATGCCAGTCCTGTATATATTTCTGTCACCACTGCCCACCAATGATATATATGGCAGTAATATATACATGGATGGCACATGCCAGTCCTGTATATATTTCTGTCACCACTGCCCACCAATGATAAATATAAGGCAGTAATATATGCATGGATGGCACATGCCAGCCATGTATATATTACTGTCACCACTGCCCACCAATGATAATTATAAGGCAGTAATATATACATGGATGGCACATGGAAGTCCTGTATATATTTCTGTCACCACTGCCCACCAATGATATATATGGCAGTAATATATACATGGATGGCACATGCCAGCCATGTATATATTACTGTCACCACTGCCCACCAACAATATTTATAAGGCTGTAATACAGATGGGGCCGCTCTTCCCCTTGCCGCCAGCTTGCCATATTGCTGTAGCTGGCAGGAGATGGCGGACGGTGGGACGAGTGTCTCGTTGCTGAGAATGTGGCACGCGAGTGTCTCCTGCGTGCACGCCCCATTCTGGCAGACAATGTGGGACGGCACAATGGGAGCTGCTCCGATGCGGCCCCATCTGTATATACATTGCTGGCACAGGCCACTGCCCACCAATGTATATTTTTATGGTGGCAATGTATACATTGCAGCCAGCACTGCCACCAATATACATTGTGTTATGGTGGTAACGTATACATTGCTAGCGCAGGCAAATGGATTTCTCCCTATGTACAAGGCTGCAAATAATCGTTGCCATACACATGAGCGGGATTTTGCCTGACCGAGGAGGCGTTTACCTGATCGCTGGGCTCCGAAAATACGCAGCCCAGCGATCAGTTCTGAATCAGGCCTCAAGAACAGGAATGCACAGAATAATATGGCCGCTGTTCCCACCCTTGGAATTCAAACCCACCCATTATGTAAATAGGCTTATACTGAAAGATTTTCAGCAAAGTCTTTCGCCTCCTGAAAATCTTTTGCTCTTTGGGGAAAATAGCTCAGTGTGTATGCACTACTTTGGTGAAAGATAAATCTATCAGAGATTTTGGCAAAGTCTTTTGAAATGAAAGTCTACAAGTGTGTATGGGCCTTAAGACCTGAGTCAGAGGTGAATAGTGTTGCATCCACAGTTGTATCCATTTTAGAGTCTGATTAGATGCAAAGGCAAGTTTAACCTGATGTTCTAGCATGCGCCTGAATGAGACGCTCACTTTCCTTGTCTCTGCATGCTATACCACCGCTGGTGATTCTTGGCACGCCACCATCTGCTGCACCATCAACACTTGCTCCAGCTCTATGGCAGGTGCAGTTTCTCATTGAAAACAGCTGTACCCCAGAGAATGTAGCCACTGTCACTGACACACCAACGACACTCCCATAACACACCCACAAAACAGGTTTTTTTTTTGCATTTACTAATTACTTAATAAACCATCAGCTTTCCATTATATTTCAGATACCATCCTGATTGCAACAGCTCAGGGTAGCTCCTGCACCAACTGGGTTTTCAGAATATTTTGTGCATGTGCAGTATCAAGTAATCGCTCAACTATGTGAGCATCAGCATTGCATGCTGTGCAACAAATGAGTGTGGTTATTGGGAAAGTTGCGTGCTACTGTTAATTTACCCCTCAACCAAGTTGATTGAAAGTCAAACTATATGAAAATGTGAAAACTAAGAAAATAATTACATCAATGCCATTCATTTTTCTTTTCTTTCTTTAGTCCACGAATGAGAATGTCATTCACCGTGTTCTCTACACAAGCAACTAGAATTATGGAATTGACAGGAGACAGGTACAGTTCTGATTAATATGTAATGTGATGCTTTGATTGAGAACAACATTGATTACTGAGTTTGTGTGGTCATTTTGATACACAAATTGTTGATCTGTTATTTTGGTTTTACTCCTCAACTGTAGATTAGCCTAAAGGTCCATACACACTGAGCTACTATGCCCAGCGTGTATGGACAGCGATGACGGAGGGGGGAGGATGGCTTTGCATAGAGAAGCGCTATGCAAAGCCGTCCTGAAAGCCGCTCATCTGCTGGTATAACCAGCAGATGAATGGCTTTCCCGGCAATGTTTGGGAGCACGCAGCAGCATTCACCGCTCATCGCCGGGGCATACACACTGGGCGGCTTTGAGCTGACAGCCGCTCAAACCTGCTGTTTTGAGCAACTTTCAGCTCAAAGTCGTCCAGTGTGTATGGGCCTTAAATCGTTCTTACCAATAACCATCACTAGAGAGTAGAGCTCATCGTAGAACATCGGTTTTGCTGTGCCATCGATGGAGGGAAACCATCTGGTTCTCCCCCATCGATGGCAAAAGTATTTGACATCGGCCATAAACCATCGATGATTTTGAATCATCGATGGTCGATGGCAATCCCTACCTCTCTCCATTATGCCAGTGACAATCTGCAGCAAACCTTGAGTGGTTAGACGATCAGCTGTGAGTTTCTGATGCAAAAATTGCATGTTGAGTTTCTGCACAAATTATGGTAATTATGCAAATAGTAATTTTTGAAATTTTTAAATATTTCATCCAACAGCAATTACCTACACATTATGCATAAACACGAAGCAAACCTAATATAGAATGTTGTGTCCAACTGTATCACCCATCATAGTCTCTGTTATTTATTTATTTTTTAATTACCTTAATATGAAGATGTCATTATCTGCTAACTAAGGGCCTTATTCTAGTTCACTCTTAGGGGGAGATTCAATCGCCGTCGAGCATCTCCCGTGGGGGAGATGCTCGACGGGCCCTATTCAATGCTGTCTTCCCCGACAGCATTGAACAGGGTTTCCTGTCAGAACGAGCCCAACATCTCTAGCTGTCGGGCTCGTTCTGCCGAGAACAGCCGGGAAGTGACGAGCTGCCGGCTGCAGCTCGTCACTTCCCGGCCGCAACTCGCGGCCACGCCCCCTTCTCGCCGCTCGGCGGCCGGGACATTGAATCCCGACTGCCGAGCTCCAGGCGAGCTCACCGAGAACGGGACAGGGGCACGGCTGTCGCGCTAGCTCGACAGCCGTGCCCCTGACATTGAATACCCCCCTTAGAGGCAAATTCCTTCTCAAATGGACAAAACCATGTGCACTGAAGGTGGGGCAGATATAACATGTGCAGAGAGAATTAGATTTGGGTGAGGTTTTTCGGTACTTGTGAGTTATCCGGACGCCCGATTTCAAAATCGGGTCGGATCGGGCACATCGCATCGCATCGCTTGCGACCATCGGATGCGATGCGATGCGATGCGATGCGATGACCCGATTTTTCCATAGGAATCAATGTTAAAATGGACTGAGTCCATTTTAACATGGAATTCAATGGGAAAAAGGGGTCCTTTTCATACCCCTACTATCCAAGTGGGCATGGAGTTGGATATAAACCTGTGGCGAGCGTAGCGAGCCACCGAGCCCGAAGCGTGGCGAGCGTAGCGAGCCCCGCGAGGGGACACGGAATACCGTCCCCTCGCGGGGCTCGCTTCGCTCGCCACGCTTCGGGCTCGGTGGCTCGCTACGCTCGCCACAGGTTTATATCCAACTCCATGCCCACTTGGATAGTAGGGGTATGAAAAGGACCCCTTTTTCCATAGGAATCATTTTAACATTGATTCCTATGGAAAAATCGGGTCATCGCATCCGATGGTCGCATGCGATGCGATGCGATGCGATGCGATATCGCATCGCATCGTATCTGATTGTATGCCTTAACTTAAGGCATACAATCAAAAAATCGGGCGTCCAGATAACTCACAAGTACCGGTTTTTCTTCAAAGTGAGATCTATATTAAAGTGTAAAAATAAAGCAGTCAGTATTTACCCTGCACAGAAACAAAATAACTCACCCAAATCTAATTCTATCTGCACCTGTTACATCTGCCCCCTGCAGTGCACATGGTTTTGTCCTTCTAAGAAGGAATTTGCCTCTAAGAGTGAACTAGACTAAGGCCCTCAGTTAGCCATAAAATAATAACTTTTAAACATATTTTGAAGTTTTCTTACATCCTTCAAACCGGAACACAATAGTTAAAGAGTTATTGTGTCTTCTTATTTGGCTGATGCCACGTGGTTTGAATTTTTGTTCTAATGTTGTGTTTCACATTCAGAAAAGCCATTGTTAATAGGTTCCAGACACATGGAAATAGTGTTTGTACTTTTCATAGAGACTGCAGTTAAAAATACATATTTACCTATGTGAAATAAATGTCTAGCGATAATATCTGCATGATTTCATTGCAAATGTATTAAAACAAATATTTTAATCTAATTCCAAAAATTAGGGTGCACAAATTAGGGTAAATAGGATGTATAGGCCAATTTAAATCAGAAATAAATGTTCACCACTGCAAGAATGCTCATTTTTGAAAGATTAATATTTTAATTACCTTGTCCTGGATAGTTGATTCGGCATCACAGTGAACAGGGAGTTTCAGTAACATCTACTGTGCTTAAAATGAACAAATCATAAAATATATTATAATATAAGTACTCATCTATTTATAACATCTATATTCTGTATGTGTCTAGTGTCCATTTGTTTGTCTCCGAAACACTGCCATCTGTTGGCAGTGAATGAAACTACATCTCTTTCTCTCTCACACATGCACAAACACAGAGGCAATCACAAGGTAGCAGACTAGCTTTCTAAGCATTTGCTTCAAGCGGGCTTAGTAGTATATATACATGTCCAATGAAGAAGGCACACTGACAATACCAGAAATGGTGCTTGATTGGGCATAGCTGATGACATAGCAGCTACAAGCATCTAGCGCTTTCGGGGACACTCCCAGTCCTCAGGATGATAGCCCACAAAAATACATAGATACAAAGTGTGCCCCATCCCCACATAAATAGCAGAGTAATTGTTTACCTGTCCAGTCGCATGCCGCCGGCCGCCGACGCTCACAATACCGGAAGTCCTGCATTTCTCACTTCCTGATGTCCGCCAGTAATCTAGTCCCACACGCTGGGCTTGTGTTCCAGGGCCCGATTTCCGCGTGTCACCAGGTCAGTGGGAGGCGCTCCCATCGGTCTATTGCGGGCGAAATGCCGGAGACTACATACTGAACCTATATAATAATAAACAGATTAAATCAAAATTACATAAACATTGAACATAAAACAAAAAAAAAACAAAACAAAAATTAAGTATTAAATGGACTTCCACTATATAGCACTACTGTGGCTACAGATATATATACCATACCGCACAATAATGGTACAACATAACTGTTAAGGGAAAGGCAAATTTAGCCGAGGCTAAAGTCTTCCATAGCCCCCTCTTATGCGAACATATATGTTTGCTAAGGAGCAGGACCTCTTCTTTCATGACCGGGACATTTAAGGACACATCGCGATGTACCTTCGGTACATAGACGATGTGTTCTACATCTGAACTGGGGGTGAGGAGAGGTTCCTGCAATTAATGTCTGACATCAATACCAATAAATCTTTTATCAAATTCACCTTCAGCTATAGCGAGTCAGTAGCTAATTTTCTGGATGTAGCAGTTGAGGTGAAAGAGGGGATTATTTCTACAAGTAGGTACTCTAAGAGCACTGATAGGAATACCCTCCTTGTAGCGTCCGGTCATCATTTATGGGGATGCCCATAAAATGCTAGGCGTTCTCCTGCAGCTGACCACTGCCCGCCCACAGCCCTCCCTCCCCACAAAGAAGGGCCCGTTCGGTGCCGATGTTTTCACATGCGCAGAAATGCACATGCGCAAACCCCGACCATCGGGGCTGGAGCCACATTTAGATCGATACCAGCCCTAAAGTTCCAGCTGTAATAGTCCGCTATTAATGGCAGCCAGTAGGAATCCATGGAGGTACTTACTAGATTTAAATGAGGAATCCGTTTAAAGGCAAAATCTGGTTCTGCCTTTAAGTAATTGCCATTTTATTTCTCTGTGGAATTGTTCCCACATCCACAAATTGCCGGCTACATTTACATCTGGCACAAAGTGGTATAACTGACACCACATTCTTAACTTCATAACATACAGTAATAAGATCATCTAGGCATCAGCACAGTAATGGCTGCTTTCATCACTATATGGTTACAAGCTGGTTTTGCAATAAATTATTACAAATCATTTTATGACACATAGTTATAGGAGTATATATTTTGTAAGGGCTGTGCATTTCCTTTCTATAGACGTGCTACTCTGCTGTCTCCAAAAGCATTTCTGTAACACATCTCAGTGAAATGACTTGTCTTTTTTAATTCATTTTTATATTTTTAGAATCTGCGTTAGTAACTTCTTAGTAAGTCTCCATGAACTGAAATGTGCTTAGGAATAATGGAGGTCATTCTGGTTGACACGCAAAGCAGAAAAATTTTCAGCATTGCGTGTCCTTTAAACGCCGCCCACACGAACGCCTGCCCCTGCCTCACACACTGCGAATGTCCCTACATACATACAAGTGGATGTTTAGCATAAACATCCATTCGCAGCTTGCGTGCGGGGAGGACACTCTCTTGTGTCATATAGCTGCATGCTCCCTGTATGGGAAGAGGGCGGGCAGCTGACATCCGCTGATGTCAGCTGCCTGCCCCCCCCCCCCCCCTATTCATCAGCAAACTACCATGTAAATGCCCAGCATTTTCATGGGTATGCCCATGAAACGTTGGGCGTTCCCATGGGCAACACCCTGGCCAAACCGCCCCCACCCTCACTGTCTCGTGCCAACGGATCAGTGACTATCCAAGTCGCCGAGTCCGTTCACCCTGGGACCCTGCACATGCGCATACATCAGTAGGCACATGCGCAGACTGAAAACATCGCTCCCCCGTGCGAATGCGCAGGGGAGCGAATCATTGAGAATGACCCCCCTTAGGACAGCTTTAACAGTTTAGACAAAAAGATCTCTTGCAGTACATAAAGATCTAATCATGTTAAAGTTGTGTTTTTTAAATTATTTTAAAAGGTATTAAAGAAATGACTGTAGGTGATCCACATGGCTGTTTTTACACAAGTTTGGCAAAGGTGTACACGGCTCCCTATTGTCTGGGCTGGAATAAAATATACAGGGATCTAGGGCTAAATATAATCAAAGGCCTTTTGGGAAATGGGGAATGGGCATGGCCAGTGCAATGTGGGTGTGGCCAGTGTCAGGGCATATACACCCCCTGCACTATCAGCCCCAAATGTCTCCCTATGGGGCAGATGTATGAAGCATTGATAAGGTAGGAGAAGTGAGTTAGTGGAGAAGTTACCCATGGTTACCCATCAGCTGCTCTGTATATTTTATATTATGCAAATTATAGATGTTACTTCAGTGCTGATTGGTTGCCATGGACCACTTCTCCTCACTTATAACTGCTTCATAGATCTGCCCCTTAGTATGTAAAAATAGAACTGCATCAGCTTGTTAGGAAAAGTGTAATACTTATGAGCTTGGGAGTTGCTCATCATTATGCTGCCAAGGGCCTATTTTTTGTAGATCCTGGCGCTGTAGTCTTTTTCGACCCATTGTTAATCTGGTTCCCTGCCTATTGAAAAAACTCTTCATAAACGTTCATATCTGGTTATATACAGTACTGTAGAATTAGGTGGCTGTGTGAAATACATTCAGCATACTATACATAATGGTTACTATTGAAAAAGGGACACGCTGTTGGCTATTTTTTATAGGGGGACCCACTTCAGGGACCAGAATGCAATGCAGACTCCATTTTTATAGAAAGTGTACAAAATAGACCCCCTTATGGAGGTAGGGGTAAGAATCAGACTCTAATGCTGATGGTAAGAGTACAAAGGAAAATACATCTGATGGTTACTTTTTATTACAAATACCTGCTTTGTTGGCAAGCACAAAATATAGTAATTTCAGGAGGCTAGTACAGAGGTTTCTATACAGAGTGCAGAGTGCTGTAGCACCCTGTGGTGCCTTGTGACACTTGCAAGGGCAGGGCCGTAACTAGGGGGGGGGCTAGGGGGTCACGCGCACTGGGCGCTGGAGGGTGGGGGCGCTAGTGTGAGGTCCCGGGGATGGGCAGCGGGGGTCCGGGGACTGGTGGGTTAACTCCGGCTCCTACTAGCGCTGCCGGGCGGTGGGCGGGAAGCAGGTTCAGCCAATCAGCATCCGGCAAGTCTTTTCAAAGTCATTATCAGCGCTTCCTGCCGCCAGGCAAATAGCGCTAGGAGATGGAGTGAGTGAAGGCTGCCGCTACACCAGTCCCTGGACCCCTGGACGCTGCCTACCCCCGCTGGCTGCACACAGGTATGTTGGCAGCGGGGGTCCAGGGACTGGTGTAGCGGCAGCTTTCACATACACAGCCGCTCGCTATTTGCCTGGCGGCGGGAAGCGCTGATGATTTTGAAAAGACTTGCCGGACGCTGATTGGCTGAATTCAGCCAATCAGCGTCCGGCAAGTCTTTTCAAAATCTGCTTCCCACCCACCGCCCGGCAGCGCTAGGAGCCGGAGTTAACCCTCTCCAGTCCCCGGACCCCCGCTGCCTGTCCCCAAGGCAGTAATTTGGTGTTTTGTTGTTTTTTTTTGGGGGGGGGGGGGCGACCAAGTGACTGCTGACCCGGGCGTCGAAACACCTAGTTTCGGCCCTGGCAAGGGTACCTTGGATTGAGAGTTCACAACTAGGGTTGCAAATCCTGGGATCAGGATCCTGGAATTTGGCCCTAAATTTGCTTGGATATGAATCCCAGGATTGGAGTTTCTAATCCTGGGATTTAGGGATAAGACTGCGCATGCGCAGTCTAATGCTGAGCAGTGACTGAGCACTGAGCACACTACTAACGTGTGCTACTCCCTGTGCTTCTCTGTGTAGCGTCACCTCTGCTCCCAATAGCACTGCGCAGGCTCCCAGACTCACTGCCACTCCCACTGGCTGCACCACCACTCCCAGAAGCACCGCCTCCCCGATCCCGGCTACACCGCCAATCACATCTGCCCCACCCACGTGAGTAAATGTGTGGGGCGTGTATTTTATTAGGGAGGCCAATCCCGATAATCCTGGGATTGAGCATTCTTCAATACCGATTCCCGTGATATAAAAAATGCCCCCGGAAATGGCATCCATATTCATGACCAAGTCAAATTTTTATATTTGATATATAGTATGAGGCAAAATTAGTTATAAACTCTGTAGACAAAGCAGTCGAGTTTCCTGCATTTGGAGAAATCGCAGGGGTCAGTACACCCAGAGTGCAATGGATGAGCCTTGGAATCAGGTCTATTATTAATATATTATGTGGGCACCATTTACAGCAACATATTGTTCTTGTCCTAAATAATGACATTATAATAATTCATATAAATATTATTTACTGCCGCCACCACCCCTTATATGTTCACAAACAATTTTTACCATATAATATATATATTACTGTGCTTTTTTTCAGTTCTTTTTTGCTTTTATATTGAGATATTGACCAATTAGTAAACTAAGGAGTTATAAGATCGAATCCTCTGTTGATGCATACAGGATCATACTTGTCTACTTTTGAAAACTAGTTTCAAGGACATTATAGTTGGTAAAATGTTGCACACCGTGGCATTGAGGGGGCACGTCACGCTTCACCCAAAGGGCACATGTAGCCCCATATATGGGTGTTTATGCTTAAATGCTTGTTGCAAGTTATTTTTAGATAACATTGGGGCAGATGTATCAATCTGCCTATAACGTTTTCTTCTCCAGCATAACGTGGAGAAGCGGACACATGTTATAGGCAGATGTATTAACCCCCCATCCCCCCAAGCCGATAAGGAGAGCCATTATTCCCAGCGCTAACAGCTCTCCTTATCGGCTCCCCCGGCGTCCTGCGCATGCGCACTCCCCCCCCCCAGGCAGCTTTCTGGGCATGCGCGAGATTTCGCTAAAAACCACAAGATCTCCAGCGCAGCCCAAGCCAGAAGCAGGACTAGCGTTGTCCCCAGCTAGCCCTGAGCTAAGGAAGCGGCCGAGGCGAATTAACACCTGAGCGGCTGTTAATACATCGCCCCGGCCGCTAAACACTGGGGGGATTGCAGGGGACAGCCCCGCTGAGCGTAACTCGGCGGGCTGTCACTAGCGCACGTTAGGTGCGGTAGAGATACATTAGGTAACTCGTATTCCCCCCAGTTAAACAGCGTTAAGTGCATTTCTGCACTTAACGCTGTTTCATACATCTGACCTATTATTAACTATATTTTTATGCATCAATAATAATATTTCTGCCTGCAATATTGTATTTATTTATTTGCAACTATTTACTGAGATATTTATTTTCTTCTCACTCTGCATAATGTAAATTATGCCTATGTCATGAATTCCAAATGCAATTTAACCTTGTGTAAACTCTCATTCTATGATCTCTTGGTTAAAAACAGATTTTTAAATCATTATATTGTCCTTTTTGTGTGTTTAACTAAAGACGGGATGGGAACAAGTGGTTTTCTGCAGTCAAACTGTATGTTTCTGTTACTAATAAAACATTTCCCCCTCTGCTCACATTAAAGTACTTTAGCAGGCACTCAGATAAGAAGACTAGCGTTAAGTGGACTGCACATTGGGAGATTTGATGAGCGTTCTGAGAGATTCTAGATCACTCAGAGTGCTCAGCAAGATCGCTCAGCACACAGCGACGTGTCAGCGATGTGTGCTGAGCGATTTGTCAGGTTCATTGTTCTCCAGTGAGAACACTGTTCGGTGACAAACTAGGTTTATCCAGCATGCTGGATATTAATTGCTGGTGAGTGGGCCGCGCATTGCTATCGCTATGGCCCCTACACATGGAGCTATGTAGGGACATTTTTAAGCGCACTAGTTAGATCATTTAGAAAATGCACTAAAATTACCCCGTGTGTGGGCCCCATTAAACACACTTGTTCTCTACTTCCGGGGGATTAAAAATTGCTTGTTGTGTGTCAACAATAGGGACTGATTTTCCCAGATAGCAATCATAGTGATTGCAGCAAATCACTGCCCTTGCAAATTCCTTGGTGGTACCCTGGCTGCAGTAAATAATGTGCAAGATTTAATTTATGATGCAGGGCAACAGAGAATAAGAACTTTGAACAGGATTCGGGAGGGTATGCAACTCTGTGGTGGATTCACAACAATGCATACCTCCCAACAATGGAGTGATGGAAAGAGGGACATTGCACACGCCCAACATATTGGGGGTGTTGCCTAGCAGCAATGAGGCATAGCCTATACGTGCGATGCTTCAGTGAGCCCATGCCCCATTTTTGCCATTGTGGGGGCCTGGCTCTGTGAGCTGCTAGCCAGACCCCCAGCCCCTCTGGCTGTATGATGCACACAGCGTCTATTCTCTGGTGATAGGGGGGACTCCCAACTGCTCCCCCACCGAGGGACACTGCTGGTCCGGGTGGGATGCGGGGATGCCTCAAAAAGTGGGACATTCGTGCGAAAAGCAGGATAGTTGGGAGGTATGACAATGCCAAACAGTAAATTTCACCCATAAAATGAAAAGGAAGCTTACAGTGTCTGTAGATGTCATATCCAAATTTATGTAGGAAACTCTTTAAATTATACTCCATCCATCTCATGCTCGGAGAGAAATACTGTAGAAACAGGTGAGACTGTACAGTAAGTGTAGTAAATAAATCATAATAAAGTAAATAAATGTATGTAGAATAATATTAAGAAATTTTATGTGATACAGTAACAATAATAGTAACCGTGTATTCCTTGTTTACAGAGTCACCAACATAGAGACAGAAACCAATTCACTGATTAGTAAACTGAAACTAATAAGCATTGCTTGCTGATGATACAATATATATATATATATATATATATATATATATATGTGTGTGTTTATGTTAAGTGCTTTTTGATGTGACATATTGTAGTTATTAACAGAGCAAAACATTGGTATGTTGTTTTTATTTTCTTATTGGGCCAGATGTATCAAGTTCCGAAAAGTGGAGAGTGATGAACAACCGACCAATCAGCTCCTACCTGTCACTTTTTAAATCCAGCCTGTAAAATGACAGGTAGGAGCTGATTGGTTGCCTGTTGATTACTCTCCATTTTATCACTTTTTAAAGCTTGATACATCCGGCCCATTATTTTTATGTTAATATTCTAAAAAATAATATATCATGTCAAAATTGTACACTTTAAAAGTTCAAATCAAAATATGCACACTGCATAAAAAGCTTTAATTAATACATAGCAAATAGCATCGTCTGCCAAATCAATCCAGGCGAGTAGTGGCGGAAAATTTGGTGCAACTTCAACAAATATTTTTCCAGTCATTTAGCAGTGCAGTTGATACATAGAAACATCTGTGCACAAAAGTACAAAAAATGGTGTGCCAGATTCTGCATGTTGTGACTCAGATATTAGGTAACTTCTGTAGTCTCTAGAGTCCGGTGAATCAAGAGTCATACAAAAATATATTCTATATACTCATATGCAAGAAAATATTACACAACAATATTGGTAAATGATATCACATAGTGTTATCTCTAGCAATATATGCCACCTTCATACAGAGCTGGCATGAGATACTATGGTCTCCGATTCTATGGGTGTATGGCTATAGGCCAGATGTATTAAACTTAAAGCGTGATAAAATGGACAGTGATAAACAGGCAGCCAATCAGCTCCTAACTGTCATGTTACAGGCTGGGTTTAACAAATGACAGGTAGGAGCTTATTGGCTGTTTTTTTTTATCACTCTCCAATTTATCACTTTTTGAAGCTTGATACATCTGGCCCTAAGTGTGGGGGTGGGGGGTGGGGTGACTGAAATAAGGAATGCAAGCATATTGTGCGCACAAAACCTCTCATCATCTAAGGTGTAAATGATTCACACATGACATCCAGCATTTGAATACAAAGACAAGATGAAGAATAAAGTACAAATCCACCACAGCACTAAGAGGTGCCCATATGAAACACACAAAAAAGGAGGGAAATATACTGTCCTTTTTATTTTGGATAGAGTCCCTTAAGAAATTTTCAATACAATCCTATGGCCAGGATCTGAAAAATAAAGACTCCCTTTTTCATAGAAATGGGAGACCAGAGAAACAGGCAATAGGGCAGATCATTTTAAAGCAAAACAAAATAATTTAAAATGCACTCACAAAAGAACACAATAATAATAATAGCATAAAATCATACTTGCCTACTTTTGAAAAATAATTTCAGGGAGGTTATCATTGGTAGTATAGTTTTGCACAGTGCCCCATTGAGGGGGTGTGTCATGCTCCACCCAAAGGCAGTGTCTAGCTCCATACATGAAATTGTGAAAAGAGTTCGGGTGTGTACTGCTACATCTGAGAGGATTCTTAAAATGACTTATATCCAAATGTAGATGAGCCCCAAAGTAGTTAGTAAGAGCTACTATACTTGCTAAAGACACTGAAACTTGTCAGGGATTGTTCATCGATTGTTTTTTACACATGGTCCCATAGAAATGGCCACAAGAAATGCATGTAGCCATAGGGATCAATAGGGCAGATGTATTAAGCTTTAACAAGAGATAAATTCAAGGGTGATAAAGAGAGATAAATGTCCAGCCAATCAGCTGCTAACTGCTGTGTTTGAAAAAAGTCTTACTGACTTTTTTCAAACACGGCAGTTAGCAGCTGATTGGCTGGACGTTTATCTCTCTTTATCATCCTTGCATTTATCTCTTGTTAAGGTTTAATACATCTGCCCCACTGTGTTTTATCACCAATGATGGTAAATGGCGCTGGTGATTCAATGTAAATGTATCTCTCTCTCATTCCTTTTTTCCCCAAAAATGTAACAGCAACTTAATGCAGGCTAAATGAAATGAGGGAGATTGCTAGACTATTCAGAGAGAGAGGGAGATTGCTGCTATTTCAGGGAATCTCCTACAGAAAGCAGGAGGGTAGGCAATTGTGCATAAAATACAAAGAACCCAGGCAAAGCCGCTCATACGTCCAATGTTCAAGGATGGAATAAGTCACTGTAATTCTGGATAAAGCAGAGGACCTCCTCGTGAATGGGGTGACTACAGGTGGGTATTGAAGAGCAGAGCCACGCTTAATGCATTTCGGATCCTGCTGATCATTCCTCTGAAGCAGAAGGATGGGAGGATCAGCAGGATCCGAAAATGCGTTAAGTGTGACTCTGCTCTTCAGATCCAGGCCATAGGACTACATTGAAAATTTCTTAAGGGACTCGTTGTTCCTATAAAACGGACAATATCTTTTATTTTTTTTGTGGATTTGTACTTTTTTCTTCATCTTGAAATACAGAATGTCCTGGGGGCATGGTTGTAGGGTGTGGATCGTTAGGTTGACAAGTTTGACAGTCATAAGGTTGACCTCATTTGGTCGGCAGGCAGTAGGTCGACACATGAAAACGGTCGACATGCATTAGATTGACGTGGTCAAAATGTTGGCACAAGCAAAATTTAGACATGAACAAAGATCGGCATGACTTTTTTACGTATTTGGTGTCTATGTTGACCTTTTTCATTCCAACCTGTTGCTTGCATCGACCTTTTGACCATGTCGACTTAATGCATGTCAACCTTTTCCATGTGTCGACCTAATGCCTGTTGACAAATAATGGTTGACCAAATGACTGTTGACCTAGACATCCCATAGCTGTACATCCCTGGGGTCATAGCCATGTCTTATCCTGTACTTTGTTATATTTAAGAAGATGCATATACTGTATTCAAACATATGCAGATTTGTACATATTTTGTTTTGTTTCCACCCATAGTGGAATTAGGGAAGGGATATTCAGGGAGCTTTGTCATGTACAGTATGAGACACATATAACTCTGATAATTATTGTTAGTTTTTTAAAGTGTAGGAATACTACACAGTGGGCCTTATTCTGGTTGGAGCGGCCGGGCCGTACGCGTACGTCCTGGTGTTTTTCATGATCTGCGCATGTGCAGATACGCTAATGCGCCGGCGCGAACACTCCACAACGCTTACGGCCGGGTCTCAACGTGCGAAAAAACCTGTACGCGAGTGTACGGGTAATGGGGGCGGCATAGGGGCGTGTTGATGGAAGCGGCCAAAATAATGAGGGAAAATGGGCGTAAATATGGGCGTACACGGGGGTGTGCACCAAAAATGAGCGGTGCTACTACCGCACGATCGACTAAAGCAACGCTCATTTCGGACACAAAACAGGCGGCCGCCAACCGACATCTCAAACCACCCCTACAGATACCGCATGCCAGCGTGCGCCTGGGTTAGCTAATTTACGCGGATTACTACTCAAACACATACACCTGAATGTAATAAGCAATGCTGCAGTCTATTAAGTCAAAACCATGAATTCACTACCTGCAAGCCACACACAGCACTCTAACACATTGGAAGGTTATCTTTCTATACTTCTCTACATTTAAAGGTTTGTTTAATTTAAGGTAAGAATCTTTGTAAGACCTGCTTATATATGCTAAGGTAGGTATTTGTTAAACAGGTCGACACATTCACTACGTGCTTTCATCGACTTTACACAGTAGCACACTCAATCTACACAAGTCGACATGTGTCAACGTGTTCACTCTAATACAAACATAGGTTTTGTATTTATGATACAATAACATAAACCACATCTAACACCTACAAAGGATGTTTCAGCAATGTTTTAAGCCCATGGCCACTATTTTGCACATTAATTAATTCAATCAATTAATTAATTTTCATAATTATAGTTGAAAGGCAACATTTGCAGGTCCATATATATGAAGGGTATGTCAGCGTACACGGACGTACGCTCACTCTCACGAGCGGTGACATAAGCTGACTTTTCTATTGAAAACAATAGGGACCCGTCCGTGCAAACTGGCGTACGCTCAGATCTCCGCAAGAAGTCGGTGGGGAGACGGACGAAAGACGTCCGTAAACGGCGCCGTACGCTCAGTTGTACGCCTGTTGTCGGAGTGCAGGGGCTGGGCCGTCCGCGTACGTTGCCGTACGCTCATTTGTACGCCACTCCCCTTCTACGGTATTTCTGCCCGTAAGTAAGCGGCTGATTTGTGGGTGGACCTAACCCTAACGGCCGCGTACGGCTATCGTACGTTAATAGTGAACGTACGCACGTTTGGCCGCTCCGATCAGAATAAGCTCCAGTGCCACAACACTAAGCAGGAATGCGTAAATCACAATTCTATTATAAAAAAGTCACTAAAGGTAGAGTTGTGAACATTTTGTTTAAATGAGGGTGGATATCCTCCGCACACTGTACCTATATGTTTTGTGGGATGCGGTCAGCATCCTGGTGCTCAGGATGCTGGCATTTAGTATAACAATGGAAAAGAGTGTTAAAATATTTACACTATCAACTTATCGACATAGCGACATAGCGACATAGCTGCAATACACACTTTTCTAGACTAATACCTCCACACCTCTCTAATAATTAATATACAAAAGTATATCAAGTGCTATAAATAAAAAAAACGAAGTAGCATTATTGATCAATAAGAATACTATCTTCCATTTATACCACTTTTACACCAAAACTGCCGGGTCGCACCTGGGTTTTTGGAACCGGATGCGACCCGGCAGTTGCACATGTCTATTGCAATGGATTTATATCGAGGACATTCCAGATTTCTAATGAAACTAAGCAGGGATGTCCTCTATCCCGGATTATCTTTGTCCTTGCAAATGAACCATTAGCAGAAATAATAAGGAAAACAGTAGATATCCAAGGACCAGTAGTAAAAAATATTCAAAATAAGATCCTGTTGTATGCGGATGACGTCCTCCTCTTTTTGACAAATCCAAAAGATACCTTGGTTGAACTAGGGAGAATATTTACAGAATACTCAGATGCATCTTACTACAAATTAAATTAGAGTAAAACAGGGATACTCCCTACGAATATCCAACCTGAAGATTTCAAATATCTAAAATAGGGGTTTAAATTTAATTGGAAGAATAATACAGTGAAATATCTGGGAATACAGCTAGTATTAAGAGAAAAAGATCTCTTAGAATATAACTATAGACTTCTGCTTCACTCCCTCAGCAAAAAAATGAAGGACTGGATGAATCATGAAATAACATGCCTAAGTAGGATAGGATACTGGCTATATATATGTTCTTCTTACCAAAAATATTATATATTTTTAGGGCAATACCTAGACTCCTCCCTAAATACTGGATTTAGAGATACAGAATTCAATAGGTTCATGTAGAAGAATGCCAAACCTTAAATAGCAAACTCTGGAACTAGATGGGGAAGACGAGAGAAAGTGCAGAAAAATCCAGAATACAAAATAGAAGGCAGCGGACAGTTCTAAACCTGAGTTAATTAAAAAAAGCCAAGAATCATAGAATATAGAATATCATGAGAAAGACCTGTAACTCTGTTTTGTCGACTGTACATATTGTTTTGTCTTTATTCTTTTTTCTTTCCTTTTTTTTGTGTCCAGTCTTACGCAGAATTGTAAAAAATGTATGTATGTATGTATGTATGTATGTATGTATGTATGTCCTGATATGTGGATCAAGATGATGCTCCCATCTCTTTCCTTTTTTATATATATAATTTAAAATTTGAAATAAAGATATATTTATCAAAAAGGGATAATAAAGTGGAGAGTTATGAACTACTAGCCATTTGGTCCCTAACTATCATTTTTTTTAAACACAGCCTGTAACACGGCAGGAATGATCTGATTGGCTGGTAGTTTATCTCTCTCCATTGTATCCCTTTTTGAAGCTAAGTACATCTGGCCTAATACTGTTCACTTTTTGCATTCCATTTTATGGTGTGTATTTAATCTGTGCAGGATTTTATTTCATGCGAAAGATCGGCAGTTTTCACCCATTTTAAGATTTGCCCTATTCAATCTCCATCCCCATTTTTTGCCTGGTCGACAAATTTAGCATCGGGGAAAACAGTGCGGATCAGTGAATTTGTGGCCATTTTTACCCATGCCGATTCGACTGAAAAAAGTAAAATTGCCTGGATGAACCCGGATGCAAAAATGCCCAAAACTGTGAATACCCTCCCTCTTTAAAATCAAATCTGCTTTCTAAAATATAGGCACAACCAGAATATAAGAAATGTACATATAACATGTATTCCTTTTTTGGATTTAAGAAAACTATTTTTGCCATGACGTGAAAGAACACATTCATGCATGCAGTTTAATTTTGTACTGTATATTATTTTTTAAGTTTGTTTTTTAAAGTATTTTTGGTTCTTTTGCATGTATATTTATTTGCCTGAGGAAATTTTTATCATTAAATTAGGCATCAATCTTTTTACAGAGATCGAATAAAGAAAGGACTTTCAGACCTGTCTAAAGTAAAGCCGGCTGGTGAAACATACATGCACGAAGGCTTTATTCTAGTAAGTAGTTATGCTTAATACTTAATATAGTATGTATCCCTATAGATTGTAAGCTTGCAGCAGGGCCCTCCTACCTCCAAGTCTGTCTGTTGTTACCCAGTTTGTTTTATCACTGTCTACTATTGTAAAGCGCAACGGAATCTGCTGCGTTATATAAGAAACTGTAAATAAATAAATAATAAATAATCCTATGCATACATAAAGCAGTGATTACCATTTGTATTGTAATCCGTAATATTATTACAAAAAAAAAACAAAAAACATTTTATTGGTTTTCAAACAAGAGCAGGGTCACTCTAAATTGTTATAGTAATACAGAATAACAATGAATATACAATGTTTAGAATGACATACAGTATCAGAATAAAATAAATGTGACACAGAGAGAATGACTTAAATAGAGTGAAGCGCTATAGCACCAACAGAGAAAACTAAAGTGAGGAAATTAAAGGGAAACATAGAAGGGAGATCAATTATCAAAATCATAAAACCAAATGATAAAACATATAAAACTTACAAATTACAACCATCAGACACTCATCAAAATAGATTCCAGGTGGTGTTTTCAAACAATTTAAGAACATGGTTCTGAGAATGCTTATCTAGTGTTTTAATAAAGAATATTTCTATACCATTGTCAATGTCAGGAATGGTAGCCCTTCTGTCATAATACAAAATCTGAAACATTTTTGTTTAACCTCCGAGAGGGAGGGAGCAGTGCAATGTATAAGAATAGTTTTTTTGCTATGTTGATGATTATAACTAATAAGGCCCAAATCCCATTTCTTAAAATACACACCAAGGGGTCAGGACGTACGTGAGTGAAAAATATAGAATCAATAAATCAAACTACCTTATGCTATAACCATTTCATTTTTTTCAAATAAGAAAGAATCTAGCTGGTTATCTATATATGAGCTAGTTTTGAGCAACCAATCACTGATATATCGAAAAAGTATTTCATTAGAATACAAAGTTAAGTCACGGAACCCCAGTCCCCCCTTTCTTACGAGGCAGCCTCAACTTGGTCAAATGATACACGGCCATTTTCCCTGCCACAAAACCAGCTGTCCAATGTTTTCTTTTAGGTTAACAATGATTGGGGTAAAGTTTAATTTATAAAGATCTAATAGGTCTGCTGATATATGGATACCTAAATATTTAATAGATGAGTAAGTAATATGGAAATACTGAAGAACATGTAATAATTGAAAATACAAGGGTGAGCCATGAATAGGAAGGATTTATGATTGGTCTAAGTTGACTTTTACTACCAGAGGTTGAGCCAAAAGAGGAAATAAGATCAAGGACAGCAGGTAGGGAGGTTGCAAGATTAAATAGGTAGTGGATCATGTTATCTGCATAAAATGACACTTTGAGTAGTTTAGATCGAATGTTAATATCTTCCTTTAAAACCAAATTACTATATGATCACCAAAGGCAATGGCAAATAATAAAGGGGACCGTGGGCAGCTCTGTCTTTTGCCCCGAGAAATAGTAAAAAAAGTGGATATACTGTAGAACCATTAAACGTTTTTTGTGACAGTGGGGTATGATAAAGAGCTTGTAGAATGGAGATGAAACCTGGAGGGAAGCCAAATAAGCAAAGAGATGTAATAAAGGTAATCCCAAATGCCTTTTCATTATCGAATTAAACCACTATCTTAGGGGAAGTAGAAACTGAATTGTTTGAGTGATGAATTTCTGCTAGAATTTTTCTTAATTTAACTACACAATGTCTACACAAAATGAAGCCCATCTGGTCAGGATGCATTAATCTGTGGCAATTGCAATTTCAATCTATCAGCTTGGATCTTTGTAAATAGTTTATAATCAAAATTTTATAATGATATAGGTCAATAAGATCCAGGTAGTGATAAGTCCTTGCTCGGCTTAGGGAGCAAGTGAGTGAGAATTATATTATTATAAAAAGCCAATAAACTCTCCCCAAACCGAGGCAAAATCATTTTTATAAAACTCTGCGGATGGGCCATCCAGACCAGGGTGCCTTTGAGGGTTTAGATTGTTGAATCACTCTTCCTCAATTGTGACAGGAGCCTCTAACATTTGTGAGAATTCATCAGGAAATTGAGGAAACGGTGGAAATATCAATAATAAAATAAATAAGAATCCGGGAGATTGTCACCTAATATAAATTGTATAGTGTCAATTCAACTGATTCCCACTGTAGATGATTTTATGTATTTTTTCTTTAAATAGCAGATTAAGGGGGAATTCAATTATCGCTGGATTTTCTTGGCAGGCAAATTGGATTTGCCTTATTCAATGCCCGTGCCAATTTTTTGACTGATTGTTGTCGAATTTGCAGGCATTTTTGACTGGTTTAGGGTCCACTTTTGTCCATGCTGATTTGAGCTTCCCCCTAAAAAAATGTGAAAAGCCATGGGGGGGAAAAGTATTAAAAAATGGGCGAAAACAACTCCATTGAATACTATGGGGAGTATTGAATCTTGTCAGTATTCAAACCTGGATGAAAACGGCCGGGACTCGACTATGCAGATTCAGACTTTGTTAAAAGTCTACTCTGCATTGTTGCAAAGAGCCACTGGATTATCAAATCTGCGTTCGTTTTTGACTATCGGCGGCAATTTTCGCTGATGCGCAGACTTTTCTTTGTGGAAACTCTTCAGAGAATCTGAAAAACTGACCCGACATTTAATAGGTGAAATGAAAATGTGTCCTATTCTTGACGGAAACAGACGATATTTCCACCTGGTGGAAATATCATCCGGGGTTAGCACTGTTTTTTCGACAGGCAGAAAAAAAGATGCTTAATTCAATAGCCCCCTAAGATCACTTTGAGCATGCATTAATACCCTAGTTTTCCTTCTGGAAATCATATCTGACTTTCTGGAGCATGTAAAATAAAGCTGTGCTCAAACTCAGGCACACTTTTTAGATGACTTGATAGATATCCCCCATAGTTGCTAAATTTATTTACAATTCTTTTAAGGAGGTATACAATGATCTATCTATCTATCTATCTATCTATCTATCTATCTATCTATCTATCTATCTATCTATCTATCTATCTTGGTAACTAAAAATAGCTATATAACTCAGGATTGGTCAAAAATTAAAAAATGTCCACATTGTCTTAAATTCAGTTTAGCTGGAAGAGAAACATTTTTGAAAATGATTGTAGCAAAGATGCTTACAGTGCGTGCATGTGTACACAATGACAGTATGTTGAGATGTTTATTAATGTGGTGAATTGGGCACAGATGTTATCGTTCATCATGTAAACTATTTCTCATTTGCTAAACATTGTAAAAACACTTCAAATATACAGTCTGATTTGGTTTAGATTTGGTGTAGAGCACATGCCCACATTTGATGTGTATTCAATTAAACTGAACAAATCACTGTCCAGCTTATTTATTATTTTATTAAGCTTACTACTTAAACAACATGGGTGCAAATTCCCTTAGAATGTATTGTAAATTATATGGATTTTTCTGAATTAGATCTAACATTGGAACGTATTCTTAAACTATACAAATGGCATTCCCCTGAAAATATTGGGTAACAACAGGAACGATTGTTCATAATATTTTGGGAAGTTTGTGAATGACCGTATGTTATATAATAAATTGCAATGCAATTTAAGATAAATCGGTTCAGAATGTTCTGTGAATCAGCAAATGTGTTCTTGCACTAGAGAGAGACATGTGGCTTATATTTCAATTGTTAGATTCTAAATATAGTTGAACAGCATCTGGTGACTGCGTCACGCTGTTTTAATATAGAACAGATCACAGACCACTAACTGTATTTCTGCCCTGAATGATAACCCATTATTACCTAAGATTGATGTTACCCCTCTTTTCCTACTTTTGTACATAGAATATATATTTCTCATATAGCTGTTATATATATATATATATATATATATATATATATATATATATAGTTGCTGTCCTGAACCCTTCAAATTAAAAAAGTTTCCTTTTTGGGGCCGATTCAGGATCTCTTGTAGTGATCCGCATTCGGCACCAGCCCGATGGTCAGGGTTTGCGCATGCACATTTCTGCACCTGTGCAAACCCTGTTAGCGAACGACTTCAGTGAGTCACACATTCGCCAGGCCGTTCGTTGCGGAAAGGGAGGGCTGGGGGCTGAATCTTGGTGGAAGTAGGGGAATACCCAGTGTTTTATGGTCATTCCCATAAAAATGCTGGGCGCTCCCTTGGGAACACAGGTGGGTCACATGACGTCAGCGCCCACCCCCTCTTTGGCAGACACCGACGGCTATAAAAGTAAGTTTAGGCTGACTTTTATTTCCAAATGTTTTCTCTCCCCTCCTGCTGCATGGTACCAAGGGGATTCTGCAGTGTGGGGGGATGGGGGGCGGGCATTCAGCCGCGTGGCCAGAGGCGTGTATGAGCTCGCTAGCCAAAGACTGTACGCTTCCTAGTGAGTCAACCAGAATCAGTCCATTTATTTCTTAAACAAATCAACATAAGTAGGAGGGGTGCGGTTTATTAGATAGACAATGTTTAGTCTAGAAGTGAAAAGGTGGAAATGCAATCTCTGGTACAAATCTCTGTGTATGTAGGGCCCTTTATTTTGAACTAGGAAAACAGGGTCATCTAGTAGCTGTTCCCTTGTGCCTAGTAGCTGTTATGCCTTGGCAATAATTTTTTTCCCTTTACCTGTGAACTTGGAAGCAGTGGTTGTGTCAGGGTAATGACAGTGGCTGGCAGATGTTTTCTCAATCATCAGCCCATATTGCCTTTCCTTGGTGCATGCTCAGATCAGTGTGCCACCCAATGACTTGTAGCAGCTAAGCCCAAAATGTTATTGCATTCTGGTTAACATTGCACAAGATTTCATATGAGATTAGACTGATATTGCACAGCTCTACTTATCATTACCTCTGCTGTTAAGGCTTAGGGCCAGATGTATCAAGCTTCAAAAGCATAGTTGCCGACTTTTTGGCTGCCCTCTCTGGGAGGGCAGCCAGCTCAGTAAAGCAGGGGGCGGGGCCATTCCCGGGAAGGGAAACAGGTTGGTTAGGGGGCGAAGCCACGGGGTGACTGCCCTATTAAGGGCGTGTCCATAGTGATCTAATCATTTGATCTAATCATTTTAGCCCCGCCCCCCATGTGCAATGTCTGTATTTCAGGGGGGCTGGGCTAAAAAGCAGCGATCACGTAATTTGACCCAGGGACCCCGCACCGGTAGGGGGTGTCCGCCGGTGATGGAGGGCAATGCAGGAGGGTTGCCTCCCTTTCCGCGGGGCCGGGAGGGGACCTGATTTCAGGGACCCTCCCGGCCATTCCGAGAGGGTAGGCAACTCTGTTCAAAAGTGATATAATTGAGAGTGATAAACAACCAGCCCATCAGCTCCTACCTGTTATTTTTCAAACCTAGCCTGAAACATGACAGGTAGGAGCTGATGGGCTGGTTGTTCATCACTCTCCATTTTATCACTATTTAAAGATTGATCTGGCCCTTAATATTTTTGTTCAATCTATAAGAGGACATTTTGCTACCACAGTAAAGGCAGGGCCGAAACTAGGTGTTTCGGCGCCCGGGTCGGCAGTCATTTGGACGCCCCCCACAAAAAAAAAAATCACTGCCTTGGGGTCAGGCAGCGGGGGTCCGGGGACTGGAGAAGGTTAACTCCGGCTCCTAGCGCTGCCGGGCGGTGGGCGGGAGGCAGATTTTGAAAAGACTTGCCGGACGCTGATTGGCTGAATTCAGCCAATCAGCGTCCGGCAAGTCTTTTCAAAACCTGCCTCCCGCCCACCATCCGGCAGCGCTAGGAGCCGGAGTTAACCCACCAGTCCCCGGGACCCCGCTAGGACCTGGCGTTAACCCACCAGTCCCCGGACCCCCGCTGCTCATCCCAGGGACCACGCTGCCGGGACACCAAACTAGTGCCCCCACCCTCCAGCACACGGTGCGCGTGACCCCCTAGCCCCCCCCTAGTTACGGCCCTGGTAAAGGTGATTAACACCAACAAGTTTTAGGACATATTTGATACTGGGTATGTCCTTTCAACCACTGGAAGCAAGGAATTGTGACTTTATAAATTAAATTACTTCAGATACAATTGCCAACTCCTCTGCCCACTCCTCCGACCAGAAGCATTTTGGATAATGGATTATTCCATATTTAGGAATATTTTAATATTTCAATTAGGTATCTTGGGGTATCTTGCATTTATGTTGTATAAACATATCAAACACATGAAATGCACACGCACTTATTTTATTTGTGCATGAAACAAGGTTTTAAAACATGAAAAAAAAGTTTGTGTACAATCTCAGACACTGAATTTTAATGCCAAGCAATCATATCCTTGCACATATTTAGTGCCAGTTACATATCATTTCCCCAGTAGTGTGCCAGTTACAGATGTACCCAGTAGGTTTTTAGCTAAAGAAAAAAGTACATCATACTTGCCTACTTTTGAAAACTAGTTTCAGGGAGATAATAGTTGATAATAGACTTTTGCAAGGTGCCCAATTAAGGGGGCATGTCATGCTCCTGCCAAAGGGCGTGTCTAGTTCCATACATGGAGAGATTGTGAAAATAGATTGTGAATGTGGCACCTAAAAGCATGGGTGTGTACTGCTACTTCTAAGAGGAATCTTGTAAAGTGACTTATATCCAAATGTAGATGAGCCCCAAAGCAGTTAGTAAGAGCTACTATACTATAAAGTGCTGGGAAATGGTGCTGATGATTCAATGTAAATGTATCTCTCTCGTTCCTTTTTTCCCCAAAAATGTAACAGTGTAATGTGGGCTAGGTGAAATGAGGGAGATTGCTAGACTAATGAGGGAGAGAGGGAGATTGCTGTTATTTCAGGGAGTCTCCTGCAGAATGCAGGAGGGTAGGCAACTATGAAGTACATATTGGAATAATTTAGATAACGGTTATTTGGATAAGGGATACTCAACCTGTATATAAATGACAGAATATATTAATGACAGAATATGCCTCATTGTATAGAAGTTAATACATATGACTGATGGTAAGAAAGGCACTAGTTCTTTGTAACTGCTGTGTAAAATGTACAAAAAAATGGCACAAACTATTTTGTAATTATTAGGTCACTGTTTCTTATTTCATAGGCAAATCAAGAAATTGAAAAAGCCAGAAAAGACAGTAAAGGAACTAGTTCTTCTATAATCATTGCTCTGACTGATGGTAAGCTGCAAGGCCAGGTTCCTCCGTTGACAGAAACTCAGGTATGGGCTTCTATTTTTATTTTGTTTGTTCTTGTAAGTGCATAGGTGTGTGCAGCATATTTCATTAGGTAGGACACCTATGGCTATCTACATGCAGAGTGCCACTGGAGGAGCGTGTCTATTACTATATAGCACTATTTTTATATGCTCCCCATATCATTATATGCCCCAACAATATACCCAATTCCTTTATCTCGTTCATCTGTGACCTGGCCAGCCCAGCACACTCCTCCTTGCTTTCTTATCCTGCTCATACTGTATGCTGAATACTCTCTGCAACTTCCTCTCAATTCCCTACATTCCCTCTCCCTTTTATATTATTTGTTGATCATTATATTATGCCAAACAGTACTACCCCTAACTCATATTGTCAGTAGGATTGTCTACCGAGATGCTCAAAATGGATTATATATGTATATATACCTAGCCGTGGTTTTAGAGACAAAACATCATAAAAACCACACCCTTCAGTGCAGAATAAATATTTCCTTACTCCACGGAAATGGGAGAAAATGTCATATACAGTAATTGTCTGCACACTATTTCTAGGAATAATGAGAGGTGCAACTATGCTGAGACTGCGACCAGGTGACCTCACCTGGTGGGTCTTTTACACTAAGTGGTACATTTACTAAGATAGGAGTTCTTTTTCAGATGGGATGTCATTTAGCATCTTCTAGATGATAAGAGACAGAATCTGATTGGTTGCCCGTAGCAACATGCCATCTGAAACAGAACTCCCATCTTAGTAAATAACCCCTACGGTTCAAGTCTATGGCACAGGACGTTCACAGGCCAGCAGAAACCAACTGCCAATCACACTAGTTGCTCACTCCCACTTGTCATATGCGACATCCTCAGGTTGGCTGCGCTGCATGATCAACCAGACTATATTTATGCGATTTGTTTCACAGTATACATGGCTACCTGGATGATATATATATAGATCAAATGTTATTCCGTTTTGGCCAGTGTTTTTAAAAGAAGGCTCTAGTGTAATGTTGAATCGTATATGACCAGCTCAATACTATATATATATATTGTTCGGCTATATGCAATAATGTACAGTGTGTATGATCAGTACATTACTGTATGTACTGGGCTTCATGGAAATTGGTTGTAACAGTGGCGTAAGTTCATCCCAGTTGCCCGGAGGCAAGATAAATGTTGGTGCCCCCCTCCCCATGCCATAAAGCCCCTTACACAATATGCCCAAAAATAATGCCCCTTACACATTGTGCCACAAAGGAATGTCACTTACACATTTTGCCAAACAGTAATGCCCATTACACATTGTGCCACACAGTAATGCCCCTTACATTTTATGCCAAACAGAAGTGCCCCTTACATATTAATCCAAACAGTAACATATTAATCCAAACAGTAATGCCCCTTACATATTATGCCAAACAGCAATGCCCCTTACAAAAGGTTAGTCACAATGGCAGTGCTCGCCGGGCGCAAACGCATGTGGGGGAACACCCACATCATTCGATGGTCGACGACCATCGAATGATGTGGAAGGCACACGCACATCTAAGGTTACTCTGAGGTAACCTTGGATGTGGGTGGACATTTGGAAGGAAGTGGGTGGGCAGCTGACATACGGTGATGTCAGCTGCCTGCCCCCAGTGCCCACGTCACCGGGTGATATCTATGGGAATGGCTAGCGTTTTCATGGGAACGCCCATGAAATGCTGGCGTTCCCATGGGCGCGCCTATCTGCCGCCGACCCCCGCACACAATGTTGGTGCGCGCAACCAACGAACAGTCTGTTCACCATGGCCGCACCCGGCATATGCACATGCGCAGAAATGCGACTGCGCATGCGCATATACCAAACATCAGTCCCCATGCAAATGTATGGTCCATGAGAACAGACCAGAATAACCCCCACAGTGTATACAAACAAATGGTAGGTCATTACATTACACACAGCATGGAAATTTTCACCTGTGTGCACATTTCAACAGGGCATAATATTCCAAGTGTATACCGCCATAGCGCACAACAAAAACAGCATCACAAATTTTTACATCAACATGTGTTTTCCTGATGATGCGGATGGTGCTCCCCAAAACATTGTAGAAAAATCATTATTATTGATTCAAAAAATCCCTGTGATGCCATTTCTGTTGTCCACTATGGTGGTATACATTTGGAATATACAGTATATATTTATGTATACATTAGTTAGAGCCATGTGACTGTTTCTGTCCCCAAAGTGTCAACCCCCTCGCCCCCTATAGAAATTTCAAAATGGCAAGGCGCTATTCTTGCCATGGTGGCAGGTGACAGTCACTGTACTCACAGCTCTGCCTTTAGCCTCCTGCTTAGATCGAGTCTCGTTGTTCTCGACACAGGCAGCTTCTGCCGCAGTGTCTTCTGCCTGGCTTCCGGCTCCTAAGGAAGTGGAACTTGCTCATGCCGGGAGATATAAGGTGGGTGACAGCGTCGGAGCGGGCTGGGTGACCGGGAGGAGCGAGCTGGGTGGCGGCGAGGAGCGGGCTGGGTGACGGGGAGGAGCGGGCTGGGTGACGGCGAGGAGCGGGCTGGGTGACGGGGAGGAGCGGGCTGGGTGACGGGGAGGAGCGGGCTGGGTGATGGGGAGGAATGGGCTGCCGCTGCAGAAAAATAAGCACTCTGCCAGGCGCCGCTGGTTCATTAAGTGCTCCACCGGGTGCCACTGCTTTTAGTAAAGGCGCAGCCCGGCAGTTCCGTGGGACTTGCAGGAGAAGGAAACTGGACCGGCGGGACTCGGGAGACAATGGAGCCAGGTGCCCCCCTTTAAGGCTGGAGCCCGGCGGCAGCTGACTCCATTGCCTCCGGGAGTTCCGCCACTGGGTTGTAAAATGTAATGACCCACAGGACCCTTTTATTGTCTGTCATTACAGGCATACACACTGGTCGATATAATGACCTATATCACTCATAAGTTCCAAAATGAGCAATATCGCTCGTTATTTTATCTAGTGTGTACGATGCTTAAATCCACAGATTGGAATATATACTTGCAATACATTTTGAGCGACTGAGTGAAACATTTTGTTGACTATGCATTTCTGAGGAAGGTGGTGAACTTCTTTTTTGGTTCCACTGTCAGCTATTTGTGTGTGCGTTATGCATATTTTGTCATAGTTTGTAATTTATCCTAATTAATTTTATGCTGAATATTAATACTCCCAGGACAATATATTGTATACTGCACTGCTCTGTCCTCAACGCCTCTGGGAATGGAGATCATTTGGGCATAAAGTGAGGCATAGAAGCTATTGTGTTACTAGGTATTTACGCTTTTAGTTCATCGGAATGTCAGTGTCACAGATCATTTTGCTGACAGAATCCCACATTCCTTATTTTATCCTAATCTTATATTTAACCATGTGACATTGTTAATTTTACTGTGTATTTGCTACAGGCTAACAAAGCTCGAGATATGGGGGCAAGAGTTTACTGTGTTGGAGTTCTGGATTTCAATTTAAATCAGGTGAACAGAATATGAAACTGCAAGCATTGTGATTAGTCAACAAACGTATTTCCATTGTCTTACGATTCAACATAGCAGTTTAGGCATTTATAATGTATAATAAAATAAAATTTAACACAATGGGCGGTATTCAATGCGGCCGGCGAGGGGGTTTGTATGGCGAGGATGGCTTTTCCTCACAGAAAACAAGCGATCCACGCTGTAAAATCCCCTCGCTGTATTCAATGTAAGGGCCAAATCCTCGCCATGACAGGATGTTGAGAATACTCTTAAATGGCAAATTTTGCCACAAATGCAGCGAGTCCACCGTATTTTGTGGCAAGCCCCACTGTTTTAATGGCCACACTCGCCATTTCCACTTTGCCTCAGGGAACAGGCAAGGTGGAAACAGTGAGTGAAGGGGAGTAAGTTGAATATTGATGGCGAGTTATCGGCACTTCTCACCGTCAATAGCTCACCATCAGGGGCATTGAAAACCCCTCAATGACTATGTACTCACATGCAAATTAGTTTAATATTATCTATCATGGTTTTATTTATTTTTTAATCTATTAGTATATGCAAAGCTTATGTAAAAGGTTTTAGTAAGCATATAGCTGATTCAGATATTTGTAAAAAAACAGATGGCAAATGATGCCCATGACTAGGATTATAAATTGCTTATTAGCACAAGGGGCTGTATTCCGAGATGAATGTAGTAGCACAGCTGCTGAATCACTGAACCCAACAGCATATATGCCTACTCTGCCGGATTCTGCAGGAGACACCCAAATTTTAGGTTACTCCCCTGCAGCTCCCAAAGAGTGGGCACCTCTCCCACATTTTGCCCTCTGCCTACTGAAGTGGGCAGAATAGGGAAATAAATACAGCAAAACCGCAGTCATGGCAGGTGAGGTGTGACCTATTGACATCATTGTATGCTAATCACACCATTTTAGCCCCACCACTGTGCAAATATTATCCTACAGTATAGCAGCAATACACCCAGTCTCGTCTTTGTAACCGCCCACCTGCTTCTTCCCTCTGGGCATCTCCTGTAGAGGAATAAAAAAATGTAGACAAGTATGATCAGGAGACAGACAGCTCCTGACGGCTTCTATGACCCACTGCTGCATCCAAAAATGCAGCAACGATTTGTCTGCATAAATATTGGTAATTTGACAAGGACACCAAAATGTCCCTTTTTTACAGGACCATACCTTCTCCGCCCCCAAATGAGCACAGCATTTTAATCAGGGCTGTGGCTTAGGGTGCACTACTACCCATGTCCCAGACAGAGCTGGACATGCGCAAATTTGAAAACATTGAAGATATACGCAACCATCGGTTTTGTGTACATCTCTGAATTTGGCCTGAGAATATTATACTTATATTAACTATAATGCATTGCATGGCTCATGCATATACTGTAAGGCTTTATTTTCTTGTTTTAATACAACACAAATCTACCCATACAGTATTTGCTTTCTAACACTTCATTTTTTCCTAAAGCTGGTAGCCATTGCTGACTCAGAAGAACATGTGTTTCCTGTTGAAGGTGGATTTAAAGCTTTAGGAGGGATCATTAATTCAGTAAGTATCACAAAGGAAATGGACTGGTTGTAAATTTCAGAATGTAGTAAGTTAGTATTCACAGCATAAGTGTAGGTGTAATAACTGCAGCTTGGTTGGATTTATATTCTCATGTAATACACGCATCATGTACTTTGCTTTAAAGAACAAATAAAATCTTATTTTAAAGTAATGTTACTTTAAGAGGGAGCAGCAAGTGGACTTTCACCTTACATGTGCACAAAACACATTGGTATGTTTTTCCAGGGGGAAGAAATGAATTTTAAAGCCTCTAAAAAATGTCTCTTTATAATAATGAAAATGCTTCAGTACATTTACTCCTGTATGCACAGTGCAATTGTCCGCATCCATTTTTACACTGTATGTATAGACAAATGTTAATACAGATTAATTGTCCTGTGGCTGATTAAAATAAGAGCTTACTGAGACTAGTATTAACAATACAATACAAATGAAATAACCCAGTGGTTCCCAAACTTTCTGAATCTTGGCACCCTACAGTATCAGAATTTTTTTCACGGCACCCCTAGGCCAAAAGTTTTTTACTGAGAATTTCAGATTTTTTTTTTAAGTTAAGAGAACAGGATGCACTTCTGTTTACCCAAATATTTAATTATTGGAAGCCGCAAGCACTGATTTTGCATATTTCATTCACCATAAATAATTTGAATTGGTTCTGGGCCACCAACCTGAGGCACCCTTGCAAGTGCTCCGAGGCACCCCAGGGAGCCTAGGCGCACAGTTTGGGAACCACTGATATAACCTAAGGGGTACATTTACTAAAGCTTCTAAACATGAAAATAGATGATATTACCCATAGCAATCAGTCTGATTCTGTCTTTCATTTGTCTATTGCATCCTAGAAAATGATAGACTCCATTGGATTGGTTAATATGGGAAACATCACCTCTTTTAAGTTTTAGAAGCTTTAATAAATACACAACTTTTAAAAAGTTTGGGGTCACTTAGAAATAACCTTATTTTTGAATGAAAAGCAGTTTTTACAATGAAGAAAGCAATAAACACCCACAGCCCTCTCAGTGCACCAGGTAAGTGCGACTCTGCTAGCATCAGGGGACTTATTGGCTGAAAATGCATCTTAGTCACAATATGAAGGGTACCCCCAGCAGACTGTGCTGATTAGTCATACAAGTGTCACATATCAAATTAACCAACACAGCCTTCTGATGTGCCCTTTGTAGAATTTACAGGTAAATAGATGGCAGTTTGGCAATGACAAAGCGGAATGAGTTTAGTTGTATGGGGACACATCTGTAGCTTCTTTAATAAACATGCGACTAAGATGTATTTTGTGTAAAAAAAAAAAAAAGACTCCTGACACTAGTTGAGTTGCACCAGAGCTGGCGGCTCATTGGTGTCAGCGAAGAACTCTCTGCTCCACAAGTTTTAGTACAAAATGCGCCCATTTTTGACTATTTGAGAGGATATGGTCGAACTTGCATCGATGAAAAATGGACGCCTTGCATAGGTACTGTATGTCCTGATTTTTCAACTAGCTGAAAAATCCAGACATGATTGAATAACCCCCATTATTGTAATGATTACCAGTAACTCAATAGAGCTGGTAGCAAGAAAGCTTTGCACAATGTGCAATATATTGAACATCTTCATATTTTCAATTTTCCATTATATATTTATGTGAAACTAAAAGTGCCCACACACAGTATGATTTTTTTTAAACAATATGGCCATTTCCCAACGATTGGAACAAGCAATCGGTTAAAAATGTACCATGTGTGGGCACGATAATGATCCAATGCTGGTGCCCGTGGGTCATTCATCAAACATGATCCCTTCAGCAGGTAGAAAGATGAACGACCTGACATGCACGATTTGTATGTATGATGACCGATGTGGCAAAGATATGGTATATGATTTGCAGGGTTAGAGGGGTCGTTAAACAACACATCTAACCCTCTGATCATTTACGCAATTGTTCTGTGTGTGGGCATGGTCAAGGGTGTTCTAGATTTCAAGGAAAATTGGATAGACATTGGATTGGATTGTGGGGGCACCTAGTGTACAATCAGATTGTACTTTTTGTAAATTGGTCCTGTACAACCCCATCCAATGGAAACAATTGCCCCATCTCAAAGTCAGCTGACTGACTGATAGTAGATAAAATGGCTTCAATATTGCAAAGACCCTCCCCCCACCAATTATTTTACAGTAACTTGATTAACATTTTGCTTGAGTCAGTGGTAATGGGACCTTCCTCTTGTCATAGATAAGCTTCCTGATTGAAGATCTGTTAAAGGAAAATACAGTTAATCTCAATTATTGACGTGGTTATTGTATCTATAAACATAAACCACACTATCATAAATTTTTGCATTTATAAATATTATTGAGAACTAATGGTGTACCTGATTTATTAAGTTGTTTTCAACTAAATGGGATTTGCACAGCCAAGCATCGTGAATTGAAAACAGCAAGTTTGATAGGTGCGCTACTATCTGCTGCTGGTACTGGGGTTGTCAGGCCCCAAAGATCTACTTGCTTAAGCATCGTGAATTGATTACTCCCTTAGAATCCAAGCAGAATATGACACTGCAGTCATCAACAGTGAAATACATCAGTGCTAAGGCTAAATATATTAGACAGCAGATAGCACACATTAGGGTTTATTAAAGTGGGAGTTTTAATGAGTGAGCGATGTTACCAAAAGCAACCAATCGAACACTATGAGTTACATTTAATAGGATGTGATTTTTCACCTCTTGTGATTTTTTAAAAAGTATTTCTCTGTTGCCAGCTTAGGCTAGTGCCTGCAAAATCAAGGGGAGAAACGTGTGGGGTCCCCTTTTGCCATCCAGGTCTATAGCAAGGAGAAACACAGCATTGGGATCCCCTTACCATGGGGCTGGATGCCTTTAGTTTGAAGGCCAAGTTGATTGGTTTGGACCCCACATTGGCAGGTTATTTATAGTCTTTCATTCATCTTTACATGCCCCCTCATTAACTATGCTTCCAGTCTACATAATGTAGAAATACAAATCTAGCTTTCTCTAAACTAATTTTTTTATGGCAATTGGGATTTTGCCAGGGTTTGGTATATTAGGCCGACAACGTATTGGAAAGCAATGTCTAGGTCGACATGAACAAGGTCCTCACTGGAAAAAGGATGACACATGAAAAGGTTGACATAAGTTTTTCAAGTTTCTTTGGTGTCAATGTCGACACCTGAGCATGTTTACCCCAATTAGTATGCCGTGTCCCCTTGCATGGCTCTCTTCGCTCTTTGTGCTTCGGACTACCATTCCCCATCAGAGTCTATAAGAATGGTAAAGTTTGAAAAAGTTCAAAAATTGAAAATTAAAATAGCAAAAGAATAAGTTTGAACTTTTTGCATGTCAACCATTGCTACCCTTTGCTTGTTTCAGCCTTTTGACCATGTCAACCATATAGTGTTGACCTATTAACTGGCCACGTAGACATTCTTTGTCAGCCATTTGAATACCTTTTTGCCCTCAACATTACACTGAGTATGCCGTCACAGAAGTAATGTATTATATACATAAAGCAATAACTTCTCCTCCTTTACCTTATATACAGTATCAGGCACACCAAGCAGATTCCCTGATAAGCAGCAGCCTGGTCTAGCAATAACAGATGTGAGCAGGGACTTATCAATATAATGGGCCAGATGTAATAGGGTGTGAGAATCAGAAAGTGAGAGATTTGGGGAGAATTCTCCCTTTTTTTTAAAGGGGCAATCATTTACACTGCAAAACTAGGTTGATTTTGGCATGTAATTGATTACCGCTTTAAAAAAATGGGAAAACTCTCCAAAAATCTCTCACTTTCTGATTCTCTCACTCTATTACATTTTGCCCATAGTGTACAGTCTACATTCTAGTAACTGATAGGGATGGGTTTTTAACCATTTTTGATGAGATTTTAGTTGTTTTCTGCTAGTATAAATCTGTATATTCAATTGAAGTGATTACATTTTTTTCTTCCAGCTGTAGTTCTTTTTAGTTTTAGATTTTATTTAGAAATTAAAACATTTGTAATGGGAAATCATCTGTTGTTTCAGCATTCAAATCAATAAAGCCAAATCAGCTCCCAATGTCCCAGGAAGAAACAATATTTAGTAAATGTAAATGATAACAATGCAGGAATTAGTTCTTTGAGGTCCTTCTTCTGGTATAAGCTTGAAAGTTTTGGAGTTGGAGTTTCAGATACGCTGATGAAAGAACAATGTGATGGTTGGGAAACATTGCAATCCCGGTATCCAGCCAGGAACATCAAAGGTTGCCGGCTGCCAGTTTCCAGTGGTCCCTATCACTGTCCATACAAAGTGTATGCCAGATATTTTTCTTATTTTCTAGTTGATGGACGTACACCAAAGAGATATTCTTTCTACCAATACAGATACAATTTGTAAGCAATCTTCTCCTAAATATCTGTTTCCTAGCTTCTCTTTGCAATTCCCTTGTAGTATGTGTAACTACAGTAAGTTTCCTGGTTTGCTGAGAATAGCTGCATAGTGTGTTGTGGTGGCACATGTTCAGTATGCAGATGTTTGGCATTGATTTAAAAAATATCACCATTTTATTTTTATGTTACCACAAAGAGAAGAAAACATTTCCTTTTTCATTCATTATGGTAGACTATACATAGAGTGGAATGTAATGCCGCCTGAGTTCGGTAGAAGCGCTGGATGCTGGCTGAACTCTGATGTTTTTTAAAGGGCCAATCACTTACAACAAAAACAAAAAGTGAGCGCTAAGGCAACTCTAAGTGTGTGGTGTTCCAGTTGCTAGCTAGGCGGGATTACCAATCCCAGGGAACAAAATAGGAACAGGTGGAGATAGCGCTAGGAACAACCAAATAATGTACGCCAGTAAAACGTAATATAATCAATAACATTTATATTAATTAATTAATTAAATAATATACATAAAAATAGCAATAACATATTTCATAAGTATATAGTTATATAGTTAAGTACCGGCCGATACAGCAAAAAAAAAAAATAGAAAAAATATGTAAAAAATATTTAAAATGCAAAAAAATGCATGCAAAAAAAGACAAGGGGTGGTTAATTTGTTCAGTATATAGTGAGCCAAAAGTTGGTATTGTTTCAATGTATAGCCATTTAGGTTGCAGTTACACTGGAATGATGGCTGTAGTGTAACTACCAGAGTACCTTGATACTAAGGGACTATATCCAGGTGTAGAGTGCAGACTCACTGACAGCAGCACATCGCTGTCTCACTGACAGCATCACATCCCTGCCTCACAGATCGGAGCACATCACTGTCTCACTGACAGCATCACATCCCTGCCTCACAGATCGGAGCACATCACTGTTTCACTGACAGCATCACATCCCTGCCTCACTGACAGCAGCACATCACTGTCTCACTGACAGCATCACATCCCTGCCTCACAGATTGGAGCACATCACTGTCTCACTGACAGCATCACATCCCTGCCTCACAGATCGTAGCACATCACTGTCTCACTGAGAGCATCACATCCCTGCCTCACAGATCGGAGCACATCACTGTCTCACTGACAGCAACACATCCCTGCCTCACAGATTGGAGCACATCACTGTCTCACTGACAGCATCACATCCCTGCCTCACAGATCGTAGCACATCACTGTCTCACTGAGAGCATCACATCCCTGCCTCACAGATCGGAGCACATCACTGTCTCACTGACAGCAACACATCCCTGCCTCACAGATAGAAGCCCATCACTGTCTCACTGACAATAGTACATCACTGTATCACTGACAGCAGCACATCACTGTCTTATTGACTGCAGCACATTCCTGCCTCACTGACAGCAGCTTATCCCTGTCTCACTGACAGCAGCACATCCCTTTCTTATTGACAGCAGCACATCCCTGCCTCACTGACAGCAGTCCATCCATGCCTCACTAACAGTATCACATCCCTGCCTCACTAACAGTAGCACATCTGTTCCTCACTGCCAGAAGAACATCCCTGCCTCACTGACAGCAGCACATCCTAGCCTCACTAACAGTAATAAATCTGTGCCTCACTGACAGAAGTGCATCTCTGCTTCACTAATAGCAGCGCTTCCTATCCTTACTGGCAGCAGCGCTTCCCCGCCTCACTGACAGCAGTGTTTCACTTCCCCACTGATAGCAGAACATCCCTGCCTTACTGACAGCAGATCATCCCTGCCTCACTGATAGCAGCACATCCCTGGCTCACTGACAGTAGCACAGCTGTGCCTCACTGACAGCAGCACACCCATGCATCAAAGACAGCAGTGCTTCCCTTTCTTGCTGACAGCAGAGTATCCCTGCCTCATTGACAGCAATGAATCCCTGCATCACTAAGATGAGTGCATACCTACCTAACTGACAGCAGCGCATACCTACCTCACTGGCAGCAGCATATCCCTGCATCAATGTCATCAGCACATCACTGATTTACTGACAGCAGCATTATCCTGCCTAAGGGACAGCAGCACATCACCACCTCAGTGACAGCAGAACGTCATCACCATTCCGAGAATAGCACATTGCAGCCACGCTGACAGCAGCACACCACTGCCCTACTGACAGCAGCAAATCACTGTCTCACTGACAGACATACACATTTCGGACAGAAAGATTTCATAAAATGTCAAAATTTACATCAATCCACCCCAGAGATGACAAAGAACACAAACTATTATTTCCTCCTATTCCATATCTATTTCAGTCTACATCATCTCACATAGAACTATTTTGTAACAACAGGGACACTGCCGGACCTGGGTGGGACACGGACAGTCCCAAAAAAACAGGACTGTACTACTAAAATCAGGACAGTTTGGAGGTATGATTTATGCCTAAAGTAAACTGGGAACTTTGCCAATCTCTACAATGAATAATACATTGTCTATGAGTGCCGAATAAGTGCATTAAAATACATGTTATAAGAAAAACTAGATGGATTTAATTGGTGTAATTAGTGTGTATGTTCTGCACCTGCAAGGAATGTAATGTATTTACATTATTTTTTATTACAGCATTATTATTTTTCATTAGAAAGTCATGTATACTAGAACCAAGCCAAAGGCTTTTTTATGTTTATTAAGTTTTTTTTTGTATAGTCGTTTTTTATTGAAGTTTATCAATAGTTATATAAACTATAGTGTGAATCCTGCATTGAGTCCCCACAGCAGAGATTGATTAGAGAATATATGTTCTTGGAATACATGAAATGTTTACTTTGAGCAAACAACATGTATATCAGTCTGAAATACTTTTCACTTTCTCTTCCTCTATTACCTGTCAATTATGTTACATTTGACAGCAGTGAGTTGTATTTTCCTGAAAGCTTAGATGTATTTCCTGCCTGAGGCTTACATTAAATTCTGTTGTGGTCTGCTCTATTTCCTTTTTAAGCTCTTCACCACTGAGAGACGGTTTACTGTTGGATCAACATTACGTGTGTCATTAAAGTTACTCAGTCTACATTTAAATCATATTATGTTTTATTCGCTTCCACTCATGGATCATGGGATCCCACAGTGGGGTAGGGTGAGCTTACTACAGTGATAAAAGAGGCTTTGGGATGGCTCTAATTACATTGATGATATCTTATATGTTATTATTCTTATTAGATATTTACAGGGCTTTGGTCTTAAATTGTTGAACATTAAACCAGAACAATATGTTCTGCTACAGTAAGCAGCATACCTCCCAACATTGGTGGAAGAGGAGGAGGGGCAGTTACGAGCCAAAGACATTCGGCCAAAATAGGGGGCATGGCCTTGGGGTCAGGGGGCATGGCCTATGATTGTTGTACTCCTGTGAGGCAACGCCCCATTTTCCCCACTGTGAGGATCATTGCCAGCGCTCTGAGAGATCCATATACAATTCCTGAACCATAAAATGATTTTTCCATGTGTAAGGGCCAGATGCACTAAGCTTCAAAAAGTGATAAAATGGATAGTGCTAAACAGCCAGCCAATCCGCTTGTAACGACCATGTCACAGGCTGGGTTTGAAAAATGTCAGGCATGAGCTGATTTATAAATCTTAATGCATCTGGCCCTCTGTCTGACACTTTCACGACTCTTCACAGAGAAAAGCTGTTTGAGGCCAGCATTAACGTCACATACCCTCCCTTAAGACTCCTGGGTATTCCTGTAATAACAGCGATCAACTCAATCAGCAGAATAGAGTGTGAGAAACTTCTTTGGTACTTGTGTATTATCACGGCGCCCATCGCATCGCATTGCATGCCACTAATTAAGGTATGCGATGGCATGCGATGGGACCCGATTTGAGCCTTTCCCCGGGCGTGAGTATACAATTTTAATATCGGGTCGCATCGCATGCCATTATAATGCGATGCGATCATGCCCGATTTGGGCTTATTCCCATGTTAAATGCCCCCCCAGACCCGATTTTTAACTGTATACCCACTCTGATGGGTAATGACTATGTTAAATGCCCCCCCCCCCTTTGTTAACGCCACCCCACTATGAATGCCAACTCAAAGCGTGGCGAGCGCAGCGAGCCCGCGAGGGGCGGCGGTACGCGTCCTCCAACCTTTTCATACCCCCACTATCCATGTCGGCGTGGAGTTGAATTTATATAGTATGGCGAGCCCGAACTGTGGGGAGGGGCCGTGGAATATATGTGAAGTCATCCGCGGCCCCTCGCAGGGCTCGCTGCGATTGCCTCACTGCGCTCGCCTCGCTTCGGGCTCAGTGGCTCCCTGCGCTCGCCTCGCTGCGCTCGCCTCGCTTCGGGCTCGGTGGCTCGTTGCGCTCGCCGCGCTATATAATAGCAACTCCATGCCCACAAGGATAGTGGGGGTATGAAAAGGTCGGAGGACACGTACCGCAGACACTCGCGGGCTCGCTGCGCTCGCCACGCTTCGGGTTGGCATTGATAGTGGGGTGGTGTTAACAATGGGGGGGCATTTAACATAGTCATTACCCATCAGGGTGGGTGTACAATCAGAAATCGGGTCTGGGGGGGTATTTAACATAGGAATCAGGCATTTGGGTGCCTGTACAATTAAAAATCGGGTCCAATCGCGTCGCATCGCATGCGATCACATCGCATGCGATCACATCACATGTGATGCAACGCAATTTTTTGGTTGTACAATGCCCTACGATGGAAAATGTGGGTGCCGTGATAACAACACAAGTACCACTTCTTTAATAAACAGGAATTGTGTTACTGCCTGGTTTACAGAAAGCAAGCTACAAAGTGTGCATCAGCAGAGCATGTGTCATTCAGCTTTTGTCATATGCTATTTTCAGTGCCTGAAATTCCAAACCATTGTTTTTAGATGTTATCACATCTTATATTTATATACACTACTACACTGTAGTATTGATTTCTAGTCTGTTACTTCAGAATCAGAATCACTTTATTGCCAAGTATATCAGTGCACACAATACACGAGGAATTTGTTTCCGATAACCGCTGCTCCCATACAGTATACATACATAACAGACTAATACCAAACAGGACCGATAAACGTGGGGGAGGCATTCTGGTTGCTAGGTACATGTGTAAATTTTTAGTTGCAGATAGGGTGGGATGACCGTCCATTGAGTTTATTAGGGAAATTGCTTGCGGGGAAAAACTGTTCCTGTGTCTGAGATCCGAACCGATGATTTTTTCTGCTGTTTTTACATTTCATTATAATCTCTTCCTGTCGTGAGCTGAGGCCGAGCCATACCAAACTATAATGGAGGTACTGATCACGGATTGGATAATAGCTGAGTAGAAGAGCACCAGGAGTTCCTGCGGCAGTTTGAACTTCCTGAGTTGGCGTAGGAAGAACAGCCTCTGCTGGGCTTTTCCCACAATGGCGTCTATGTTGATGCTCCACTTAAGGTCTTTGGCAATCGTGGAGCCTAGGAATCTGAAGGATTCCACTACCACTACTGCACTCCCCTAAACTGTTAGTGGGGGAGCGTAAGGGGGTTCTTCCTGAAGTTTATGATTATCTCAACTGTCTTTGATGTATTCAACTTTAAGTGATTAGCCAATTCACCTCTTGCCTGTAGGCAGACTCTACTCCATCTGTGATCAGACCAATTAGCGTGGTGTCATCTGCGAATTTGATGAGTTTTACTGATGTGTCCTCAGCACTGCAGTCCTTGGTATAAAGAGGTAAGGGGGAGAGGACACACCCTTGGGGGGCTCCCATGCTGGTGGATCGTATGCAGAGGTGAATTTACCCATCCTGACTCTCTGCTCCCCTTCCGTTAGGAAGTTTAACATCCACGAGCATAAACCTTCCATGATGCCTAGTTGTCGTATTTTTAAGTCCAGCAGGCCTGATAGGATGGTGTTGAATGCCGAGCTGAAGTCCACAAACAGTATCCTCGCATACTTTCCTGTTGCATCCACATGCTGCAAGATGTGATGCAACCCCAGGTTCACCACGTCCTCTGCTGATCTGTTGGCTCTGTAGGCAAACTGGAGAGGGTTGAGGAGGAAACCCACTGTGGACTTTATATGGGCCAGTACCAGCCGTTCCAACGTCTTAATCACCACCGATGTCAGTGCTACAGGCCTGTAGTTGTTCAGTTTCGCAGATGCTGCAAGTTTGCACAGGGATGATGTTCGAGCTCTTTAAGCAGGCTGGCACTACACCGTGTCAAGTGACTTGTTGAAGATGGCTGTGAAGTTTGCAGCCAGTGGAGCCGCACATGTTTTTAGGGCAGATGGAGATCCGCCATCAGGCCCCAGAGTTTTCCTGGACTTCAGCCATCTGCAAAGCATTGTAACTTTTCTGATGTCCGCCTGAGGAATTTGCACAGCGTCAAGTGAGCTTGAGGGAGCCGCCATCCCAGCAGGGTTTGTCGCCGCTTCTGTGTGCCTCTTCCTTGGTGAGATGTAGCTTCCTTAGCTTAGCTGTAAACCAGGGCTTGTTGTTAGCATAGATGCGGACAGGTTTTGATGACACACACAGTTCCTCACAGAAGTTGACGTATGCCGTTTCAGTCTCAGCTAAGTCATTGAGGTCGTTAGCTGCAGACTCAAAAACATTCCAGTCGGTGCATTCAAAGCATGCTTGCAGGTGTTGTTTGTTTTCGCTGGTCCACCTCCTCGGCCACTTGACGACCGGCTTGGCAGATCTCACTATTTGCTTGTAGGTGGGAAGTAGGTGTACCAGGCAGTGGTACACTTTATAATGTGGCAGGTGTTGTGACCTATGTTTCCAAGGCATTAATACTTACTTGTAATAAACGTATATAACTTTTGTTTGTTAATGTAAGGTATCCTATTTTATATGGGTTTGATATAATAGAGCTACAGAAAATACACAGTCAAAAGGTAGATCACATATGGTTGCCACTTCCTGCTAGCAGGAGTCTGAGAATGTCTGTGTTGGCAGTTAATTTTATAGAGAGTCATAAATTAATTTTATTGTGATTTATTTTAATTTTTTGTATTTGTGTGTGTGTGGTCCACATGGATGATAAATGCAGCAAACAACTTGTGTCAACCATTTGTATCACCCATCATCATGTAAATCTTTGTATCTGTCAACTATAAACACAGATGACCTTTTACCTTTCAACTTTTTTTTTTTTAATTAAGTCTTTATTTGTATTTCCACATATCACAACATCACATAAAAAAAATTTCATCCGGTAATCAAATCACAATTTACAATTTACATATACAAAAAAAAAAAAACGAAGACACACGAACCCCCAGACAAGAATCCATACACTCTTCCACACATACATAATACCATGTCCACCAATACCACCTTTTGACCATGTCAGTCGGTTGACCATGTCTAGCTAATGCATGTCGAACATATGGGGTCAACCAATTGACTGTCTAACTAGACACTGTCTATCCACTGACTGGAACCCATTTTATTTTTTAGTTTACTAATTTGTTGCAATTTGTCTTAATGGCATGTTGAGTGGCCAGTGCAGATTATAAGGGGTACATTTGCTAAAGCTTGTATAAATTAAAAGAGGGGATGTGGCCCCAACCAATCAGATTCATTTTCTAGGATGTAATAGAGAAATGATAGACAACATCTGATTGGTTGATATGGGCAACGTCACCTCTTTTCACTTTTAGAAGCTTTATTAAATTACCCCTAAGTGACATTTTGGGTGACATTCTATGGAGTGAGATAAATGCGCATGTTTTTATATCGCACCACATCGCACTTTTGAAAATCGCAAGATTGGCCAGTTTTTCGCATATTTAATGAGATGCGAAAAACGGGCCAAATAGTGCGAATAGGTGTAATTTGGTGCGATTTCTTTAGTCCTGAAAATGTGCGATTTTCAGGTCTGAAAATCGCACGTTTGCAGAAAATCGCAATTTAAAAAAAAAAAACAGCGCGGGGTCCCCCGCCAGAGCATAACCAGCCCCGGGCTCATTGAGCCGGTGCTGGTGACATCAAATCAGGGTCCCCGACAAATAGGGGTCCCCTTGATTTAATGAAACCAGCACCAGGCTCAAGGTCCGGCGCTGGTTCCCGAAATACGGGGGACAAAATGACTAGGGACCCCCCGTATTTTAAGAACCAGCACCAGACCCAACCAGCCAGCAGGGTAATGCCACAGCCGGGGGACACTTATTATATAAGGTCCCGCGGCCAAAGCATTATCCCCCTGGCTGGTCAGCATGGGCAGGGGTCCTGGGGAAGTGGGGAACCCCCCAATGAAGGGGTCCCCCCCCTCCAGGACTTACCAGCCCATGCTGATGCAAAGTGTAAAAAAAAGATTAAAAACGATTGTTTTCTACTGTAGAACTATGAGTCCCAGCAAGCCTACCCCGCATGCTGGGACTTGGAGAACCACAAGTCCCAGCATGCGGGGCATTAAAGGGCCCGCTGGCACTTGTAGTTCTACAGTACAAAAAATAGTTAAATAAAACACACTGACACAGAAGAACGATACCCAGCGCATTAAGTCCAATGTCTTTAATGCATATAACAATGTCCAATAAGTCCCACAATGTGTGCTGCTCCACTTGTCAGATCCACCACGAATCCACAAAGGTATGCGTGCAAAAAGAAGGTAAATAAAGCGCACAGTCAGTAATAAATATAACACAATTTTACTATAAAATACTGACGTACATTAAAGGGTAAAACCAGCAATGCTTGCCAGGGAGTAGACGGGCAGTGCGGCAGGACGGTCAGAGTAGAAACAGCCGTAGGCGGTGATCAGTCGCCGGTAGGAACCTCATCAAACAACCGCTCACTCGAATCAACTCCTTCAGATCGACATGGACTGCAAAGACGCCACAGCGTCAGGATCACTGGAAGCCACGCCCAACGCGTTTCGTCACAGGTTCGGACTTCGTCACTGACACCCTGAAAAATAAAAGTTTAATACATACATAACACACACACTGATACTTACCTACCTTGAGCCCGTAGGTCGGTCCCTGGATCCTGGGTCCGGGCTCCTGGACAGAAGAGTCCGGTTCCGGGGCCTTGGTCCTGGTTCCGGGGCTGGTCCGGGGTCCTGGGCTCCAGGGCTGATGTCTCCGGGGTCCAGGATCCGAAGTAGTCCAAAAGGGGTTCCTAAGGAAGGAAATCCTACTCACCTGGTCCCCAGCGACAACCTCTGCTTCCTCTCCGGCAGACGCGCTGCTCCCGGCTGGTACCCGCTCACGGACTGGAGAGGCGCAGAGATGTTTCATCTTCCGCGCCTTTCCTCCAGATGATTCTATTGGCCGCCTAGCGGCCAATCAGGAGCAGACTTTCTCGGTTCCTGATTGGCGATTGCCGAGGTCGTCGCCGGGGACCAGTTGAGTAGGATTTCCTTCCTTAGGAACCCCTTTTGGACTACTTCAGATCCTGGACCCCGGAGACATCAGCCCTGGAGCCCAGGACCCCGGACCAGCCCCGGAACCAGGACCAAGGCGCCGGAACCGGACTCTTCTGTCCAGGAGCCCCGGACCCCTGACCCAGGATCCAGGGACCGACCTACGGGCTCAAGGTAGGTAAGTATCAGTGTGTGTGTTATGTATGTATTAAACTTTTATTTTTCAGGGTGTCAGTGTGTTTTATTTAACTATTTTTTGTACTGTAGAACTACAAGTGCCAGCGGGCCCTTTAATGCCCCGCATGCTGGGACTTGTGGTTCTCCAAGTCCCAGCATGCGGGGTAGGCTTGCTGGGACTCATAGTTCTACAGTAGAAAACAATCGTTTTTTAATCTTTTTTTTACACTTTGCATCAGCCCGATGCCCACCGCCCAGGGGCATCGGGGACAGCCCCGGACTTTCAGCATGGGCTGGTAAGTCCTGGAGGGGGGGGTCCCCTTCATTGGGGGGGTCCCCACTTCCCCAGGACCCCTGCCCATGCTGACCAGCCAGGGGGATAATGCTTTGGCCGCGGGACCTTATATAATAAGTGTCCCCCGGCTGTGGCATTACCCTGCTGGCTGGTTGGGTCTGGTGCTGGTTCTTAAAATACGGGGGACCCCTAGTCATTTTGTCCCCCGTATTTCGGGAACCAGCGCCGGACCTTGAGCCTGGTGCTGGTTTCATTAAATCAAGGGGACCCCTATTTGTCGGGGACCCTGATTTTATGTCTCCAGCACCGGCTCAATGAGCCCGGGACCCCGCGCTGTTTTTTATTTTATTTTACCTGTTTAAACTTTTTTTTACACCAGAACCCTGCACAGATTGCAATGATCTGTGCAGGGTTCTGGCTAATTCGCCCATCAGAACCTGGTCTGATTTTTGGGCGAATTATAGACACAGTTTATACAAATCACATACCATTAAATATGCGATTTGTATACTTTTTAATGTGAAAACATCTGGATGCGATGTGCTGCGAAAAGCAGCCATCGCATTTCCAGTGTGTCCAACTTGTTGGCCAAAATCGCACTTTTTTCACATTTTCGCAGCTCGTTAAATATGCGAAAATGGAAAAAAATGCGATTTCTGCCGTTTTTGCGAAAAAAATCGCCAAAGTCAGATTATCTCACTCCATAGAATGTCACCCTTTATATTTAAATAGCTGAGTATTTTACAGCTTATTAACCCTTTGCAGTCCAAACTTGTTTGCAATTCAAACAGTCTGGATCAAATATTAAATGAATTGTAATTTTTTTTGGTACTGCTTTCCTAGCATGGGGCCTGTCTCATTGATTGTATGCCTTAAGTTTAAGGTACTTAAGGCATACAATCAACACGATGGACCCGATTTTTTAATCTCATGGATCTCATGCATCCATAAGATGCATGAGATCCATGAGATCCATGAGATAAAAAATCGTGAGCCACCAATAACCATTGTTAACGCCACCAGCACTATCAACGCCAACCCGAAGCGTGGCGAGCACAGCTAGCCCGCGAGGGCGGCGGTACGTGTCCTCCGACCTTTTCATACCCCCACTATCCACGTCGGCGTGGAGTTTATTCTATACAGTGTGGCGAGCGCAGCGAGCCACCGAGCCCAAAGCGTGGCGAGCGCAGCGAGCCCCTCGAGGGGACGCGGACTATTTTACATGTATTCTGCGTCCCCTCGCCGGGCTTGCAGCACTCGCCACACTCGCCACGCTTCGGGCTCGGTGGCTCGCTGCACTCGCCACACTATAAAAAATCCTCTCCACGCTGACGTGGATAGTGGGGGTATGAAAAGGTCGGAGGACGCGTACCACCGCCCCTCGCGGGCTCGCTGTGCTCGCCAAGCTTCGGGTTGGCGTCAATAGTGGGGTGGCGTTAACAATGGGGGGGCCATTTCACCCATGAGGGGGGGTTAGTAATTAAAATTGGGGTTTGGGGGCCTTTTTACATTGATTCCAATGTAAAAATCTCGTCGATTGCATCATCTCATGCATCTTATGCCGCACAAACACATAAGATGCATGAGATGCTTGCAATGTAAAAATCTAGTCAATCTCGTCGATCGCGTTGATTGCATCATCTCATGCATCTTATGCCGCACAAACACATAAGATGCATGAGATGATTGAGATATCAATACAATCTAGATCGTGGGCGCCGTGCTAGGAAAGCAGTACCTTTTTTTTTTTTAATGGTTTACATTGAATATTGAACAATGTTAATGTACTTATTTTAAAGCTTTTCACCATTGGATCTGCTACTAGCGCTAGGGCTGTTGAGCTTGACTAGACATTGGACCTGAAAGGGTTAATATAGACTATATCAATTTCCAAACATGAATTCATGACTGGGTAGAAATTCCCTTCACATTATTTTTCTATAAATAAAAGACTCATGCTTTATTCTAAATTCTGCATATGTGGTAGTGTAAAAGCTATTTGTCAGCACTGTATACTTATGGGGAATACCGATGGCGAGTTTTAGTGGCAATCTTCTCTAAAAGGACAGCTAGTTATATTTAATGCTCTGTTCAATTATTACATTATTCACCAGATATTACTGTACTCTTTTCTAGATAAATGTGTAATAAGCATCTATAATAATGGCACATAATCAATGTATCTCTGCTACTGTTGACATATAGCCTGAATGAGTGTACATTCTTCATTCTGTAGCCGTTTTTTGTGTTCATTCCCTACTGTAGCAGCCAGTTCTAGAGCATGTCGCAATGTATCACCATTCTCATAGACCCCGATAAAGAGCTCAAATAAAACATAAACGTGTTTCATTTTTACTGCACCATTTTTTTTAAGTCGAGTTTTAGTAGCACTTAGCACATACAGGAAGATATTTAGTTGCTTGCTTCATCTGCAAACCGTTTCTCTTTTTTATTGTCATGATACATATATTTTACATCGTTTCACATCCACTTGGAAAGTGTCAGTGACTACATAGGGGCTTTGCTGTTGTCTAAAAGCTATTTATGTGGTATACTGATTGAAGTACAAATTCTTTAAAATCGGGCATTAATGAAAGTTTGTTTTAATGTATCTATGCTATCCGTAGTCAGGAGTTATAGTTACGAAGTAATAGAGGATAAAGTCTTGCGCCATAAACATTGGCACATTAAACATGACGCACTGTACTGCAATTTCCACACTTTTGGATGGTAAGGTTCAAATGATGAACATAAAGACAAATGCAATATACTAAGTAATACAGACATCAAAACATAATTTAAATAAAAAGAGCAAATAACTGCATTTACACAAAAACACACACAGACTACCTTCTGCATCTGAGATGTGTGCAGTCTTTTCTTCTGTTGACACATGCTTGTTGGAAATCATTGCCATACAATCAACGCTTACTTGTATTGTCAATGCTCACTAACATTGTTCACTTTTCAGAAGTCAAAAATAATGAATAATATATTTTAAAAAGCTAAGAATACTAATATGACAACCCATGAATACAAACATCTAGACCTATGGCCCTTATTCTGGTTCACTCGCAAAGCCAAATTCCTTCTCAAATGGACAAAACCATGAAACAAAAGAACTCAACCAAATCTAAATCTCTCTGCACATGTTACATCTGCCCCCCCCCCCCCCCCCTGCAGTGCACTTGGTTTTGGCCATTTGAGAAGGAATTTGCCTTTGCGAGTGAACCAGAATAAGTGCCTATGTGTAATAGCGGGTCTGAGGGATGGTTATCGGGGATTATGCTTTGCCATCTATAAGGGATAATTGGATAGCCTGCTGTGAATCCATGATCCGCGGCTAATTGAATATCCCAAAAATGTCATAACATATATAGAAATCTCCATATTGTATGATGCTAAAAACAAATACCTTTTATTTTCTGTAGATATTAAAGAAGTCATGCACAGAAATTTTGACTGTGGATCCATCATCGGTCTGTGTTGGTGGTAAGAATATTGATGTTCATATTACCTTTTACTGGCTGCAGGGTATACTAACTTGTTTTTAGTTTTATACTACTAGATACTATATTGTGCTATCTTCACATAAAGTAAAACTTCCCTGCTCTGGCTATTCTGTCTTACAGCCAAATAAATATTCATGCAAAGATATTTTTTATGGAAAGGATGTTGATCTGGAAAAATAAATAAAAGTGATTGAGGATAACTACATTAAACGTATTCAATGCAGAAAATGTTACATATTTATTTATTTTTAATATTACTCTGGCCTCCACTCATTTCTTCCAACACTCTACAGTTACCAGTTTTAATATCATTCTGCACAGTTCCATCTCCATTTTTATCGTAGTTTATTGACAGTTCAGCTGCTGACAACATTGTAATCGGCATGCTAGGTTAGGCTAAAAAAGTGAAACATTTCTGTGTTACGTGTTCATAAAAGGAAACACAATGCTGTACAAGGCATAAAAATGATCAAAAGAGCATTAAAAAAGCAAAAGCAGCTGGGAAGGTGGCAAGTGCGGAGTTAGCTCTATAGTGAGCCATAAACATCTTTTCAGCCATTTCTTAGCAATAGCAATAACTGCATGACTTTTCCTTGTTTGTGCAAGCAAATGGCTCCAAGCGGTTCAATGTTATCTTTATTATTTTATATTCTAGAAACAAAAGTACTCATTGATATTATGTATAGAATAGTTACAGTGGGGTATTTGCACTTTTGAAAACTATCATCTAAATACAGTATTTTAATATGTTAAATTTCAGTTTACTGAATGACAAAAAACATCTGTTTCTTTAAGACGTGTGCTTATTGTGTGTACAGATAGAAGCATAATAAATCCGCACAAGTACATTAGCAAATTGATAAATGCACCCCATTCCTTCTCCATGTCACTATTATTATTATTATTATTATTATTATTATTATCATCAACACTGGTTACATTTATATCACTTTGTTGGAGGCAAATAATTTTTTTAAGGTATTAACATTCTCAATTATATGTTACCAGACCAGCTAAGCAGGTGTCTTAACCTGTAGCAACCAAAGACGTGGTGTGGAGCAGGCTCATGTCCCCACGGCCCTCCCACCACACACAAACACAATCACACACACACACAAACAGACACACACTTTTATATAGATTCACACACAAAAATATACACACACAAACATGCACACATGCACAGACATATATACAAACACATAGGTATACACATAAGTAAATACATTTACACACATAAACACAGACACATAGACATATACTGTACACATATACACACATATATCTACACACATATATATATATATCAAATTTAGGGCGTAGCCACATAATAGTACCAATTCACACTACACTACACAGTACTGCCTCTTAAGGCCCATACACACTGAGCTACTTTGAGCTTAAAGTCGCTCAAAACAGCAGATTTGAGTGTCTTTCAGCTCAAAGCCGCCCAGTGTGTATGGGCCTGCGATGAGCGCTGCTGCACGCTCCCGCAACATCACCTGGAAAGCCATTCATCGGCTGGTTATACCAGCCGATGAGCGGCTTTCAGGATGGCGTTGCATAGCGCTGCGCTATGCAACGCCGTCCTCCCCCCCTCCGTCAGCGCCGGGCAGGGGAAAAGCTGCTCAGTGTGTATGCACTGAGTGGCTTTCCCCGCATCGATGAACGCTATCATCGCTGTCCATACACGCTGGGCATAGTCGCCCAGTGTGTATGGACCTTTAGACACACTGCGCCAGATAGAACCCCTTATACACACTGCATCATTATACATTGTGCTACACACTGTAATGCCCATTACCCATTTTGTCATACACCATATTGCCCATTACACATTGTGTCACACAGTGTGATTCCCAGTACACATTGTTCCACATACCGTGAAGCCCATTAAATATTATGCCACATTAATGCCGCTTACCTAAATGCTCATTGCTATGGCGTTTCTTGCTAAATGCCAGGGGCTTCATGCTCAATGCCAAGGGAGTTTCATGCTTGTTGCCAAGGGAGATTACATGCTCATTGCTAAAGAGGATTACATACTCATTGCCAAGGGGGATTAAATGCTCATTGCCCTAGGGTAGTTAAATGCTCATTGCCAACGGGGAGTGAAATGCTATTGCTAAGGGAGGGAGCAAAATATCATTGTCAAGGGGGAGTAAAATTCTTGCTGCCAAGGGGGAGTAACATGCTTGTTGCCAGGGGGAAGTGAAATGTTTGCTGCCACGGGGGAGTAAAATGCTGCGGTCATCCAAGCAGAATTGACAGCAGTGACAGCTGGGCAGAGAGCGGTCGGCTGTCCGGCTGTCTTCAGAGCAGTTGGAGGCTCCTTATTGGCTGCTGGACCACGAGGTCTGATTGGCTCGTGAATCAGCAGAAGTTTTCAAATATCCACAGACCTTCTCTGAGGACAGCCCACCGCTTTCTGTCCAGCTGTCACTGCTGTCATTTTTGTCCGGCTCGCTGCATCTGTCCCCGTTACCGCAAGCAGTTGCTGAGTAAGGCGTCCTAATTACTCTGGCATGAGTAGTCCGCGTATCGGCAGGGCTGCACCTGGAGGAGAAAGTAGCAGAGGTCAAGAGAGAAGAAGTGGAGATGATAATCGAACTAAAAAGAGCTAATGAGCTTAAATAAAGAGGATGTATAAAGAGAAAACAGAACCATGGGGACACTTACTGTTAGAGGAAGTGGGGAGGAGGTGTAAGGGGAGAAGGAACAGATAGAGAGGTAGGAGGACAGCCAGGGCAGGGCAGGATCATGCAGAATAATTAAAGAGCAGTGGACCTTGGATTTGACAGCAATTGTAGACTTTCATGGGTTCAGTATTAGTAGAATGGAGAGGACAGAATCCAGAAGTGGGTCAAGCAGGGAGTGGAGGCGGTTGTAGACAATACACTGGATGTGTTTGGAGGCAAAAGGAAGGAGAGCGTTGGGTTGGTAGTTGGAGAGAGTGTTGGGATCAAGGGTAGGTTTTTTTAAGAATATGGGGGACAAGTACATGGATGAATGCAGGGGGAACAGTGCCAGATGAGAGGGAGATATTGAAGAGATGGGAAAGATATGAATAGTAAAAAGGAGAGGGTGGCTTAGGTCATTATACTGTACATTATTTCTGCAGCTGAAAATTGCACAGGTCGTTGTAGCTCTTATCCCAGGTCACTCACCTTTCTTGTCGGCAGATAAGTAGAAGATATTGTTAAGTTAAGTTAATGGTTCCAGTACCCTAAATAGTATTTTCTACATTATATATGGTTATTTCTTCAGAGGAAAGATAAAGCTAGATGTCTCCATATGGGATGCTATTATCAGTCTGTGTTCTGTGTGTATGCTCTTTGATCCCATTGGGTTTAGGACATTGGAGAGTTGGAGTACACAGAGCCACACTTTTAGATGCTATTTAACAGTACAGTACTTAATAAAATACAAATGCTAGTGCTATCACAATGCATTAATGGTTTGTATTTGATGAAAAGTTATAAAGTGTTGTAACACCAATACTATGCTAGTCGCATTGCTTAATTTAATTTACCTGCATAGGTTATCGTTATAAAAAAATCCATGATATTTTAATACAAAGGTATAGATGTACAAAACCTTCAGAGAGTGATAGAGTGCTGAGAGATAATGTACTATCCAACCCACTCCTAACTGATATTTTTCCCCAAAAAGGGGTTTATTCAAATGGTGGTGAAAAAGCTACACTTTTCTCAGTTTTTTTAGGCAAATTGGAATTTGTCCTATTCAAATGGAGGGCTGATATTTCTGCAATGTCAAAAAACACCTGGAACAGCAAATTAGCCACCGTTCCAGGTGTTTTTGACACTTTCTGGGCAAAATTGTGTCTGTTTTCTACAGTGTTTAAGGCATTTTGCCACCCACCCCTTGGAAAAAAGTGAAAAGTCATGGGCAAAAAAATCCTTCAATAGCAGGAAACGGCTGATTTTGAATAGTCAGGCACCAAATTAGTTCTGTTTTCCTCGGCTATCCAAAAAATGAAACTGTTCGACTACCCCCATCTGCAACATGGCAATGAGTAACTGATTAGTACTTTCCAATTTATCACTCTTAGTACATATGGTCCTATATAATCTTTATATTTAAGATGAAGGTTGAAGAATACTGTCAGCTAATTAAGATTTGTGGTTTAAGGCAGTGGTTCCCAACCCTGGTCCTCAAGTACCCCGAACAGTGCACGTTTTCCAGGTCTCTACACAGAATCACAGGGGACATAATTAGCTCCACCTGTGGAATATTTTAAAATGTGTCTGAATAATGAGTGCGCCTGCTGGGTGACCTGGAAAACATGCACTGTTGGGGGTACTTGAGGACAGGGTTGGGAACCAATGGTTTAAGGAATAGGTTATGGATTGCCAAGATTTAATATATAAAGATGGATGTTTTAGTGTACAAGTGACCATTTCACATTTATTTCACACATGTTGCCTATTAAGCTTCTATTTTATTCTGTTTTTTTGGGCCCTTTTTATTGAAAGCACTTGGTGTTTTATCTGCACAAAATTATCTGGTTTATCGTGTCATTTTAAATGAGTAATAGTATTTTTTACTGAATGACCACTGGTGTATATACATCAGTACCAGCGGCTTAACAATAGCCCCGCAGACCCCACGATAGTGGGGAGGCGCTGAGTAAGTGAGGATGCCAGGGGTCTGCGGGGCTATCGCTGCGCTGCAAGACCTACCTTACCCCCTGCCCCCCCTGCTCGCGACCACTGTCGCCGGGACCTGCAGATCTACTTCTCTGCACCGGTCACGGCACTCCTAGTGGCCTCTGCTCTGCATCTTAATGAAAAATGACCTTCACAAAATGTACGCCCCCCTTACAGCAGACACCTTAATAACGGTCTACTGTTAGGGGGCAGCCATTTTGTGAAGGTCATTTTTCATTAGGAGCCAGTCCAGGTGACGCGCCGGGACCGCAGACAAGTAGATCTGCGTGTCCCGGCCACAGACCTGGCGGCAGCGGTGGCAAGCGGAGGGGTAAGGCAGGGCTGGGGGGAGCTGCCAGCCAAAATTCCAGCAGGGGGGGGGTACTGATTTTGTAGTTACGCCACTGATCAGTACAAATTGGTATACTGTATATTATCCAGCTTGTTTATATGTAGAGTAGGCTTTATATTGTGTTTATAAATGATGCTGTGATTTCAGTTTAATACAATGCTTTTAGAATAATATTTATTTAATTCTTTATACAGTATGTACCTTCATAGCTTTTCATTTCTAACTTGCAGCAGGTCTTCATTTCCATATTTTTGGGAATCTTCTTTTGTTGAGGCTGGCAGAAGCCTTTTCAATGAGCAGCTTTCCTGTCTGCTATGTGTAGGAGGGAGCATTCTTGATTCTTGGTTAATGTATTACTGTAGAATATATTTATACACCTGAATTTACATAGTATTAACTAATTGAGCACACAAATACTGTAATGAAGAACACAATGGTAGTACAGATGTAGCCATGCTCCTTGTGGCTATGATATGGCCGCTAGTGCACACATGGCGCAGTAAGTCACACTCAAGACTCGAATATGGCACTCACAGTTTGTAGGGATCGCAGGCTCTTTCAATTCAAATATCCGGTGCAGGGTCAGATTCAGTAATATATCCAGGCATTATCATCCTCAAGCTTATCAGATAAGTAAAGCAGTGGGACTATGGGCAGATCTAGCTATAATAAAAGAAACACCCCCTGAAATATGGGGCGCCAGCACGAGTCCAGTCAAAACGGTGGTGGACCGTCTTAGCACTGTGTATTGTATTATCATGGATATTTGAAACTCTGCGACCTGTGTTCTAGGCCAGTGGTTCCCAACCCTGGTCCTCAAGTACCCTCAACAGTGCAGGTCTCCACACAGAATCACAAGTGACATAATTAGCTCCACCTTTGGATCTTTTCAAATGTGCCTGAATAATGAGTGCACCTGCCGGGTGACCTGGAAAACGTGCACTGCTGGGGGTACTTGAGGACCAGGGTTGGAAACCACTGTTCTAGGCTAAAAATTACAAGCCAATATTTGTCAATGCATATAAAAAAGATACAGTGTTTTATTACATACAATTAAGGGGGAGGGATACAAGAAATTCACATAAAAACACAAGGGGCGAAATGTAATAGGGTGAGAGTTTCAGAAAGTGAGAGATTTTGGGAGTTTTCCCATGTTTTTTTAAAGCAGCAATCAATTTCACTGCAAAACCAGGTTGATTTTGCCATGTAATAGATTTCTGCTTTAAAAAACATGGGAAAACTCTCCCAAAATCTCTCACTTTCTGAAACTCTCACCCTATTACATTTGGCCCAAGGTGTTTTTAAAAAAAAAAGCACAGTAGATATATAAGAACAACTTTCATATGTGAGGTAAAAAGATATCAAAAGAACGCTTTAGCATACACTGATGTTAAGATATCTTTATACCCCTATTGACCTACAGATCACAGTGCATGGACGGATCATATTACTAGCTACCACCTTGGTTTTATTAGTGTTTATACCTATTTTTACTACTCACATGTCCAAATAATAGATGATTGAACAATTAAGTGACAGGAAGTGAGGTAATCCTGCCCTTCTGAGAAATAGAAGCTCTTGCCAGTTTGTCCCCACCCCTTGAGGAAGTCATTAGTGATGAAACATGTTGGGCAGCTTCTGAGACCTACCTCACCTTTACCTATAAGCTAAGAGTTCTTTTGATATCTTTTTACCTCACATATGAAAGTTATTCATTTACTGTGCTTTTTTTTTATTTTATTTTTAAAAACACCTTGTGTTTTTATGTGAATGTCTTGTACCTCTCCCCCTTATTTGTATATAATAATCCCATGTATCTTTGTTTTATATGCATTGACACCTATTGGCTTGTGATTTTTAGCCTAGAACACAGGTCGCCGAGTTCCAAATATCCCTGATAATATATATATATACACACACATTTTGAACACCGGCACTTCATCACCCCAAGGGCTATCCCACTTAGGTGCCTTCTGTACAGGGACGTGGCCTGGTGTGGATAGCAGTACACAAACCAGTGACATTCTGAGGCTTGTATTGTGAAGAGACGTGTAGTTTAATTGATCAATTAAACTACACGTTTCCTCACAATACAAGCTTCAGAGTGCCGCTGGTTTGTGTACTGCTATATATTTGTGGAGGAGGAGGATGCTGGGGAGGTGTCTCAGCGTAAAGGAAAGAAGCATAGCATGTCTAAATTTATACATGCTGAGAGGTGCGCACTGGTGCATATTATACTCAAATACCGGCTCCAGCTGTTTGTCCTGAATGTTTCTGGGGCCCGCAAATCCGCCATTTGGGACAACGCGGTGGAGGTGGTTAATGCGGAGGGCAGCACAGTCGGTTCGCGGCAGAAGTGCAAGAAGCGATTCTATGATATAAGGCGCCTGGTCAAAAGGAAGCTGGCGGATGAGGCCAAACACAAGCTCCGCTATGGTGGAACTGTGCCCTCCACCATAGAATTCACTTCATTTGAAAAAGAGCATGTTTGTGCTGGTACCACCTCAGAGCATTGAGCCCCCTGGCTTCATTGACTCGGATGCTGGTGTGTATTACTGATCATGTGACTGCCTTGTAATTCACATATCTCATGTTTTGCGTAAACAGGGTCATGCATATGCAAATTTGAATTGCATTGGCAGGTTACAGTACAACCATTGCTTTTAATGTTGTTTATCATTGTTTATCATGTTTGCGGAGTATTCTGGATTTTGGATACACCCAGAAGATGTGCTAGGTGTTTAGGCAGCAACTACCAGAGCCCCGTAAATTGGGATGTGGGCTCGTGTTAGGGTGGCAAGTATAGCTTATGGCCCCTTGGTGCTAGGCCATGGCACAGAAAAATTGCCTCCCCACCTTCCCCGCAGGTTCCCTCTTCTGCATAGGCAAAAGTTGGTAGGTATTGTGCAGTTGTTTTTAAAGGATAAGATTCATTCTGATTGTCACATTAGTTGTTCTGGGTGTAGGACTTCATTTAATTATTGTTTTGTTCTCACATCTAATGAAATTAGAGATTCAGTTAGGTTTTCATGCTTCTGTGAAGTTGTTTGCTCTTTTTCCTATGACATTTTCATTAGTTTGCGCACAATAGTGTATATTTTGCAAAATGTGCACAATGAATGTGGTTGCCACACAAGGAACTCACATTACCTTTATGAACACTGATTTAATGTTATTTATATGTGTAACAGATTGCACTATAGATGCTATTACAGACACACTTACACACTAGCCAGCCCTGCTATTAATCCGGCTTCAAACTCATCAAAGAGGACTGACTGCCTGAGGACAAAGGAGTCATGACATGAGCCAGGGTAGCCTGCAAAAACACTCCTGATCTTAAGGTTTGCATCACAGACCACCTGCACATTGATACTTGTGCTTCCATGATGGTTATTATAGGAATGTGATGTATCCAGAGTAGAGATGTGCAGGTTGATAGCCAATAAGATCCTGCTTTGAAATCAGAGTAAATCAGAGCCCGCACATCTCTAATCCCGAGGTGGTCTTAGCGGTATGTGTGTGCAGTCAATCGCACCGAGGACTTTGGGCATGCTTGTGATGCAATGAAATGCTACCTTAACATCATGCCACTATGTCTCCTGGCTTGGGAAGCAGATAGAGGCATCTATGTGTGGTTCAAAGGCTTGAAGCATCTGGGTCAGGTACCTGGACAGTGTGGGCTGTGAGATGCCAATGCCTCTGCCAGTGACTTGTTGAAAACTGCCAGTCGCCAGAAAGTACAACACAACCAGGAGTTTGTGCAGGCCTGAGACTGTGCGTGATCATCCGGTTGAAGGGTCTAGCTCCAGTCTAATGAGGTCATACAGATGGAGAATGTTGGTACGATGAAGCCGGAACATCTGTATAACCACATCATCCGACAATGCGTCTAGGCACAAATGATTATTAAATAAACTAGGTTATACGCAGTTTTGGGGTACCTGCACAAGCTGCTGATTTTGTTCAGTTTCATGACGGTGTCTTCTTTGGTGCTGCTGACAGGACATCAGGCATCTAATAGCCCACGCTGAAATGGTCCGGGAATCTAGAGATTTTGTCATGTTTGAAGCTGGGAAGTGTGTATGCGTGCTTAATGGCCTTTTATAAGGCACACATTTGTGAATTTGAGGAGCTGTGTGCTAATTTGTGAAGTTTTTCACACGTGTAAAATGCAAACGTGAAATACACTTAAAAATCAAGGTGTAATACAGTATGTAGTTGGATTTTTTACGAATTGTATGCATTTACGTCTTGTATACACACGTATTTGCAAATAGGAATTATTAGTAAATTTCAAAATAACATTTGATCAATGTAAAATGCCAGGCGTATTCTTTTGATGTCGTATAGATTGGTATTTTGTAAAAATACGAATACATTGAACTGCTGTAATAGTACAAAACACAAACGTAGTTTAACAAAAATAAAAATACACATGCATATACTACAATATGAATATGCAAAATACTGCCTTATTTTGCTTAGTGAATTTCCACCATTGTATTTTATAATTAAAAATCCTTTATATTTTATTTTTTTAGTTGAGTTTCAAGTTGTCTTGAGAGGGAATGGATTTTTATTTGGAAGAAACATAGATACTGTTGCGTGTTCTTACCATGTGAATGAGACAACAATCCGTAAGTATACAGGCCATCAGCACTGTAAATAAGCATGCTTTGTTGTTCACTGCGCCAAACATTATTAGATTGCAGGTGTAAAAGTGATTTCTCCATTGCAACCCTTCATAAGAAATATTGGGGTAGATTTATTAAGCTCGGTGAAGTAATAAACTGTCTGGTTTTTAACACCGTCCAATCAGCTCCTACCTGTCATGTTTCAAACCAGGCCTGTAACTTCACAGGTAGGAGCTGATTGGCCGGTGATAAAAACCAGACAGTTTATCACTTCACCGAGCTTAATAAATCTACCCCATTATTTTTTAACTGCACAACAGAAGGACTAATTTTTGCTGCATTGATTAGCATATATTTTGCTAATCAATAGAAAGATTTTTACATTGAACTTTCTTCTGATAGAAATCAGACTTTGAGTTTAGAATGAAGTGGTTAGGATGAATTACTCCTTAACCCCTTCAGTTGCACTCCCGAGAATTTTCCGGGTTATGCTCCAGTGCGCAGACTGGCAAACCTGGAAAATTCTCGGGAGTGCCTCTGCCTGCGCTCCCTCCCACAGGACAGTGCAGCTGATCTGAGTTCTGATATCAGCGCCACACTCAGCTTCAGCGGCTGCCCAGCTCCTTCTGCCTGGCCCTGCCTCCTTCCCCTGGCTGTGTGCGGTCTGACCTTGTAATGTCACTCCGGGTTGCCGGGGGCAGGGCTGGCCAGTGGCTGATGGACTGTTCAGCGGCGCTGCCCGGACACGGGGTTACAGTGGTGGTTTTTTTTTAGGGAGCATTCCCCAGAAAAAACTTGCCCGGTGGTGAGCGCTCCGTATAAAAAAAACTACCACTGAAGGAGTTAAAGCTGTTTTAGAATTATTTTATTAAAACAAAAAATTTCAGGTCAGATAGGTATTTTTTTCAAAGACGTATGACCTGTACATTACTTAGGGATGGAATAACAGGCACAAGTATTTGGTTGTGTATTATTGTTATATTTTTGACTGCAGATATAGGCCAGTATTCAATGCCTCAGATTTGCCGTATTTTACAGCGAATCTGGCAATTGGCTCATAAAAAACAATTTGCCCTATTCAATGGAGACAATTCACTGAAAATGAATATCTGTTGATATATTTGCCACAGTTCGCCGGTGGTTTTCAATGGGGTTTTTAGTCAAATTCGCAGAGAGTGTATTCAATGCTCAAATGGAGAACTGCTTTCTCCAGTGATTTTCACCATGTTTCACCGTTTTGCATTCGTCATCTTTTTTAAGTGAACTGGAATGTGATCTTTTAAAATAAAGTTTTTTATTTTTTATTTTTTTAGGGTGTCAAACAAATCTTTTTTTTCTGTGAAGGGGCATGCTATTTTTATTCATGTGCTTGTAGCACATGAATATATATTGAATTTATTTTTATTTTTTTAAACAATTTTTTTTTTTTACACATACGCCAGCAGGGGGTCGGGAGCCGCTCATTAATATTCATATATTCACTGCACTCTGGTCCTGATCATTGAAGGCATTATAAAGGGGGTGAGGAAGGGCTGGCAGCGAATGCACCAGCCCTCCGGAACCCGGCGATTGTGCAGCGAATCCAAAACAGGATTCGCTGCACAGGACGAATTAGGGCATTGAATACCTGCCATAGAATAAGCAGTATAAAAAGCATACAAGGTTTTTCCCTGTGTTTTGAATAAAGTCAAGTACACACATACTAGAAAAATGACTTTTAATATGTTGTGGTTGCTGTAGCCAATAGAATATCTTTAGTAGGGCATAAACAGTTAAGGAGGAAAATTAAGTTACCTGAAATTGTGATTAAAAAGTTTGTGATTTTTATTTTTTTACTTTTGCTTATTACAAGGAAGATATAAATATGTCTCTGCATACTTAAGATTAAACTGTTGCATTAATAGCAAAATGCATGACTACTTGTGGCCGCTAAAAATTACTGTGTTTTATATGTTTTTCTTTTTTTTTTTAAAGAAAATGATGGCTTTGAAATACAATTCATATTTTTATTTAAGGTTTTTGTAAGCTTTGTTTGTAAAAAGGAACTCCATACATGTATTATTTACAAACTCGTAGGGGTTTATTTACTAAGATGGGAGTTCTATTTCAGATCTACTTCTTATTTATTTAGCACCTTCTAGAAGATAATAGAATAGAATGGGATTGGTTGCCCGTAGCAACATCCCATCTTTGTAAATAAACCCCATGTTCTCCAATTCATAAAATATGTTTTTTTTTATTTGATCATGACATGTCTGTTGCCTTCTGGTGGAAGTATATATTAACATTTCTAACCTTCACTAATTATTTGTAATCTGGGAACATTCCTTAGTTTATTATACATTGATAGCAGTAATAACTGTGGCATACTATTCCCATCTCTATTTCCTACAAAAAAATATATATAATTTTGCTGCTCTCCACGAAGTATGGAAACCCATAGTCCTCATATACAAACAGGTCTGATTCATGGTTTCTACGCTCCCTAGGCAAAACATCAAATTACTGCCCCACGACCCCATACCCTCAAAAAGCAAAAAACTGGGTTGTTGCTGGGTTCACCAGGGTCTTTGTGCGATGTGAAAGGTATTTTTTAAATTTCCCAGATCCAGCAACCCGGCATTCTGACCCTGATTAAAAGAAGGGTTAATAATGGGTCAGACCGGGTTGTTGTGCAGTGTGAACGGGTAACCCGGGTCGAGCGACCCAGGTCCAGTTTACACTGTGGAGGAGGCAGTGCTTGGAGACAGCATCAGCTGCCTCCACCACCGCCCTCCAAAGACACACCGCTTCTCCGCCCCCATCTGATTTCAGCGACCTGGGTCGCTTAGGTCAGCTGCACCTTTCAAATCCCTGGCGTGACCCAGCATTTGCAAAGTGAAAGGGGTATTATAAATTCATAGCAGTTCAACTGCCACTGTATGCATCAAGTTTAACAAGGATGCATTTTTCAGTTACCTGCCGCTGCCTAATGTTAAAGCTAGCCCTGTAAACAACAGTATTTCTTTCAAATAAAGGTGCTTATTTAAAAGTTTTAAGACCTACTGTATATTTTGACGCAGATATTCCAAAATACTATTTAAGAGAATTGACCTGTACACACATTTTTGCTTCAGTTTGGCTTTTCAATGCAGCATTTAGAAGTGTTAACACTCTGGGGGTGCTTTGGTTTTCCCTGACAGTCCAAAAACATATTTGTAGGTTCATTTGCTTTTGATAAATAATTAAATTTTGTGTATGTGTGTCCACATTATGGAATTTAAGTTGTAAGTTCTGTGGACTGATGTGAATGACTGAAATGTTCTATATAAAGTGCTGTATGTGCTATATAAATAACAGTTAATAAAATAAGTAATATTTGAAGTGCTTACCCTAAATATATTCACAGATCAATGGCATACTTGGCTACTATCTTGGATTTATTTGATGATAAACCACCAATAGCAGGTGATTTTACCATCCAATGTGGAGAACCATTGGTACTCCACAATTGATGATACAGAGCCAAACCACCCCCCCCCCCATGTTACTTTTTATTTCTGCTTGGTGCTGGGACATGGAGCCTAGCTCTTCTTCTGACCCACTAAGCCCTACACCTAAGCTCTGATTGTCCCACAGCCCATTGAGTAAACAGACAGGATAACCATCAGTTGGAAAATGATTGATGGTTCCCCTGTGGATGGTTTCATACCATCAAGGTCCCATTTTTCTAGAGATCTGTGCATGCATAGTAGGGTCTGAGTGCTCTAGTGCTCAGACCCTACTACTCCCAGGAGAGAGGAAGGGACCCATCTGGAGTATCTGGAGTAACACACGGGCCTCCTCCTCTCTTAAAACGCACTGGGGGGAGGGCAGTTGCATCATCACACCCCTGACACCGTACACTGGGCTATAAAAACCGGTGGGCTCAGCCTAAAAGTTGACAACTACTCAGGCTGCATGGTTAATTCATACCATTAATTCATTCTTACCATGGTTAAGCCTGACTAGCCTCAAAATCAGAAAGGCTGTAGATGTTGTAAGTACAACTCATTTTAGAGTAGCACGTAATACATATGTGCATTGCAACTTATTGGCGGTGTTATACAAAATTACTGTTATACCCACAAATTAACATTATGCTAGGTGGAAGTTTTGAGATTGCATAATGTATGTTCTATTAAATGAAGACAAAATGGTTGACATTATTTCCTTTCTACATGTAGTTATCTGCCAGTGATATTTCCATACAATTCTTTCTGCAGATGGAAAGCCACTTACAGTTGAAGCTAACAATATAATTTGCCCAATCTCAGTACTTCATGAAGTTGGACAGTAAGTATTATTTACAAAAATGAACTACCAGAGAGATATGATTACTGTACATATACAATGGGTAAAAATGGAATGAAACAGGATAAGTGCAAGTGATACACATAAGCTTAAACTCAACATATAAGTAATTATACATATATCCTCACCACTCTCCTCCGGCTGTATTGAGATCTGTGATAGATTGCAGTGGCCGTGATATAGTTTGTACCTCATCATTATTTTATGAATTGCGTGGTCACAATGCCACGGATGTTGTTGCGTTGTTACATTAAGCAGTTAACAATATATTGCATAATTTTACTGCAGATCATAGTGTGTATAATATATCAGGGCATCGCATGTCACTGGTTGGTACACACAATTAATTCAGTTTATTGTACATGTAGGTTTTATTTGTATGTTTAGTTAATTCTAATTTATTTCCATATTCAGAGTTATTTTGTTGGACTTATATCCTATCTTTCTAGGCAGATCAAGAGTTAATTTTCCTACAGATATTTGATTATTATTGTTTTTATTGAATGCTGAATAAATGCATCTATTACTATTTTTGTGTTTGTTTTTACATAATAGACAACGTATGCTTATTGGGGTTATTCTGGTTCACTCGCAAAGGCAAATTCCTTCTCAAATGGACAAAACCATGTGCACTGCGGGGGGGGGGGTAGATGTAACATGTGCAGAGAGATTTAGATTTGGGTGAGTTATTTTGTTTCTGTGCAGGGAAAATACTGACTACTTTATTTTTACACTGCAATATAGATCTCACTTTGAAGTAAAACCCCACCCAAATTGAATTCTCTCATTTTACATCTTACACCCCTCCCTCTCCCCTGCAGTGCACATGGTTTTGTCCATTTGCGAAATAATTTGCCTTTGCGAATGAACCAGAATAAGGGCCATTGTAAAATGGGCAGGAATGAGATTTCTTATTAGTGTGAGAATACTGTAACTTTTATATTGCATTTGTATTAAGAATGATAACGTAGCCTATGTTCTGGGCTGAGTTGGGACACATTATAAAGGGTGTTGAGATCATTTGGGCACATAGTTCATTTTGGTCTAGACTTAAAGTGTATCAGGCACATTTAATTAGGAGCTCCAAAACCCTAAGAGTACATAGGGGGGAATACATTTGGCCCTGTTCCTATGGTTGGGGGTCTACGCATGGGCATGCGCATATTTGCGCATGTGCAGACCCTGGCACCGAATGGCTTTAGCAAGTTACACAATTGCCAGGCCTTTAGTTGCGGGGAGGGAGGACCGGGGGTGGAAACGGGACTGGACCATGCTAACGCTCAGTGTTTTATGAGTGTCCCCAATGCCTGGTGGGGGTGGGTGGGTGGCTGATGTCACAGAACGTCAGCATCCGCCCCCTCTTTGGTGGACACTGAAGGAAATAAACGTCAGTTGAGTTTGACTTTTATTTCCAAATGCAGGAGAAATCATTCAATGGTTGGCGACCAACGATTGATTTCTCTTCATAGCGGACGCATGTGAGGGCATGTGTTAGCGAACAAATACCTTCGCACAGTACCGAGGGGATTTGGCAGTGTTGGGGGCGGCATTTAGTGTGGTGGCGTTTCAGCTCTCGATAAGCAGCGAATTTCCTGCTTACTGAGTCAAGCAGAATTAGGCCTATAGTTTCATGCAGATTGGAAGCCAGGACAGACATGTGTAGCCAATCACAGTTGTAAAAGAGTTACAGTAGTGTTGGAAAAATAATCAAGGCTATTCACATGCAAAAGAGTCACTAAAGACATTATAATAACAAGAAACAATGAAATCTAGAAAAAAGTTAATTGAAATAAAAAAGTGCCAACACCGTTGAAAGAGGGGTTAAATCTAAAAGATATTTGCATAACATGTTGTAAGTACTGTATGCTGACTGGCGGTGGTTTGAAGTAACAGGAGCAATCAGGAGAAAGGATTAGCTGTGTTTAGAATATTACTGCTATGCCTTAGGAATTCCTGGCGAGAGCGGATTAAAGAGTCCAAGATAAAAACTAGGAATGACTGTCATGGAAGATAACTAATGTTTAGTATGTTTGCTTAATTAACTCTTGGCTAAGGACTGAAACACATTAAGTAGCTAGTAGTTAGTGCATGTTGAAAATAAACACATCTGGTCCTGCACCGAGTGAGGGCTCTATCTGCGTGGGGGACAGATGTGGCGATCATTTTCCCTGCTCTCTGCATTTAAATAATTAACGGCACACAAGAGGAGCTGTCTTAGACTGCCTCTTAGCCAGCTAAATGTTCTTAAAGTGTGGCATATGGGTCATTTCAACTTTTTTTGCTTTTATTAACTTATATGGCTTCAAGCACATATAAACACAATGAATATTTTAACCATCAATCTTAAAGTAGCACAGTTATTGGTACATACTAAATCTTAATACCTGCTGTTATCTAAAACTTGGCAGAATCAAATCGTTTTTGTGACACAATATTCATCTATACATTTAATATGCTTATTGCTATAAAATGAAGAGGTAGTAGAATGCAATATGTCGCACATAAAATAGTGCATTACAGATATGTATTTATATGAGATTTACATTTTTAATATTCTGCTGAGAGGCCAGTTCAATTAACTGTGATGAAAGGGCGATGCCTGCCATGTGCTGCTGGGACAACATCTGAATACCAGCAGTGGCACCCAACATCGTCACTTTATAGTACCTACATTCTACATTTTACCTTGAAATCTAATGGTACTCTGAAAATGCAGTTTGTTGGACTATTAGGGATATCCAATTATTCCAGATGCCACCATCGGCCTAAAATGGACCTGGGATTGGCCAGAAACACATGTGACCAGGGATAAGCCCCTGATCCCATGTGTTATCGTAGGTCCTGGTTGCTTCTTATTGGGGTTTATGCTTCATGTACCTCATACACATGAAGCATAATTCTTGATCACAGTGGGTATCGGGAGAAGGGCATCCGGCATTAGGGCTGATAAGATAGAACTGACTGAACCTATTAGCAACATTAAATCACCGCTGGTAATAGGATATCCCCCTATATGAGATATATAGACCACTCATGTCATATATCACGTGCCAGTTGATGTGATGTTGATAGCATGTAATTGAATTAGCACTATAGCACTATAAGGACGATATCCTATTCCCAACGGTAATATAGCACACAGCAAAAATAGGATATTGCAATTCTTAGATTAACTTCGTAGTGAGACATAATGGGGAACACTATTTTGCTGTGAGTCAAATAAGAAATAGTATACAGAGCATCTACTAGAGCTAAACAGAGCTAAGTATACAAACTATGTGTGGGAAGTACATGTGAATGCTTGTGAGGTAAAAAAAAACCCCTAAACTAACAAAAATATTCAAATCAGCTGTTTAACTGTAATTTTATTGGCTGTGCAAGATAAATGATAGCTAGAAGCTGATGGGTATGGTATAAAAGATCTACAGTTATACAGACAGTTAATAGGTTGAAACCATATGGTCGACATGCATTAGCTCAACAGGGTAAAAAGGTCGAAAGCTAAAAGTTGGACAACACAAAGGTCAACAGGTACAAAAGTGCAAGAGTGACAAAAGAATGAAAATGGTCAATACAAGTTTTTTGTGTCATTTTGTATGCTTTTATTACATGTGACCCCAATTAGTGGTAACGTATTCCTTCACCACACAAGTTACTATTCCCATTTATAGTTTATATGGATGGCAAACCAAGCCAAAGGTTTTAAAAAAATTTGAAAAACACCAACAGACTTGTGTTGACCGTAAGTTTGTTTATAATTGTCATGTTGATCTTTTCAACCGGCCTTTTTCTTGTACCTGTCGACCTTTTCACCCCACCAACCTAATGGCTGTCAACAATATGGCGATTACCAATTGACTGTCTTTCCAGACAGTGTCTATCCTTAGTCCAGATCCTGAAGCTAATTGTTTGCTATGTGCAATGTCTCCACTTTATCTCTCTTGAAGGTTTGATAGTGCACATCTCCCCCTCTATGAGTGAGAGTGAAAACATATCAGTCTAAGGGGAATTTTTAGCAAAGCTTGTAGAGAGATACATTGGTGAGAGATAAAGCACCACAAAAAGTATAGAGTAGAAGTATACCTTTGATCTACAATTGTTGCAAACATGACTGCTGATTTACATTACATTTCAGTAAATAAAATAAAAAGGAATACGTATAATGAATGAATAAGGAGTGATGGACAACCATGAATTCTTCTAGTAGATAGTGGTATGGTGTCCCAGCTTGGTCATATTAAAGATCATTACATTTGCACAAAAATTTGGTTGGTTATTGGTCATAATATACTGTAAAATGATGGCAATGTATTCTGCTGCATTATCAGTAATCAAAGCGTGCACAAATAAGTAGTGCCAGGACTGGGGGGTGCCCACCTTTCAAGTGGCATCCATGGAATACAAGTAAGGCCACATTTATTCCATGCTTGTTAGTTAGCACCTGTCCTTATATATATCCTTATATGTCCTTATATATTGTGATGGGGGGTAACGTTCTTAAGGTGACTGCTAGATGGCTGTGCCAATATACTGTAACTTACTGATGGAACCATTACACTCTGTAAATTGTGCAGCAGCACCAGCTGGGCAGCCTCCGTTGCATGCACATAGGCAGTATGAATGGTGAGTCCCTGAGCACCCATACATGTGTGTTTAGCAGCATTACAATGGGAGCTATATATGTATTAGCCTAGGGAATCTGGAACCCTTAATCAGGCACTGTGAATAAGTTGCAAAAACTGTTAAAGATTCTGAAAGTTGATTTAAAAATACTATATAATATGGATTTCTTTAAGTCATAGAAATTATGGCTTCATTCTGTGTGTATAGCAAAAGCAATCCTGGTGTAAAATGGAGTAGAACAGTTAGCCTATTGAGTGCCAAGTCAATGGGCAGTATTCAATGAGCATTTTGGCTATGTGCAGCGAATCCTGTTGGCTCCACTGCTCGCCACGTTCCGGAGCCTCGCCGGCTCCAATATTCAACGAGTCAGGGGCTCGCTGCCCCTGACCGGCGAATTTTAACTCCTGCGGCGGATGCCACAGGGAGCCTGAGGACGGCGGCAGGCAGGGAGATGGAAGTCTCCCTGCCTGCCCCAGAACGTTTGTGGGGGGGAGGTGGGCTCCCCGGGTGCCGGGCTCACAGGCTGCCCCCCTGGGGTGCCAGCAGGGGACCGGGTATATTCACTACACCCGATCATGCATATGTAATGATCGGGTGAAGTGAATATATGAATATCTAATGAGCGGCTCGGCTCCGGCCCCCTGCTGGCTGCTCTGTGTAAAAAAAATAAAACAATTATAATAATTTTTAAATTAAATATATATTCATGTGCTTACAGCACATGAATAAAAATAGCATGACCCTCCTCAGAATAAAATTCCTGATTTTTTGACACCAAATGTAAAAAATAAAACACTTTATTTTAAAAGTTCACATTTCACTTCACCATAAAAAGATAGCGATTGCTACTCGGTGAATCATGGCGAAAAAAAACCTTGAAATGTATTCGCCATCTGGTCATTGAATAGGGTGATTCACCGTTTTAGTCAAAAATTCGCCTTACAGCACAAAATCGCCATAAAAACCTGGCGAATCAGCCTCATTGAATACCTCCCAATGTGTCAAAAGTAGGTGTAAAAATAGTCAAGCAGACATTTTTATGCATCATAATGACCTGTCATTTTTACCTTATATAGGAAATATAGGGTGAGATTTAATAGAATGAGAGATTCAGAAAGTGAGAGATTTTGTGAGAATTCTCCAGTTTTTTTAAAGCGGCAATCATTTACTTCAAAACCAGTTTGATTTTGAAGTGCAAATGATTGCCGCTTTAAAAAAACTGGAGAATTCTCACAAAATCTTTCACTTTCTGAATCTCTCATCCTATTAAATCTCACCCTCTGTCTTTAATTTACACATTTTATATTTGAGTTTATTTAATAAATCTGAGCGACGTTGGCATTTTAGCGGATATTTTTCACATCTCTCCCAGAGATGCTGGCACTCAAAAGGTTAAATATCTTTCGATCTACCCTTCCCATATACCATCAAGCCCAGGTCAAGGTCCTGTACAATGTCTATGTGACAAAGTGCAATTGCACTATTAATTATTGAGAGTAAGCTCTCAATAATAATTATGATTTTTTATTTCTCTAGTCACAATGACTTACTGTAAAGTTCAGAAAATGGTCCCCTGTCTATGCATATTATACTGTTATCCCTATTCTAAGGATGCTGTCAAAGCACTATCTACTTTACCATTTTAGTTTTATAGTTATTATATCAGCCCACATTTATGCATTGGGTCCCTGTTGGACTCTAAAACTTCTTTACAAACAGACAACTACTCACTAATCAAGTTTGCCATTTTTATAAAAAAATTAAATAAAAAAAATGACTTGCTAAAGTAATTTGCTGGTGCTTGATTTCAAAATATCTAACCACTATAATTTTAACAACTTTTTGTACAGTTGCCAGTTTAATTTTCAGTGCACGAAAATTGGAGCTAAATTATTTATTACTTCAAGCAAATGTCTTTCATAATTTTATTTAATTTTTTTATCCTCTTTTGTTAATGGATCATAAAATGACAATCTTTTATTGTACACTCATAAAACAAGTAGGAAATGAATACTTTGCAAATAGGTTACTGTGGATTGAAATGTCAACCATAATTCACTCTATGTAAAATTCACAATCAAGCAAAAAGGCCATACCTGTATCTGCTTTACTAATGTAGCCTCATCTACCCTACTGGATGGAGAAGCTTTCTTTACATTTTGTTGTGATAGGTTGAACATGGTAATTTGTGAAGTTTTAAATACAGAGTTATATATATATATATATATATATATATATATATATATATATATATTATATAATCTCTAGTCAAAATTGCTAAATCTGCTGCCTCCCATTCATGAATCCGTTTTAAACCTTCAATGTGAAGCAAATTATGCAAAATATGAATAAAAATGTTTTAAACACACTTTTCACTCATCAACATTTTAAAAGAGTGTCCACCTTATATTCATTTTCAGATCCCTTATCTTCCTTGTTCGAGTACTGGGTTCAGGGTTCCTCCCCTAAAGCTAACACTATGGGCCTTATTCTAGTTCAATCCTTCTTAGATGGACAAAACCATGAGCACTGCTGGGGGAAGATTTAAAATGTGCAGAGAGAATTAGATTTGGGTGGGTTATTTTGTTTCTGTGCAGGTTAAATACTGACTGCTTTATTTTTACACTGCTATATAGATCTCACTTTGAAGTAAAACCCCACCCAAATCTAATTCTCTCTGCACAAGTAACATCTGCCCACCTGCAGTGCACATGGTTTTGTCCATCTAAGAAGGATTTTGTCAGAAAGAGTGAACTAGAATAAGGCCCCATGTTAGTAGGATCTCAGAGCCAAGGCAAATAGAATCATGAGCAAGCTTAACACCCCTTTCATACCAGCCTAAAATCCCAGGTTGGGCCCAGGAACAACCCTTGACTAGCGCTGGTGTGAAAGGTTCCCAGGCCAAATTCCTGGTGTAAATTTGCCAGGATTTCAACCCTGGTAGCTAGCAGGGTTGCTCCCGGGACTTTCCGGACTTTCCGGACTCCAGGCTAGTGTGAAAGGGAGTTACCCGGCATCCTGGGTTGATGGGCTGGAAGAGAGCTGGCCCCAGTGCAGTGACAGTGACAGGCGGCTGGGGACATGACAGCGCCACATTTGGCTGTTACCTCGCCTATGTCAGCCTGCAGGACATTAGCAGATGCTTGTCCCGGGAAGCACTCACCAGCAGGCAGTCCGTGTTCACCTCCGACGGGTCCCATCTCACAAATGCTGGGGCGGTGTCCTTCTCCTCCTCCATAGCTCGGTGCTCCACCTCAGCCCCGTGCTCTGCAGGAGCATAACAGGCCCCGGAATCCTCCTCCCCATAGACCGCAGGACTCATACACACAGGCATGTCCCTCCACTCCACTCCTGGCCCCCGGGCTGCACTGGCTGAGCCCCAGTAACAGCTGCTGGAGTGCACCGGGAGGTCAGGCCTGTGGGTGGGGTGCCATTCCAGCCAATCCCAGGCACATGCACACCCCCTTCATCACCAAGCCAATGCCAGGCCGGCCCAGCAAGAGAATCCCACAAACCCCACTTCCCGACGCCTGCACTAACTCTCTCCCCTCACACCAGAAAACGCAGGGACTAGTCTGGTGTGAAAAGTGCCAAACCGGGAATGTCCCTGCATGATCCAGAGACCATATTCCCAGGTAAATCCCGGCATGTTCTGGTGTGAAAGGGGTATAGCAGAAAAACCATGTCTGTTGAAAAGGAGGGACACACACTATTGAAATGAAAGTTGGTTCCTCAATGAACAAGAGTTTAATGCTTGATGAGCATTGTGTTATAGATCAGGCACAAACCCATGTCTGCTTAATATCATTAACTATATTGAACCGTCGACTGAAGATGCAGCTCAATGTTGACTATATAGTTAACGATGCATGTATGGAGTTGGGGTCCCAGCGATGACACTGACGATCGTGTTAATGATATCCATCAGACCCCACCAATATAGTTAACAATATTGGTAGTGCCGCTAACTGCCTAATGTGTGCAGGGTAGTTCTTTTATTTAAAAATGTACCCCTTCATCTTCTGCTAATTAATACCTCTTGCGTGCTAATTTCAGCTTTTATTTTTCCAGATGCTGAATACTGTAGATCAGATGGGCTCATTTAAGATAGGGGTCTTGACAAATACTTTGGCCTCCATAAGATTGTCATCAAAATAAATACTCTAGAATGTCAGTTACCAAGATACTATTATTATACTTAAAAATTGTGATTTTCCTTTTTTTTTATTTCTAGAACCATGGAAGTTTGGGTGAGCGTGAACAATGGACAAACTGCTCTTACAAGCCCTAAGATAATCACTGCTTCCAGTTGTGTAAGTGATGCATTTTGCTATACTACTGTACATGCAGTATTGTGCAAACAATATTTTTTAGGGCATGGTTGGTAATCTAGAAATATCATTTGGTAAAAAGACTATATGGACACTTTTTCTTGGGATGGAAAGTCAATTTGGTCACATCAGTATGAAATTGGTCGCAGCAGCTTGGTCAGGGCAGCTTAGCATATGTGGCCTTTAGCAATGCAAATGCAGGAGGGATGCATACCACCTTCCTGCATTTGCGATTGCTAGAACTGTGTTGCAACTGCAGTTCAGGATGAACATTGCAACCATCAGTCTAACCTTACTGGGGCCAGGTAAAACTGTGTTGAAGATGCAGTACTTGGCCTTGCCATACCAGGGAAACATTGGTCCCCATTTTCCCGGTTGCCAGTCGCCTCTGTCCCATCCCTTCCCTCAAACGCCTCTGTCTGTCAATTGACATTATTTTGGATATTGGGAAGTGCCCCCTGTGCAGTTTCTAATCACCTTGGGCAGAGCCGGTGCAAGGTTTCTTGGCACCCTAGGCAATACTTATGCCTACTGCCCCCTACCCTCACATACAATACAGTACATCCATACACAGCACCAATAATTCTTATTGTCATACAGAGATGTAATAGTAGTATGTCAGGTACATACTACTATAGACAGGTAGTGGGGAGTTGCAGTTATACATGACAACTGGGGTAGGTGGTGGGGGTCAGGGTTGTGGTAGTAGTAGGAACTGGGTAGGAGTAGTAATGGATACACATGGCAGCTGGAGAAGGTGGTGGGGGTGAAGGTGATTGTAGTAGGGACTGCGTAGACATAGTTGTAGTGACACATGGCAGCTGGGGAGGTGAGAGAGGGGGGAAGAGAGAGAGGAGGAAGAGGCAGATAGAGGAGAGAAGAATAGGCATGGGGAAGAGAGGAGTGAGAGAGAGAGGAAGGTGGGAAGGAAGAGAGGAGCAGGGAGAAGGAAAGAGAGAGGAAGGAGGAAAGGATATCTTGTGGAATCTCAAGCTGACTCCTGTATTCTTTTCCATGCAGTACTTGGCCTTGCCATACCAGGGAAACATTGGTCCCCATTTTCCCGGTTGCCAGTCGCCTCTGTCCCATCCCTTCCCTCAAACGCCTCTGTCTGTCAATTGACATTATTTTGGATATTGGGAAGTGCCCCCTGTGCAGTTTCTAATCACCTTGGGCAGAGCCGGTGCAAGGTTTCTTGGCACCCTAGGCAATACTTATGCCTACTGCCCCCTACCCTCACATACAATACAGTACATCCATACACAGCGCCAATAATTCTTATTGTCATACAGAGATGTAATAGTAGTATGTCAGGTACATACTACTATAGACAGGTAGTGGGGAGTTGCAGTTATACATGACAACTGGGGTAGGTGGTGGGGGTCAGGGTTGTGGTAGTAGTAGGAACTGGGTAGGAGTAGTAATGGATACACATGGCAGCTGGAGAAGGTGGTGGGGGTGAAGGTGATTGTAGTAGGGACTGCGTAGACATAGTTGTAGTGACACATGGCAGCTGGGGAGGTGAGAGAGGGGGGAAGAGAGAGAGGAGGAAGAGGCAGATAGAGGAGAGAAGAATAGGCATGGGGAAGAGAGGAGTGAGAGAGAGAGGAAGGTGGGAAGGAAGAGAGGAGCAGGGAGAAGGAAAGAGAGAGGAAGGAGGAAAGGATATCTTGTGGAATCTCAAGCTGACTCCTGTATTCTTTTCCATATGAAAAAAATCAGCTCTAAATTGAAAAGGGGATGCACCCGGAAGATGATCACAGTGCAGGGAGGAGAAGGTCACAGGTCCTGGCAGCACAGCACTGTGCTGCCCGGACACAGATGAGGGGGGAGTCGGTGCGGGGCGGCGGGGGTCGGTGCGGGGTGGCGGAAATCCGGCGGTGAATGTTTAGAGCATCCCAAAATTCGGTAAAAACCCCAATAACAGGGTTTTTACCACATTTTTAGTTTAGAGAATCTCCCCCAATGTTTGAAAAAATTCAGTTAGAAGCTTAGCACATCTGGTCCAATATATTGTGTGACAACATCTTTGAGGAGTTAATGTTTTTCATTATATTATGCTATTATTTGTCTTTATTGTTCAAATTAAGTGATTTCACTACACAGATACTCAATGTGTTTTCAATCTTGAGCTTTATTATTTCCAAATAAAATTGGTCTTATTTGATTTTTAGCATGCACATATTGATAATCATATTTTTTGCATTGAAATTTGATGATGATGTTTTATGTTTTTGTATAAAACTTGTTTTGAAACACAGCATTTATCTGCGCTAACACAACAGATAAGTGTTTCTATAGTAGCAGCTGGAATGCTGAACAGAGATCACGTACCACAGGAATATATTTGTTAATGATCGCATACACAATTTGCAAGTTAATCACTGCCGTTTGGGTCAAGGGAGTAGAAAAAAACAAACAACACATGCAAGCTACTGTGTCTGAGAATTCATTAATACCTCTGCTGTCCTCTAAGCCTGTTAACATGTGTAAACTATAACATTTGAGCTCTATTAACAGTTCTTAGTGGTTTACACACAAATAATTAACTTTTCACCTGCTTCACCAATTTAGTAAGTGAAAATTATTCTTTCCATATACTTCACATGTATAAAAAGCTTTAAAAAAAAGTAAACATCATCCAGACACAAGAGACAATGGGGTAGATGTATTAAGCCTTAACAAGAGATAAATGCAAGGGTGATAAAGTGAGATAAATGTCCAGCCAATCAGCTCCTTACTGACTTTTTCAAACACAGCCTGTAACATGGCAGTTGGGATGTGATTGGCTGGACATTTATCTCTCTTTATCACCCTTGAATTTATCTCTTGTTAAGGCTTAATACATCTGCCCCAATGGGCCTGATTCGTGTTTGGAAGTAAAGAAAAAAAGAAACAACTGGGCAAAACCATGAGGCACTGCAGAGGGGTCAAATGTAACATATGCAGAGAGATTTCAATTTGTGTGGGGTGTGTTAAACTAAAATATAAATTGCTGTATAAAAATAAAGTTCTCTGACATAGATTCTCAAACTTGGTCAAAATCGATAGCTCAAATCGCACCGTGTGTCCACAGCTTAAGAACAGAAAGTTTTTAAAGCTGTGAGTTTTACCCCCATTGTTTCTCGATCCTTAATAATCAAAAGTATAATTTGTCCTCTACCCCTTCCCCAATTATACCTAGTTTTCACAACCCAGATTTCCCCCGGGTATGCATAACTTGTCTCTAAATATCTCTAAAGACCTGGCTTTGCCGCAATTTACCCAAATTCAACTGAACGGAATATTCCTACTAAGTATTGTTATCAATATTTACAAATCAAGCATTTCCAGTCTAAAATTGGGCATATTTTTTCCAATAGACCTCTCTCTAATTTTGAAGCTCTATGCTTTCATTGCACTTTTACTAAAGGTTTAATATCCATCCTCTTTATGTTAAAGACTGAGGTATCTTCTCCTCAATGCACCTTAAGTGAGAGTGCATGGGAAACTGACCTGAATTCTCCCTTATCTGATGAGGACTGATTGAGCTTTTGGAAAATGCTGCTTCTAGCTCAATTTGCGTCAAAATAAAATTTGTATAAGTTACTTTATAGATGGTATTACGTCCCCACTAGGCTGAGCAAAATGGTGCCTCCAATAGATGTTGGAGATGCTATGATTTTGAAGGTTCCTTTTTCATATTTGGTGGTCCTGCACTAAGCTAACTGACTTCTGGAAAGAGGTTATGGCATTTGCCTCAAATTTGTTGAAAACTTCCATTCCACATGACCTCAAATATATTTTGCTTCCTCTGAGCCTTCCTTCATTATCTAGGCACCAAAATAAATGAATGCAACATGTGATCTCTGGATGCAGAAAAAAGGAATGAATTCCTTTATTAAGGAATTGCGCTAGGGAGGGTGAAAGCAGCTTGATATTAATAGGCAGAAGAATTGTGAGCTTTTACAAGCGCTAAGGAAAGGGTGGTGGGTGGGTACCGTAGATATAAAGAAAATAGAGTACTAGTGCAGTAGCAATGAGAGTAAAAGATAGGTAAAATAAAAATAGATAAATATAAAAATAAAAATAAAATAATAAAAATAAATATAAAATTAAAATAATAAAAACAAATAATTCACGCGACCAAATTTATGTTTACACTCCTTATTGGAGTTGTGGAAGCAGTCCAGTAGTGTGGAGAGAGCTAGGCTGGCTACCCTGCACTAAGTGTGTAATGCCGCAAGACGCAGGCTGAGTACCTTTCCGGCGGGACTCCAGAGTTTTTTTCACAAGTGACGTCACCTGCCGGCTTTTACCTTGCGCTCGTATTTTTATATTTATCTATTTTTATTTTACTTATCTTTTACTCTCATTGCTACTGCACTAGTACTCTATCTATTTTCTTTATATCTACGGTACCCACCCACCACCCTTTCCTTAGCGCTTGTGATCTCTGCCACCACTTGCCAAATAGCTGTGGACTGGAAACAAAATAACACCCCATCACTACAAACTATATCTGGTTTGTGGCATGTCTATCATATGGAATTTATGACTAGCATTATTAGTAAATCCTTCAAATCCTGCAAATATCTTCTCCCTTCCATATATCAAAGGATTATCAAAACATATTTGGCTAATCCAGGGGTCCTCAAACTATTTTGCTCTGGGACCCCATTAGACAATAAAAAATTATTACAGGACCCCAGAAAGTAACTGCAGAAGGTCATAACATCACATCACATGTGTAGTCAGCAGATAGCACATACATGGCAGCATTGTGGAGGCACAAAATGATGTGAGGAGTCTAAAATAACAGACAATTCAGTTGGGACCCACTTTGGTCCAGTTTGAGAACTGCTGGGCTAATCCATACCCCCACTTTTTTTCGTGTATCTAACCAATTGTGGTTGTGGTAGGAACTTCTGCTGAGGATCCGCCCTTCAGTTTCTTTTACTTTCTCTCCTCTTTCCTTCTTCTTTTTCTTCACTTTCCTCTTGTTTTACTCTTTCTCTTGACTCTCATTATACTTTTTCATCTTTAGTTCCACCTATCTGCTGGTGATGCAGACTCTCTCGGACCTTAAGTTATATTTTGCTTCTACTTATTACACATATCTAAAAATGGACTGTTATGTAAGTTTTCTGATATCTGCACTTATTCATAATGATTCCATTGTATTGATGCAGTATCTTCTCTTATTTGCACGTATTCTTGTATATGTTCTTATGTCCCAGAAAAAAATCTTTAAAAAATAAATAAAAAACGAACAAAAGGAATTTTTGTTCACACAAAATAGACACACTCATAGTGTTGTCATTTGGATTTTTGTTTGCAATTTCCTTTATCTACAGATGGAGCGCCTTTCAGCCAGCACCAGGGTATCACCAGAATGCCCCCGCTGACAAGCGCCAGTGGAGAGGCGCTCCATCTGACTGGGATACACGAGCGTCTCACGTGCACACGTGTCCCAGTTTTCGGGCGGCGGGGGACGGGAACCCTGCCCGTCTCTGCTTCAGAGAGATGGGCAGGGTTAGGAGGGGTGCAGTGGTGGTGGGGACCGACGGGGAACTCCGTCGGAAGGGGATGCACACGCATCTCATGCGCGTGCATCCCATTCTGGTGGATGGCAGGGGGATAACGATTGGCGATCCGACCGCTATACGAGAGTGGCTCCATCTGTATCTACAAAGGCATAACTGTAGAGCAGTGATGGGGAAACTTTGGCCCTCAAGATGTTGTTGAACTACACATCCACAGCATGCCCTGCTACAGTTTTGCTATTTGGCCATTCTAAAACTGTTGCAGAGCATGCTGGGATGTGTAGTTCAACATCAGCTGGAGGGCCAAAGGTACCCCATCCCTGCTGTAGAGATACAATTTATAAGCTGTAAACTATGACTTGAAGTTTGACATCACGTGTAATATGTGACTTGTGATAAAGAACACCACTGATATCTTCAGACTGTATTTTATTTGTTCCATCTGCTATGGATATTCTGCATGCTCCTGGTTAGTTCTTTCTTGACATTTTTGACTTTGGAGAATGTTGGTTCTGGAACTTTGGGAAAAAACACCTTTGATCTAATCTGAACAAAATTACACATTTGGGCAATGAAACAGGGTAAACAAAGGAAAATAGTAATATGACAATCATAAAACACTATGGGCATATTCAATCCCGGACACTATTTCCGCCTGTGATTAGCGAAAGCATTGAAGGCAATTTCTCACAAATCAGATCCAACTTTTAAACAAGTTGGATCTTTTTTTTCATAAACAGCAGTGGATACAGGGCTGGCGCTACCCGCTCAGCAGCTTCCGCAAAGCAGGTAGGCGCTGGACTCAATAGGCGCTCTTTCTGCTATGCTCATGCTGCTGCTGTACCCTGCTGCAGTTGTAAACAGCCAACCACCTAGTGCCCCATCCGCTGTACTATACACCTTGGCTTGCTTCAATCGATGCATAGAAGCTGCAGAGAGAAACCTCCATCTAGGCAGTGCTAGCTGCTCCCCCTCCATCTAGTCGGTGCTAGCAGCTTCCCCTCCATTCAGGCAGTGCTAGCAGCTCCCCCTTTATCCATGCAGTTATAGCAGCTCCACCTCCGTGCAGGGTGGGCAGCGAGAAGTTATGAGAACTACCCATGTGGCTTTGACAGCTCGTGTTGCCGACAATGGCACTGCAGCATTTCCCTCAAGCTGCACAAACTGCAAGTAAGTCAGACACTTGCCTGCACGTTGTACTGTATAAAGTAGCAATGTTTGTCTGCACAGGAGAAAGTCCCTATTGGCACTGCTATTCAGCGTTTTGGTCTTAATGGACATAATTTAGGAAGTTAAGTACTTTTATCAGTATTTTTATATTCATTTTTAATTCAGCCACTCCTTATATATTTTTTGCAATACAGGTATGTCCCCACCTATGTTTCAAAGATATGGTCTTTACTTTATTGTACTTTTTTAAACTTACTGTACATATGTGATTTTTTTTGTTTGTTTTTTCGCTCTTTTCATCCACCATGTCCCTTTCTCCATGTCTCTCTCTCTCTCTCTCTCTCTCCATATCTCTTTCCATTTCTCTCTATCAGTCTCTCTCTCCATGGGCCAGAAGCACTAAGCTTCAAAAGTGATAAAATGGAGAGTGATAAACAGCCAGCCAACCAGCTCTTGCCTTACATTTTCAAACCCAGCCTGTAACATGGCAGGTAGGAGCTAATTGGCTGGCTGTCTATCACTCTCAATTTTATCACTTTTGAAGCTTAGTGCATCTGGCCCCATGTCTTTACCTGCCCTATGTCTTGCTCTCCAGACATTCCTCTCTCCACCACAAATCTTCGGCCCACGTCCATTTATGAGTTAAGGTGGGGAGGGAGCAAAATCATAGTTTGCAGGAGGGCGCCGAACACCTTAGCACCGGCCCTGAGCGGATTGTTGAATTAACAGACGTTTTCGCCAATACTCTGGCTTTCCTACACTCAACAGCCGGACCATTGAATTCCGGCTGTCGAGTTATAGTCAAGAGAAACAAAAAAGGTCTGGGATTCCGACTGTTGGGACGTTCAGACAGTTTGAATCTTGGATTAAATACCCCTAATACTGCTTTTTTTCATCTAAATGTCCAAACCTCTTTTGCAAGTGTATTTTGATCTGAAATGATATATATAGTTTATCTTAGAGTTGTAAAATATATGGATGTCTTGTAAATGATTATACTTTTGTTTTGTTTACAGTCCAGTGGCCTCACTGCTTTCATCGCAATACTTATTATATTGCTCATTATAGCACTGGTCTTATTTTGGTGGTTCTGGCCCCTCTGCTGTAAACTGGTAAGTTAATGCAAAAAGCCAGAAAATATACATGTTTTTTTTTTTTTGTATAATCTGTTGAAAATGTAAATAAATACCAGTTTGAGGTAGGTTATGGTCAACAACATAAGCACAATCCACGTCTCGACGCAGCGAGGCAAAAAATTTCAAACATTGGATAACTAAGCGACCACCTCAAGCAAAGTCATAGTTTATCATTAATCTAATTAGATTCTGAAGAAATGAAGAGACAGGATACAATATTTTATGAACAATACAGACAGTATCATAGAAATGAGAAAGAAGGTTCATGTTTTTTCTTTTCTTTTAATATTTGTATATGAATTTATGTTGGTAGGAACAAAACAAGACTTCCTGCTCTTTTTAAAGTCCAGGAAATAGACAATGAAAAGACAATAAGCAAAAATTGTCCTCCATATGGTGTCTTGGACACAAGTGATGTGCCAGATGTTTACAAATTCTCTAAAATCATTGCCTTTATGTTTTAGAGAAGGCAGTCATAGAAGCTAGCAGCTTAGCAGTGAGGCATTACCTGTTCCATCTCTACTAAAATATTTTAGAAATGTACTAGAAATGAAATTGATGGTTTGTAGTCCATTATAGCCCGTCATCTGTTATAATTTAATCCATTGCAAAGAAAAAAAAATACATTTATTTTAGATCTAAAATAATATTCCATTTAATCTATAATTGAATGTTTTTCATCCTGCTGGCAGTTTCTACATTTCCATGGTTTGGTCTTGCAGAACCGTGCTAATAGTTTTAATATTGGTAGCCTTTATAATCTCTTATAGTGGATATATACTTTTTTGATAAACAGTGCTCGCATTTAGATATCCGAACTGTAGCCAGATTATAAAGCAAGCAGTTTTTAATTTGTTATTTTTATTGGACAAAATAAATCAACATTAAAGCAATCATCATTTGTCCTTAAGAGCACTCTAAAATAGTGGTAATACATCGGGAAGCGGACTGTTACTTTGCATGCTTAAAATATAAACAAAATAAAATAAAAAATGGATATTATTCTTACAAACATCTGCTATTTCATCTGCGATTTCATCATCGGAGCTATTTTCAAATGGCAATCTTGATCCTTCCTGTTTTTCACATATGGAAGTCATCCGAATTTGTACTAGATAAAAAAGTTTCATAATGCATTCTAATTATAATTACCCAAAAAATATACTGTAAACTGTCACAAAAACACAACACAGGTAATAATAATAATACATGATGAGTACAACTTGTAAATGTGAGACTGATTATCTCATCTTTTGGTGGAATGCTCAGAATTCTAACCAACGACACTAAAGACACTAACTTGATACAGTACAGGTTGAGTATCCCCTATCCGAAATGCTCGGGACCACGAGCATTTCGGATAGGGGAATTTTCCGGTTTTTGGATATATTTTTTTGCAGCCATACTTACCTGTCCCCTGATGGTCCCCGGGCGTCACTCGGCGTCCGCGCAGTCCCCGGGCGTCCACAGCAGGCCTCCGGCATCTTCTCCTGGTCTCCAGCGGTCCCAGGAATGCATTGCGCGAGTGTGCGCGCGCACCGGTGACGTCACCGGCGCGCGCACACACTCGCGCAATGCATTCCTGGGACCGCTGGAGACCCTGGAGAAGATGCCGGAGGCCTGCTGTGGACGCCCGGGGACTTGGTAAGTATGAAAAGAGGGTTAGGGGTTAAAAAAAAAAAAAAAAATTCGAATGATTCCAAAAACCACGGTTTTTGGAATAATTCGGATAAGGGATGTCCGGATACCGGATACTCAACCTGTATTTGAAAGATTCTCAAGACAACTCTCATATTCTAGTAGAAAGATTGTGAATGTATGTCTGTATCACAATACAGAGCAAACCTTCTTAACCATCTGTGTTTCATTAAAATTCTGAACTGGTTTTCAGCAATGAAGCGCTATACATTATCTGTCATTTTTGTCATGTTGACAAGAATTAAGATGTGATTAACCCTTTGAGTGTTAACATCTCTTTGAGAGATGGTCAAAATATCCACTAAAAATGCTAGTGTTGCTCACATTTGTTATATAAACTCAAATAAAAAATGTTGCGTAAAAAAAAGATTTATATTTCCTATATGAGGTAAACATTACAGGTAATTATGATGAATACAAATGTTTCCATGACAATTTTCACACCTATTTTGACAAATTTGTGTTGCACTCAATGGGTTAATAATAAGAAGAATAACTATGTACAGATATGTCTTCATACATCTTTGCTGCAGTCACACCAAACAGACACTCTTGGCACGCCAGTTCATGTGAGAATCTTCCAGCGTTTGGCGTCTTTTTATTATGAAAATGCAATTCTACTATGATGCACCAGGCATTCGGGAACCCAAATGACCTGCCTTGATAACAAAATCTCCTGAAGAATGCTTAAAATATTTTTTTTTACTATGGTGATAGTCTCAATGAGACAGTAAAGGTGCATACACACTGTACAATTTTTTTTTTACAAACTTTTTTGACCAATTTCGTCCATTTCGGCCATTCTGAACGAAATTGGACAAAGTTTCTTTCAGTGCGACGAACAACGAATGATGCACATACCCACCAGTTGTTCATCAAGGTTGTTCGTCAACTCTGCATGCAGCTCAATTTGGAAATATTTCAAAAAGAGTCTATAAACTGTAGCAAGATATTTCGTCTTTCCTCTGTAATCAATATCTTTCGCCAACATCTTTCGTCCAGGACACTGGGTTCAAGAGAAATGTCTTTCAAGGAAATTGGTCAAAAAAATTGTACAGTGTGTATGCACCTTAATGAACACCAATAATGAAATTACTCAAAGAGCAAATACATATTGTCTCAGTATGCCGTACAGCTCTGTTAGTGTTTTGCATTAATTTACTGCTGAAATACATTAAAGTAGCAAACTTTTAAATATTGCTTGGCCAAGGGTGTTTTGGTAAATAGCGACATCAACATGTCAGCATAGAAGTCTTAAAGAGGGATAATAGATAAAAATGAGAGCTAGATTCTGATTTAAAGTGCTAAGCCATCCAATTAGGAGTAACCTAATCATTTACTGAATCCTCCCTCTTCCTGTACCCTAATATATTGGCCAATACAGAATCCTGTATAGAAAGTATAGATGGGAAGACACTCCAGAGGAGAATTCTCCATCTAAGTTATAGTATTGGCAGGGGTGCAACCTTCAAGCCAGTTATTGGCCCTTATTCAGATCTAATCACAGTACAAATGTGTTCTCAAAATGGGCAAAACCATGTGCACTGCAGGTGGGGCAGATGTAACATCTGCAGAGAGAGTTAAATTTGGGTGGGATGTGTTGAAACTGAAATCTAAATTACAGTGTAAAAATAATGCAACCAGTATTTACCCTGCACAGATACAAAATAACTCACCCAAATCTAACTGTCTCTATACATGTTACATCTGCCCCACCTGCAGTGCCCATGGTTTTGCCCATTTTGAGAACAAATTTGTACTGCAATTAAATCTGAATAAGGGCCATTGTGTGATGCGTTCTGGAGGAGACTTTGCATGCCATGTTTATGCTTTAAATTCTGTAATAAGGCCTAACTATGCTTGATATCATCCCTGACTGTGGTCCAAACAGCAGAGCAGGGGCCTCCACACCAGATTAACCAGCATCAATGGGCTTCCGGTCATTTCTAGGCATAGCAGCTTCAAGCCAAAAAGATATATATTGTTTTAGTATAGATGCACAAAAATCATTACATACCTTTTTTTGACAGATATTATACACATATATTATTTATTAACAGTTTCTTATATAGCACAGCATATTATTTAGCATTTTACAATAGGTTTACAATATAGATAACTGTATAATTCTTCCATTTTCATTTGCTCTGTGCTACTGCTTTTTTCTAGGTTATCAAAGATCCTCCACCACCACCGCCACCAGCACCTGTTGAGGAGGTATGCCATGTGGAATAGTAAATAGTACTGCTCTAACAATTACAGAACTCTGTGGGGTGTGCTGTTTAAAAAAATTAGAGAGAACATTTCTGTTAGAACCCTTATACATAAAAGTAATAGTCCTCTAGACACAGCTTATAAATAAAATATAATAATAATAGTAATTATAATAATTATTATAGTAATAATAATAATGTTAGATTCTTGTTATTGAAAGTAAACTGACTTTTACTTTGGGGTATGTTTACATTTCCTGCTACTAAAAAATGTTAAACGGACAATATTGAGGAGAGGATCTGTGACCAGTGCTTTGTGGGTGTGGCCAGAGCCATGGGGTGTGTGGCCAGAGCCATGTGGGCACATACAACCCCTACACTATTAGCCTCAATGTGGGCCAGATGTACTAAGCTTGAAAAGTGTTAAAATCAGCCCCTTAATGTAATATTACAGACTGTGTTTGAAAATTCTGGTTAGGAGCTGATTGGTTGGTGGTTTATCGCTCTTTATTGTATACCTTTTGAAACTTAGTACATCTCGCCCTGTCTCCTTAAATACATAAAAATAGTAAAACTGTTTTATATTGTGAAAATATAGAAAATACGGTACTTATGTATTATCTGGGCTCCCATGTTAAATGCACCCCATTTTTTCATACCCCTACTATCCAATTATGCATGGAGTTGATTCTATATAGTGTAGCGAGCGCAGCGAGCCACCGTGTCCGAAGCGTGGCGATAAGAAAAACGGGAGCCCAGATATTACATAAGTACCGAAAATACAATTTGAATATTTATTCAAACACTGTTTATAATTTGCAGTAATAAGCTGCCTACTTATTTATTTACATAGGAACCAGAAGACCTACTACCCAATAAGAAATGGCCTACAGTGGATGCCAGTTACTATGGTGGACGTGGTGTTGGTGGTATTAAGAGAATGGAGGTTTGAAATGTTATGCTCTACATTTTATGTTTGATTAAGATATCTGAATTATTTTCCATATTGCTAAGGGAAAATAATACAGTTACACATTCCCAGTGTGACTAAACATAACTTATCATACCAGTGGTGTATTGGGTGCAGTGCACATGGGCCCCTGAGTCCCAGGGGGCCCATACTGAGACTCTACTGCACACTGCGTTGCTCCCGGCAGAGAGGAGGGGTCCCGGCTGGAGGAGGCTGCAGTGGCGTAATAGATTTATGTGTGTGTGTGTGTGTGTGCAGAAAGGATTTCAGTGCATTCTGTAACAGTGCTATTGCATCAGATTCCTTTGCTCTGCAGGACACAGTGGGGCAGATGTACTAATCTGCCTATAACGTTTTGAGAATAACGAGTCCCGCTTCTCCAGCATAACGTGGAGAAGCGGGCAAACGTTATAGGCAGATGTATTAACCCCCCCCCAAAGCCGATAAGGAGAGCCGTTATCCCCAGCGTTAACGGCTCTCCTTATCGGCTCCCTCGCCGCCCCGCACATGCGCAGTCGCCGTCGCCCCCCCCTGCCCGGCTTACTGGGCATGCGCGAGATCTCGCTAAAACCGCGAGATCTCCAGCGCAGCCCAAGCCAGACGCAGGGCTAGCGTTGTCCCCATAGTGGGGGGTAGGACAACGCTAGCCCTGAGCTGGCGAAGCGGCCGGGGTGAATTAACGCCTTGAAGGCTGTTAATACATCACCCCGGCCGTTAATCCCTGGGGGGGATTGCAGGGACACGTTAGGTGCGCTAGTAATACATTAGGACAGACGTAATCCCCCCCAGTTAACCAGCGTTAAGTGCATTTTTGCACTTAACGCTGGTTAATACATCTGCCCCAATGTCTGGTGATACTAGATCTTGTGTTAGATGCTGCTGACTCTCCTTCAATTCCACAATAAATGGTGGTCCCTGCTGCAGGATGCATGCTATAGGAGCATATTGGACTTCTCATTTAGGGGGTAAGGAAGGAGCACTACCTACCCCCTCCTTCCTCACTTTGAGACCATGTGGGATATTTATAAAACAAAAAAAGATATAGTGGAGAGAAATAGGGAACCAGACAATCAGCTCCAAACTGCTATGTTACAGCCAACCTCTAACTGTTATTTTACAGTCAGTGTTTGAATAATAGGGGTTATTCAGACCTGATGGCTGGGCTGCAATTTTGCAAGGCGAGGGTTTATCGTTAAACTGTGCATATGTATGGAGCGTAGTAAGCATGTGTGAGACCATTTATCAATTTGGGGGTGGTAACCGGCTGTTTTCTGGGAGTGTCAGGGAGAACGCAGGTGTGCCCAGGTATTTTCACAGTATAAATGGTGGACAATGTCTAGGTTGACCAATAATGGTCAACATTGACTTGGTCGACACCTTGAAATGGTCAACATTGACAAAGAGTCGGCACAAGCTTATGGTCAATGTCGACCTTGTGTATGTCGACCATTTCAAGCTGTCAGCCTAGTCACTCTCATCCATTAATGGTCGACCAAGTGACTGTTGACCTAGACATTGTCTACCCAGTGACCGCATACCGTTTTCAGGGAGGGTGTGTGATGTCAGCTCCAGCCTCAATCGGAATGTTTCTATTGCACTGGTAGAGTAGTGGTAGGGTAGAGCAGTGGGTTACGCACAGACTGCACGCGCTGGAAAAATCATTCGATGGTGAGTGAGTTGGGAATGGATTTGCAGCTATTCACTAATTGTCGTGAAGTGGAGTGGGATAAAGTACCAACCAGTCATATATTATTATGATTCAAAACAGGTCCACCAAGTGGACCTGTTTTGAATCACAATAATGTAATTACAGTAAGTGTAACTGTGCACTTCAATTGTGTTCTCAGATAACATTTGTATTAAACTTATCTTATTGATGTTAATCAGCAGGCAGAAATATACAGGAAATATGGCATATTTCTCCTTCTTAGTGTAAATGCAACATGCATTTGAATTTAGCAATCCATGGAACATTTCCATATGACATCAGTTCCTCATAGTCTCACAAAGAAGTTCTGAGAAATGTTCTCGTTTGTTCCCCTTGATCTGAGAGTCAGCTGAGAATATAGCGTGCTGTTTCCGTTCAGTTTATGTGTGGAGCGTTGTTGTAGGGTTATGGAAGAAATTAGTTAGGCACAGTCAGTAAGAAAGGACAGTACTCTTGAAATAAAAAGCCTTCATTGTATTAATAACATCCATACGAACTAAATGAGGCAAAAACCAAATCACTGAAATGATTAACATCGAAGATTCTGTTGCATTATTGCAGAAATGAGGTGACGTGGCTAACTGAGAACTCATTTACTTTATGACTTTTTTATTCTCTAAAGCCCCAAACACACTAGAAGATAAAGTGAAAAATATAGTTCTATATAGAGGGATCAATAGTTCAGTGTGCTTCTGTGTGTCGTTAATGAGTGACATCTACCGAACATGCAGATCAATTTGGCAATATAGCCAAGCGACCTACAAGTTTCGCAGGTTTGGTGACATCACTGAAAGATATCGGCAGCACATATTGTTCAGTGTGGAGGCACAATATGGTTAACTATAATATGGTTAACTATATTGTTCTATAAATATATTGGCTATTCAATGAACTTCATTGTCTCGACTGGTGGAACATATATATATATATATATATATATATATATTTATTAGTAAGCCCACTCGAAGCAAATGCTTTGAAAGCTAGTAAGGCAGCTAACTGTACATGATTGCATCTGTGAGAGAGAAGAAGAGATGTAGGGGGAAATTTACTAAGAATACTAATACAAAAAATTGTATTCATATTCTTAATACGAATGACTACGAATGACTACGTCTGCATACGGCTGTTTCAGCCGTATGCAAAGTCGTGTTCCAGAGGGGAATTTACAAAGCAGTCAAATACGACTGCTTTGTAACCCTCTGATGATTTGTATTGGCGGTCGTATATACGGCCGCTAATACAAATTCCTACAGGCAGTCTGCACGGATCAGTCAGATCCGTGCAGGCTGCAGAGTGTTAAAAAAATAATAGAAAAATAAATAAATAAAAAACAGTGTGGGGTCCCCCCACGGCTGTAACCAGCATCAGGCTGAAAGAGCCGGGGCCAGTAATAAAAAATCAGGAAACCCGACAAATAGGGGTTCCCCGGTTTTTTTTAAACCAGCCCCAGGCTCCAGGTCTGGGGCTGGTTCCCAAAATACCAGTCAGCCTGGCCAGGGGCCCTGGGGTAGTGGGGATCCCCCAATAAAGGGGTCCCCCCCCCCCTCCAGGACTTACCTGACCAGGCTGAAGCCTAGTGCTGTCCTCGATGCCCCTGGGCGGTGGGCATCGAGCTGATTCAGTGTAAAAAAATAGAATAAACTTGTTTAATACTGTGGAACTATGAGTCCCAGCAAGCCTCCCCCGTAAGCTGGGACTTGGAGAACCACAAGTCCCAGCATGCGGGGCATTAAAGGGCCCGCTGGCACTTGTAGTTCCACAGTAATAAAAATAGTCAAATAAACACCCACACACAGACACAATAAAAATAAAACTTTAATACATCCAAAGCCCACACATACTGATACTTACCTATCTTGAGCCTGTCAGTAGGTCCCTGGGTCCGGTGCTCCATGGGCCTCCATGGTCCAGGTCCGGGGGTCCTGGTCTCGAGGGTCCGGGGCCTTGGTTCCGGTGCTGGTCCGGGGCTCCAGGGCTGAAGAGTTCAGGGTCCTGGATCCGAAGAAATCCATGGGGGACCTGTGGAAGGAAATCTAACACACCCAGGTCCTCCTGCGAAGATCTGTCCTCTTGATCCGACGTAGTCCTGGTCTTCTGGCACATACCGACGATTTTGGCAGCTCCCCGTATCGGATTGAGGAGAGGTGATTGATGTTTCATCTTCCGCGCCTCTCCTCTGAATTATTCTATTAATCAGGAGCCGGCAGTCTCGGCTCCTGATTGGCCGCTAGGCGGCCAATAGAATCATTCAGAGGAGATTTTTTTTCACAAATTTTTGTTAGTAAATTTCCCCCGTAGTTTCACTTGCTGCCAACAGATGGCAGTTTTTCGGTGACACACAGAAACTAGACATATATAGTATCTGCACCTTGATAAAGAACCGCACTGGCTTGGAACACACCGATTTAATTAAAACATGGTGACAAACCCTATTCCGGAATGTAATTGTATCATCCGGATGGGTGACAATTAAGTGTGTACCGAGAGACTATCGAACTGCTGACTAATTCTCCAGCAAAGGTGGTAACAAGTTATTCCCCTTAGGATGCAGTACTCTCTCCTACAGGAATAGCAGTAGCTGACTTTCATGCGCATTGCATGACATCTACTAGGTCACCCCTGCAGCTGGATAAATCTGTAGCCGAGTGCCTGGTCGCCAGGTCATCAGAAACGCCACTGCTGTGTTCCTGGGAGACATCACTGGCCTCCTCTTCTTGCTCCCTCCTCTCTCCACCCACCCAGTGGCACAAGCAGCCTCCATACAGAGCGTCTCTGTCCGGCTCCGCTGAGTAAGGAGTTATATGCATGCGTGTCCCCCTTCTGTTGGATGGCGCACTGCAGCAATTGGCGATTCTATCGCCAGGAACAGCTCTAATGAGAGCTGCTCCATCTGTACATATTAAATAGTGGTACAAATTAAGCTACAAGGAAAGTTAGACCTGGGTGAGATTTACTAAGCACCAGCTTCTACGGACATTGGAAGCTTCTGCTGCTGCTACAGCAAGCAGGCGCTTCCTAGCACTGCTCGCTGGGAGCAGTAGTGCAGCAACCACAGCAGAGGGGCACCTGGGCGGACAGGTATGTGTAAGGGCAGATGGATAAGATACAGAGAGATGGGCATGCGAGGGGCCATCACATTCTGAAAGCCTGCCGCCCTCAGTAGAGAAGACCCAGCTGGTGCTCTGAGACAGTCCCAGGCCTAGCTGTGGGTCTTCTGCTTGGGGATGCCGGAGTCTGCCATCACTGAGAGGGATAAGTGCTGTAGTTTAGGGTATAGAGGGTTCAGTAGTGTAATGGCAGGTATAAAGGAGTCAGTAGTGTAGTGATGGGTATAGAGTGATCAGTAGTGCAGTGGTGGGTATAGAGGGGTCAGTAGTGTAGTGGCGGGTATAGAGGGTACAGTAGTGTAGTGGTGGGTATAGATACCACTACATCTTATGTGATATACTGTATTGTCTCACAGTTACATCAGTTTGATTTCTTTTTAGGTTTTGTTTTATACCCATACAGTATTATAATTCATTAATCATAAATTGTATTTTGTTGCAGGTGCGTTGGGGAGATAAAGGTTCTACGGAAGAGGGGGCAAGATTAGAAATGGCCAAAAATGCTGTTGTGACAATACCAGAGGAAGAGGAACTTCCTATGCAACCAAAACCTAAGAAATCTAAACCTACCCCATCAGTATCTCAGACAAAATGGTACACTCCAATCAAGGTAGGTCTTGAAACTAATATATTGTAACAAAATTGTGGCTTAAGAGGGAGCTCACGATGGTATGATCCCACTGTGCACACTTTACACACTCCCGACACTCAATTTCTATAGGAGCCACTGGGTGATGCATAGGCATCACGGTCCTGCTACACCATGGTGCTATATGTAGCAAAGCTGTAGCGGAACACATCTGTAAGCACCAGGGCTAATTTTAAGAAGCAGCAGATTTTGTAGACCACTGCTTCTCAGGGTGTCTACACACCAGACTTTCTATTTATTATTAGTGTCCGTAAATGTACCACTTCCAGTAGGTTCCAGTTCAGGTCACTAAGCATTCACAGATCCATTCGCAAATCCCAGAACATCAAAGAGTACTTTCCATCTGAGTAAGTCTGATCAACTCTGAGGTGTTCTCTAATATGGGACAGAGACAGGCTGGAAGTGATCAGTGATGACGTCAGAGACCCACCCCAAAAATGCCTGGTCACTTGGTTTCAAACACACCCAGAAAACACCATGTTTCACTTTCCCCCCAACACTGGTTTCCTGTCCATCCAAACTGTGATTGCTGTAGGTTTGCACTTTGAGTAACAGATTCTGTGCACGCAAGAACAATGCAAACGCATGCACTATGTGAACACATGCACAATGCGAACGCGGCACGTGGAGAGGTGGCCGATAATTGCTTGATTTGCATTCTATCTAAATAGTGAACCATGCTGAATCAGTCCTTTCATTCTTTCATTTGATGTGCTTAAAAGTGGCATGTGCCATTTCAAGGAACATGGCAAATTCCTGTTCTTAAGAACCTCCAAAATCAGTCTGCCCATAGTTTTTCTGTTTGGTGAACAATCCAAAAAATGTGCCAGGTTAAAACTGCAAAATCATCACTTTAAAGTCAAACCTATATTACCAGCTAAGTTCAAACCCTCATCATTCATTCCAACTTTTACCCTTTACCTTAAAATGCAGTTCGGTTTGGATTCTTGTACAGCGTGGTTAACATTAACACTGTGCAAAAGGGAGGCTTTTTATTATATTAATGGAAGCCTTCCTTGGAATATTCTGTCCTACAGAAATGTCACTTGTAATTCCACAATACATCACATTATAAGTATAAGGAGAAGAGATGAACTCTGGCACTACAGAGAGTTGGAGATTGGAAGGGGTGTGGATCATTGTGTTGACAGTGTGTAGGTCGACATCCAAAAGGATGACCACTATTGGTCGACAGAAAAAGGTCAACACATGACAATCGTCGACATGCATTAGGGCGACGTGATCAAAAAGTCGACAATAAAAAGATCAACGTGGAAAAAGGTCAACATGTTTTTGTGGTTTCCATGTTGACATAGGTCAACATGGACACCGTATTAGTCCAATAGCAAAGATCTGTCCAGATTCACGACAGTTGTGACCCAGGATTGAATACCCCCTAAGACTTATTTTAAACAGCAACATCTGGGTGACTATTCTTTATCAAAATGGAACATTTCTATTGTGAACGAATAAGTTACTGTACAGTAAGTCATTAATATCCCTTTCAGACAGATAAGTGAATTGCTGGTTAAGCATTTAGACTAAGTAATATGCAGGTCAACACGGGTCATTTTTCTTTGTGAAATGGTCAACCCGGGTTGAAATTTCTTTGACTAATACTATGTTCAGACTTGCTAGTCTGAACAAACCGGTGGGTCTTTTTGCCGGGTGCAGTCCTGTCCCCCGTTCTCAATGCCAAGCAAATTACCAAACTTTTCTACCTGGTAATTTACCTTTCAAGACAGGTCCTTTTCTAGTGTGAATGTGTCAACCCAGGTCCACATAAAGCAGGGTAGAAGACCAGGGAATATTGACCCTGGGTTGAGGCGTTCACACAGAAGAAAGACCCGTGTTGATCTGCAAATACAGGGTTGACCTGGCAATTTGCTTTTCTGTGTGAAAGGGGGTAATGGCTGGGACTGGCAAAAAATCCCATGCTAAAAATGTTGGGTAAATTCAGGTTTTCATCTTTTTTTTTCAGTACAAATGTGTAACTACAGTATGGATAAGTTTGTGTCTTGTATACAGTTTTTACTGGTCATAACTCATTTCATTAGGATTAAATAGTTCTGAAAGTCTTGTTTAAATGTGCTCTATTTACATGCAGATTTTATGCTACAGTTATTGTGTATTATTCTCCAAATTCCAGTGTTATACAATACCATTCAGATATAATACTGAAATAAATTTCTGTCTGTACTGAATAGATAATAAACAACAATAATAAGCATTGTTTTGTTTATTCATTTTAGAACTGCTAGACAAAAATATTTTTCAGTCACCCTTTTGTCTTTTATGGGATTCTGCAAGTTCTGTATTACAAATCCGTTAAACCTTAAATTAGGTCACATAGTAACCCACACGCAACAGTCAGTCCCTGATGGGCGTAAGACAATTTAAAAAAAGTATTCACTAGGTGCAGCATTAGCACAAATATTTAGTTTCTAACACAGCTTCCCTGGGCCAAACGTGTCTTATTGAAAAATTTAGAATAACATATTAAATTATGTAAATTGCGATTCTATGTCACCCTTAGGGTCAGTTATGAGATGAGGGACAGGAATTGCTTATGTTGTCCATATATTTTATGACTGGATGCCAGAAACTCTGGTTTTGCCTATTACATTGACCGTAAATAATTTTACTTGGTCCGGACCACCAACCCTGGACACACCTGCAATTGCCCTAGTGACACCCAGTTTGGGAGCCTCTAACATATAAAATACACCGCTTCATTAAAACACCTAACTAATATATGTGATTTCTTTTTAACCACCCATTTCTAAAAATATATAAAAAAAATTGGCGATTGCATGCTAAAATATTTGTAAGTTATAATAAACTGATTTACGTATGTTTCTTTGCTCTTCCTCCAAGGGACGACTTGATGCACTGTGGGCCCTCTTACATAGGCAGTATGACCGTGTATCACTGATGCGGCCTCAACAAGGAGATGAGGTAAAGTATTATATTTTGACTTTCACGTAATAATAAGTTGCTCAAATTTTTAAAGTCAAATATGTTGCACTGTATTCTGCAAACACACACCTCTATCTACTACTGTGTATATATATATATATATATATATATATATATATATATATATCTATACTATAGATATATAGATATATAGATATCTATATATCTATATATATATACAGTACACACTTTGTACCACTTGTGTATGTTTGTCTGATTCCTAAAACGTTATCACCCAATTTGTGCCTTGTAAATAATCGCACCATTAATAAAGCAGGTAGATTTGCACAAAGCCCTGTCAGCACCGCAGGGAGTGGTATGTGGTTGGAAGAGCTTACATACTGCTCTGAGTTTAGCAGCGTTTCAGCTCTTCCAACCGCATCCCGCCCCCTGCCGCGCTGACAGGCCTCTCAGTGCTGACCCCCTCTGATGAGAGCGGCTTCCAGCTCAGCTCTTACAGCCGCATCCCGTCCCCCATCACTGGCACAAGGGCGCACAATACTATATGTGAAAGAAGCAGGGTGCAGAAATAGGTAAAATAAAATGGGCAAGGCTCGGCGCCCTGCAAATAACACTTGAGGTGTCCATACACGGTGCGTTTTTCAGGTGTGATGCCGCTCCCACGCACATCACATCGCACAGCACAGAAAGTCTGTGCAGCCCGTGCTTTTAGTACTAGATTGCATCGTATCTAGTACAAAGAGCACGGTGCTGTAGCGCATTGTATGCTTTCTGTACTAGATGCTATGCAATCTAGTACTAAAAGCATGGAGTTCGTTGCACCTGTATGAGCACCTTAAGCGGAACACTATTTATGAATGAAAAAAAATGCATGCAACAAAAGATATTGCACATGGGATGCAAGCTACTATATAGACATTGTTTGATTTGAAATCACAGTGTCCATAGAGGAAGGTTTGGTGCCAACGTGGGCAGAGAGCTTGCAGTCTAAAAAGGAGCTATAAACAGATAGAGGTGACAGAAGGGAGAGAGAGAGAGAATGATGGAGGAGCATGGAGGGGTGATGTAAGATAACAGTAAATAGAAGTATTTGTTTACAGGAAAATAAACTGAAGAGATACAGTACAGTAGGCAGCACAATTTATTAACAGAGAAGCTTATGCATGTGCTAGTTACACCTTAAGTAGATCTGACTGGTTGCTCTGGGCAACATCTCACCTTCTGAAAACCTACACTTTAGTAAATATACAGATGGAGCGCCTTTCATTCTTGCCGCCAGCGTGCCATTGCAGAGGTTTCGGCTATCCTCTCTTTACCATGCAATACAAAAGTCGCCACCTCTGGGTGGCTAATGCTCCACCAATCTAGCAGCGGATTGATATACTGTACCGATGGAACGGTATCGACATTCGCCGAGCGCAGCGAGCTTACACAGTATACTACAGTATGAGACGCTCGTGTGTCTCATCCCCATGAACATCGCTGTGGCTCCAACTGTACTGTACAACTGTACTTCCGCTGTGTGTTAGTATAATTGTTGTGTGTGTACTGTGATAATTAATTTTGTCAATGAATACTATTTAACCATTTAACTGTCCCAGCGCTAACCTTATGTGCTGAGTCGGCAATAAGAAGGAGTAGAGGCTTTCACGAAATCAGTCCTCTCCTAACACATCAGGCGGCATTGACCGCGTATTCAGAGCACAGTGCATTAAAGCTAAATTGCACTTAATCTATTTGGCATAGATAAGGGAACCTGACTATATTAGTGCTATATGGATAAATTTAAATTTTATTTATTTATTAACAGTTTCTTGTATAGCGCACACCTATTCTGCAGCGCTTTACAGAGAATATTTGATCATTCACATCAGTCCCTGCCCCAGTGAAGCTTACAATCTATATTAAATTAGCTTAAAGCCTAATTTCTCTGGTTTTAGTGGTCCAATTGGCTCAGAACTGGGTTTTTATGGAAGAGGAGACATTTATCTACCAGAAGATATGAACCCCAAGTTTTTGAGAAGACCCCCAGAAAGGGTAACTGCAAACATCAGAACCCATGGTGGGTCTGAATTAACGGGTCCGTTGGAAGGAGTGCAGGATAAGTGGGAAAAATTAAAAAGTGCAATTCTAAAAGCAACAGAACTTTGTGTCAAAAGAGTTAGGAAAAACACAAGAAAAAGAAAGCCATTGTCGTTTGCAAAAGAAGTAGCAAGTATTGTGAAAGCAAAAAAGTTGGCCTTTAAGCAGACGCAGAAGAATGAGGACAAAGAGGTGTATCTTGTTAGACAGAAGGAGGCTAAGAAGGTAATCAGAAGTTGCAAAAGCACAGGCTGAAGAGAAAATGGCCCAGTCAGTGGGTAAAGGGGGGAAAACTTTTTTTAGGTATATAAGTGAAAGGAGAAAAACAAAAAGTGGAATAATTAGACTGAAGACAGAGAGTGGAAGTTTTCTTGAGGGGGACAATGTAATAGCAGATAATATTAATAATTATTTCTGCTCAGTATTCACTGCTGAAAGAGAGGGGAAGGGGCCACAGTTAAGTTGCAAGTATAGTCAGAAAACTGAGGGAGAGACAAGCACATTTACAGAGGAGAAAGTCCTCACAGAACTCTCAAAACTGAAAGCGGATAAATCAATGGGGCCAGATGGGATACATCCAAGGATACTAAAAGAGCTTAAAGGGGAGCTGGTAAAACCAATTACAGAATTATTCAACCAGTCACTAGCTACTGGAGTAATCCCAGAGGACTGGAAAACAGCAAATGTAGTCCCACTGCACAAAAGTGAAAGCAAGGTAGAGGTAAGCAACTATCGACCAGTGAGCCTTACATCAGTAGTAGGGAAATTGATGGAAACACTCTTAAAACAAAGAGTTTCTAGGATATCTTAAAACCAGCAATTTACAGGATCCAAAACAGCATGGGTTTACTGGGGGAAGATCATGTCAAACAAATCTTATTGACTTTTTTGACTGGGTGACTAAAGTAATAGATCAAGGTGGGGCTGTAGATGTACATAGGGGGAGGGGCCCTAAACTTCACACCCTGGACATATGAGGTGCTACCTGCTGAGACCTGTAGTGCAGCAAGCAGGAGGAGGAGTTTGCAGGTGCACACTAAATATAAATGCTAGACCTTTTAATATCTTTGCTATATTGCATTTGAGGTTATTAGCATAATGATGGCCATTATTATGGGCTTGTCCACCGTGTCCAGGTTACCTCAATAGGACAAGTCCCTAACACTACTCTGAGACAGGTTCAGGGCACAGGGGCCCCCAGGCCAGCCCAGCAGAACCATCCCATGGCATCACATTAGTGTGAAATTGAAGTGATAGTAAAAGGGATAGGGGAAATTATATGTGATAAGACTTACCTAGGTAAGAGGTAATAATAAATGTGGAGGGTGCTACATATATATTAAACAAACTAAAGGGGTGATGGAAAGTGTACGATATGATGCCATGGAGCAGCCCAGCAACAGCAGCCCAAAAAACCCTGCGCCCCAAACACAGTCCCACAGACTAACACTCAGCATATATGTATAGTAGGACTTACCCTCATAGTGCCAAGCTGAGGTGTGCAGTCTTGAATGTTGGACTCCAACCTAATTAAAAACAATCTGGGACAGGTGGTCGGAGTGCTAGTTAAGGAGGAAGGCATCTCTAGTTCCTTCCAGTGTGTATGAATACACACTATATAGTACATAGGGGGAGGAGCCCTAAACTGCACACCCTGGACATATGAGGTGCTACCTGCTGAGACCTGTAGTGCAGCAAGCAGGAGGAGGAGTTTACAGGTGCACACTAAATATAAATGCTAGACCTTTTAATATCTTTGCTATATTGCATTTAAGGTTATTAGCATAATGATGGCTATTATTATGGGCTTGTCCACCGCCTCCAGGTTACCTCAATAGGACAAGTCCCTAACACTACTCTGAGACAGGTCCAGGGCACAGGGCCCCCCAGGCCAGCCAAGCAGAACCACCCCATGGCATCACATTAGTGTGAAATTGAAGTGATAGTAAAAGGGATAGGGGAAATTATATGTGATAAGACTTACCTAGGTAAGAGGTAATAATAAATGTGGAGGGTGCTACATATATATTAAACAAACTAAAGGGGTGATGGAAAGTGTACGATATGATGCCATGGAGCAGAACAGCAACAGCAGCCCAAAGAGCCCTGCGCCTCACACACAGTCCCACAGACTAACACTCAGCATATATGTATAGTAGGACTTACCCTCATAGTGCCAAGCTGAGGTGTGCAGTCTTGAATGTTGGACTCCAACCTAATTAAAAACAATCTGGGACAGGTGGTCGGGGTGCTAGTTAAGGAGGAAGGCATCTCTAGTTCCTTCCAGTGTGTATGAATACACAATATATAGTACATAGGGGGAGGAGCCCTAAACTGCACACCCTGGACATATGAGGTGCTACCTGCTGAGACCTGTAGTGCAGCAAGCAGGAGGAGGAGTTTGCAGGTGCACACTAAATATAAATGCTAGACCTTTTAATATCTTTGCTATATTGCATTTAAGGTTATTAGCATAATGGTGGCCATTATTATGGGCTTGTCCACCACGTCCAGGTTACCTCAATAGGACAAGTCCCTAACACTACTCTGAGACAGGTCCAGGGCACAGGGCCCCCCAGGCCAGCCCAGCAGAACCACTCCATGGCATCACATTAGTGTGAAATTGAAGTGATAGTAAAAGGGATAGGGAAAATTATATGTGATAAGACTTACCTAGGTAAGAGGTAATAATAAATGTGGAGGGTGCTACATATATATTAAACAAACTAAAGGGGTGATGGAAAGTGTACGATATGATGCCATGGAGCAGAACAGCAACAGCAGCCCAAAGAGCCCTGCGCCCCACACACAGTCCCACAGACTAACACTCAGCATATATGTATAGTAGGACTTACCCTCATAGTGCCAAGCTGAGGTGTGCAGTCTTGAATGTTGGACTCCAACCTAATTAAAAACAATCTGGGACAGGTGGTCGGGGTGCTAGTTAAGGAGGAAGGTGTCTCTAGTTCCTTCCAGTGTGTATGAATACACAATATATAGTACATAGGGGGAGGGGCCCTAAACTGCACACCCTGAACATATGAGGTCCTACCTGCTGAGACCTGTAGTGCAGCAAGCAGGAGGAGGAGTTTGCAGGTGCACACTAAATATAAATGCTAGACCTTTTAATATCTTTGCTATATTGCATTTGAGGTTATTAGCATAATGATGGCCATTATGGGGCTGTAGATGTAGCTTATCTAGACTTTAGTAAAGCTTTTGACACTGTCCCACATCGCAGACTGTTAAATAAACTTGAAAGCTTGGGATTGGATTCTAAGATAGTTGAATGGATAAGAGCGTGGTTGCAGGACAGAAAACAGATAGTTGTAGTAAACGGAGTACAGTCAAAGGAGGGAAAGGTTACAAGTGGAGTACCCCAGGGATCTGTACTTGGACCAGTACTTTTTAATATCTTTATTATTTATTGGTGATATTGCAAATGGAATTGAGGGTAAAATGTGCCTTTTTGCAGATGACACAAAGGTATGTAACAGGGTAGACTCACTAGGAGGGGTAAAACAAATGATTGAGGATCTAGGTAGATTAGAGGAATGGTCAAGAGCATGGCAACTACAGTTTAATGCCCAAAAATGCAAAATCATGCACTTGGGTCTCAGAAATCCAAAGACATATAGTATAAATGGCACTATAATGGAAACTACTGAGGAAGAAAGGGATCTAGGTGTCACTATTTCAGGGGACTTAAATGCAGGTAGGCAATGTAACAAAGCAATGAAGAAGGCAAGTCAGATGCTTGGTTGCATAGGGAGAGGTATCAGCAGTAGAAAGAAAGAAGTAATAATGCCACTGTATAGGTCATTGGTACGACCTCACTTAGAGTATTGTGTTCAGTTCTGGAGGCCATATCTATATATATATATAAATACATTATAGACTGTACAAAGAAGGGCAACTAAAATGGTGCATGGCCTACATCACAAAACGTACCAGGAAAGACTAAAAGATCTTAATATGTATACTTTAGAGCAGAGAAGGGAAAGGGGGGACATAATAGAAACTTTCAAATATATCAAGGGTTTTAACAAGGTACAGGTGTGAGACATTCTTCACAGGAAGAGGAGCAACAGAACACGAGGACATGCACTGAAACTAGAGGGAGGAAGATTCAGGGGAAATGTGAGGAAGAATTACTTCACAGAAAGAGTAGTAGATAAGTGGAATAGCCTACTATCAGAGGTGGTAGACGCAAATACAGTAGTACAATTATAACATGCCTGGGATAAGCATATTGGGTACTTATGTATTATCTGGGCTCCCATGTTAAATGCACCCCATTTTTTCATACCCCTACTATCCAACTACGCATGGAGTTGATTTTATATAGTGTGGCGAGCGCAGCGAGCCACCGTGCCCGAAGCGTGGCGAGGGGACGCGGTCTCATAAGAAAAACGGGAGCCCAGATAGTAATATCGATATCCTTACAAAAAAATAAGGATCAAATATGGTTTGAGGTAACATGTTTAAAAAAGGGGCAGACTAGATGGGCCAAGTGGTTCTTATCTGCCGCCAAATTCTATGTTTCTATGTTTCTATGTTAGTCAATGGGGGGAAATTGTGTCTATTTTGCACCCTGATATCTCCGGTTCTATGTGTCCTAGAGACTTGAGACTGGTAAAATATAAAAGAGGAGACTCTTGGCTTACAGAGTCGACTAAGTAATAGTTTATATGACTGTAAGGGAAACGGCGAGCATCCGTAGTTAGGGTCACCTCCAATTATCCTCCTAATGTAGCTCATTACTACTGAGTACCGCAAATAGGGAATACTGTATAGAGAGGCTAAAGACAGTGTTTTTGCATCCAAGAACTTAGGGAGGAGCTTTTATCTATCCCCATTAAACTTATATTGCTATCACTTATAGCTGTAACTGTTACAGCAGAGTACAAAAAAAGCTGTTCGTGCTATTGAGTACACAAAGTGCTATTGGGTACGCAAGTGCTACCTATTACCCTAATAGGAAAAACTCTAGGGAGGTGCTAAGCACAGTGTTTTGGCATCCAGGAGCTTAAGGAGGAGCTTTAATATCTCCCCATTATACTTATATGGCTATCACATATCGCTGTTACTGTTACAGCAGAGTACAAAAAAAAGCTGTTCATGCTATTGAGTACACAAAGTGCTATTGAGTACGCAAGTGCTACTTATTACTCAAATATGAAAAACTCTATGGAGGTGCTAGGAACAATGTTTTTTTATTGCTATTACAATTATTTTTTTAGTTGAAACATTTACAAACCTTATATTTAATAAAACTAGACAAACATAGAAAAAACTGTTTTCATAAAAGCCTTCTTGTGTTAGTCCATGCACAAGAACCATAGAGCATGCCATGTAATGCACAGTGTTTGTATAGTGCCTTCCCCCAGCAAGATTGACTGAATCCGCCTCTTTCATTGGATTCTCTGTGAAAAGTTCTTCTAGGAAGGGGGAAGGGGGGGGGGGGGGGTTGGGGTGGGCTGAATACAATACATTCAACACTAAACCACAATGGGAGTGTCTAAGATGCTGCAGCGACTCATGTTTGATGGAGTGTCTGAATTAACGGGTCCATTCTAGTCTATTGGGAAAAATGTGTCTACTTTGCACCCTGATATCTCCGGTTCTATGTGTCCTAAAGACTTGAGACTGGTACCATATGAAAGAGGATACTCTTGGCTTACAGAGTAGTTTATATGACATCAGTATGGGAAGCGGCAAGCATCCGTAATTAGGGTCTCCTCCAATTGTCCACTTACTGTAGCTCATTACTACTGAGTACCGCAAATAGGGAATACTGTATAGAGAGGCTAAAGACAGTGTTTTTGCATCCAGGAACTTAGGGAGGAGCCTTTATGTCTCCCCATTGTACTTATAGAGATGTCACTTATAGCTGTAACTGTTCAATGCAATAAAAGCTGTTCCTGCCTGTGCAGACACACAGAAATCTTTATAGGGAGGCAGGATATTTTTTTGTGTATTAAATACTGTATACTCTAACTGACCTACTGTACTATAGCTGTGTTTAAAAAAAATGATCCCTTTATGAATCAAACATGCAGAGTGGCACGCTTATCCACTACTTTACAACACTTGACAAGAGCGGCCAGACTTTCCACTCAGATGCGCCCTTGCGCCTTTTGACCAAAACAATGAGATGCATTAGCGTCCGTGCCCATGCAGACGCACAGAAAGTTTAATAGGGAGGCAGGATTTTTGTGTGCTAAATATACAGTAACTGACCTACTGCATATTTGTTGGAAAAAAAATAAGTTTCCTTTAATAACCAAACGCAGGCATACTGTACTTTAATGTACAACATGCAGAGCGGCGCACTTATCCACTAGCCTACACACCTGATAAGAGCTGTCTATCTACAGTACTGTAGCTTACTGGACAGTACTGTAGTAGCAAAGTAGTTCCTGCACTACAGAGCTTTTTAATACTGTAGTCACTTCATGCACATGCTGCAGTACACATTTCACGCATGCGCAGTGAAGATTTCAAAAAGTGATACCTGGTGGATGATCACTGGCATTGCACTCATCCGGCAATTGCCAAGCTGTTAAAATGCATTGCGATGCCTTGTGCCATGGGCCACCATGGCAGGCTGACGGTAGAACCGCCATGGGTAGGCTGAATGAGCGGTGCTACATCTGTACCCCTGAGTCCCAACCCACGACCCTGCTCCTGATTATGGTCTTGGAACCATGGAATTTGCCAACTTGCTAGACACTCCAACATCACGGGTCACATGTCGGAAAGTGGTATTTATTTGATTTTCTACCCATGTCACTAATGAATACACCACTCACCTTCATCATGTAGATCCATTAGAGCCTTTAAAACAAAGTAAATGAAATCTACAAGTTGGATTTTCCCCTTCCACTTACATAGTGGCTGATCTGAATCGGATGGATCCTCTTGCATGGATGTAAATGGAGCTGTTTAAAATACTGCACATACACTCTTGCAAATTTACACTTTTTTGCATATCTCCTTCCTAATTGAGTACTCATCCCCTCTTTTCCTTTGCCAGGGGTGGAGTACGAAATGTGTACAGTCATAATGTTGATATTTACCATGTAAATAGTGAGTAAATGTCAGCATGTTAATATGTTAACATTTTGGCCTGATTGCCCACTGGCGCTTTGCTTTCTGCTGCTAGCCACTGGCATCTTCCAAGTACCAGTGGTCACGTGACCATCACTTCAGGGTTAGACTTCCAATCCTCTTACATTTCAGCATTTCTAGCCCATCTCTTACCATAATCCCTACCCATAACTTTTCCTCTAGTGTTTAACCCTGACCTCCCCCCTCACAGCCAAATCGTCCCCTCAACCAACCCCTAAAAGTAATTTATCTATTAATGTGCTTACATATACACATCCATCTCTGTTTCTATATTTAATAACTTCCTATTGTATGTTTTTCAAAGTACAGTATATAACTGTCATGCTGTAATTTTTTTTAATCTTTTATGTAAACACAGACATATGTATTGCAAAACACTGAAAATCTACTCTGTCAAAACTATTCTTTATTTTTCTATTTCGCTACAAAATTCTCTTTGTTGGCTTTGGAGGCTGTTCTAGAACATTCACAAGATCAGCAGGAATAAAGGCGGCACTCTCAGGGTGCTGTGCACTGAAGGGGAGTCTGGGAGATCTGTCACGAGTTGGCACAGGGTGGAAAAAGTATCCTGGCAACATTTCAAATGCCTTAAGATACTGTTAGGTTTAGTACTGATGAGTAAAACTTAAAAATGAAATCATTGCCTTCGGAGTGTCATGTGTATGGTGACAGAAATCAGCTTCTGTTTTTGTGATAAGTATAAAATTCCCTCTCTTCATTAATGATGAAAATGAACCAAGTTGCTGCAGTTTTATTTTTACAAAGCTGTTGGACTAAATAAATCTAGAACATAGTTATATGTAACAATATGCAATAGACAGAGCATTATTTATTTATAGGAATCATCAATGAACTCCAGTTCTAATTGAAGCTTAACTATAGTATATCAAAGGCAAGAGATGCTCGTTCTCAGCCCCCCTCCATTCCCATGCTCTCTCCCTCAGCTAGTTTTGAGTGTGGCCCAGTATTTGAAAAGGCCGCACACAGTTGAGTCAGAAATCAGGAGAAAGGGCTTTGATTCTGGTTGGAATTCCTGGGAGTCATCTATTTTTCAGCTGGCAAACTACAAGGTTATGGAAGCTGATACAGGTGCGAGCTAGCAGGTTGTCTCTGACATCTGTTCAGAGCAGTGGCGTGGGTCTTCACCAGCCTGCAGCGAGGCTGCTGGATTGTCAGCAGATGTAGTTAAGAGTGGCAGAACAGTTTTGGTCTCACACTTGCTGCCTGGGGGGCTTAAACACCAAAGGTAAAGAGGAGGTGGACACAGCTGCACTCCAAAACTTGCCTGAGGCACAAATAAAGAGATCTAATATAGTTTGACTCTGTTGTGGTGAGGAGACTAGGACAGAAAGCCACTTCAGAGGCAACTTAACGCAACAACATCTGCCGCCAAGTTTCCAGGGAGTGACAGGGGACAGCAGGTACAGATCGAAGTCCCCACGTAAACAGCTTCCATTAAGCCATGAACTCTTTTGATGGGTTTCCATCAAACATGCTGGAGTCCGCAGCAGGACTTGGTATTGTTTTCAAAGCAGTGTTTTGTTTTATGCACTAACAAGGTAATTTATAAATGATTCATTACTAGGAAGTTTTGCTTATGTATAAAGTGATTGAGATAGAACAGAGTATGAGAAAGTAAGAAAGTAATTCAATACGCCTGTCAGGATTAAAGTCTCTAAAGAGCTATTTTACATTTGAGGTCACATTCACCTTCAGGTTATATTACTCCAATGAACTATTCATTGCCTAAATACTCATGCATCAATTGTGATATATTCCACTCCCTATCCCTCAATTATAACTGCACTTTTCAGATTTTTCACGTCTACGTGTACAAATTACAAGCACCATCCGTTTGTGTTTTGCGAACAAGATTGCTTTTAAATAATTCAAAAGTTATCATGGAAATTGCTTTAGCAGAAACTGCTGGTAAAATGATGTACAGTACTGTTTATCTTAGATAAAGCAACTCAAAAATCAGCCTGTCGTCTTTTTGATAGTGAATTTGATGTAATCTTATGGTGTGTTCAGCTTGCTGCTATAGCTGTCTCTGCACAGGCTTGAAAAGTGATAAAATGGAGAGTGATAAACAACCAGCCAATCAGCTCCTGCCTGACATTATTCAAACACACTCTGTGACATGACTGGTAGGAGCTGATTGGCTGGTGATTTATCACTCTCCATTTTATCACCTTTGAAGCTTAGTACATCTGGGCCACAGTGTATCACTAGTTTATCGCAGTGTTTCACAATATCACATAACTAAAAGTTTTCTCTTTAGTAATGACAGTCATTGTTGCTCATTGCACTATGGGGGTGATTCAGACCCGCTCGTTGTGGGCCACATTCGGTCCCCAGGCTGATGGTGGGGTTCTGCGTATGCACAAATATGCGCATGTGCAAACCCCCTGAGCGAACGCCTTAGGCGAGTTCACACTCGCCGAGACCTTGCTCCATAGTGAGAGGGGGCAGGCAGGGGGAGTAATCAGGGAAACGCCCAGTGTTTAATGGGCGTGGCCATGAAAATGCTGGGCGTTCATCTGCACATGCAGGCGTGTGGATGCCTGCTTGGGGGTGGCCGGCTGATGTCACATGGCATCAGTGCCTGCCCTGATTTCAACCATTTCTCACCATCAAATTATTTTTACCCGTTTGCAGATAAAAGTCAGTGTAGATAATTTGATGATGAGTGACTATCAAAAGCGTACACAGCCACTCTTCCAGGTGGTGGTTACCTGTTTGCTAGACTGCGAACATATGCAGCCTATCTAACAGGTCTGAATATGGCTCTATATTACAGGGCTATATAGCTGCATTTGTGTGCTGTAGGCTGACTGTAACTTTCCATCAGCAGTAATGTGTGATCCTGTACTTGTGTATGATGCCGTTACATCAGCAGTAATGTGTGATCCTGTACTTGTGTATGAGGCCTTTACATCAGCAGTAATGTGTGATCCTGCAGTTGTGTATGATACTGTTACATCAACAGTAATGTGTGATCCTATAGTTGTGCATAATGCCTTTACATCAGCAGTAATGTGTGATCCTGCACTTGTGTATGATGCCGTTACATCAGTAGTAATGTTTGGTCCTGTACTTATGTATGATGCTGTTACATCAGCAGTAATGTGTGATCCTGTACTTGCGTATGATGCCATTACATCAGCTGTACTGTGTGATCCTATAGTTGTGTATGATGCCGTTACATCAGCAGTAATGTGTGAGCCTGCACTTGTCTATCATGCCATTACATCAGCAGTAATGTGTGATCCTGCACTTGTCTATCATGCCCTTACATCAGCAGTAATGTGTGATCCTGCAGTTGTCTATGATACTGTTACATCAGCAGTACTGTGTGATCCTATAATTGTCTATGATGCCATTACATCAGCAGTAATGCACTTGTGTGTGATTCCGTTACATCAGCAGTAATGTGTGATCCTGTACTTGTGTATGATGCTGTTACATCAGCAGTAATGTGTGATTCTATAGTTGTGTATGATGCCATCAACAGTAATGTGTGATCCTGCACTTGTCTATGATGCCGTTACATCAGCAGTAATGTCTGGTCCTGTAATTGTGTATGATGCCGCTACATCAGCAGTAATGTGTGGTCCTTTAATTCTGTATGATGCCGTTACATCAGCAGTAATATGTAGTCCTGTACTTATGTATGATGCCAGCAGTAATGTGTAATCCTGCACTTGTGTATGATGCCGTTACATCAGCAGTAATGTGTAATCCTATAGTTGTGTATTGTGCCGTTACATCAGCAGTAATGTGTGATCCTCTAGTTGTGCATGATGTCGTTACATTCTGCACTTGTCTATGATGCCGTTACATCAGCAGTAATGTGTGATCCTCTAGTTGTGCATGATGTCGTTACATCTGTAGTAATGTGTGGTCCTGTACTTGTGTATAATGCCGTTACATCAGCAGTAATGTGTGATTCTGCACTTGTGTATGATGCCGTTACATCAGCAGTAATGTGTGGTCCTGTACTTGTGTATAATGCCGTTTCATCGGCAGTAACGTGCGATCCTGTACTTGTGTATGATGCCGTTACATCAGCAGTAATGTGTGATTCTGCACTTGTGTATGATGCCGTTACATCAGCAGTAATGTGTGGTCCTGTACTTGTGTATAATGCCGTTTCATCGGCAGTAACGTGTGATCCTGTACTTGTGTATAATCCTGTTCCATCAGCAATAATGTGTGATCCTATAGTTGTGTATGATGCCATTACATCAGCAGTAATGTGTGATTCTGTAACCCCCTGGGCAATATAACTGGGTTATATTGCCCAGGGGGTTATATGTTCATTGTCCATGGGGTTATATGTGTTATACCCTCATAGTAGATACTCATTTTACAGACTTGTGGGGGTATCATTGTTGTAATAACCCCATTATGGTTGGAGTTAAGTTACCCCCTTTTCCCCCATGGCAGCAGCGGAATAGACAGGTGGACACTAGGACACAGCATAGAATGGCTGGACTAGACGGGTCCCGCCTGCTGAGAACTGGACAGATCCGGGGACCGGGACCCCCATAGAAATTTTAAACAGGTGAACCATTAGGAGAGCTCTGATGAGACAGATGGGAAGTGAAGGAGCAGCACTGATAGTCAAGTACCTGAAGGTGGAGGAGCCTCTTCAGACCTGGCTCCATTATCTTTCCCACTATCATCGGCTGGTGTTCCTCAGGAAGGTGAATGAAAGGCCCCGGCTGTTAGCAAGGTTTACTGACTCCTCAATGGCTCAGAGGCATGGCCAAGGCATGTCAGTGGTGGGCGGAGCAAGCCAGTGAAGGCAGATTCAGCGGTGACCGATGTGGGTGTCCCATCTGGAGGAGGTGCGGCTGAGGCGGACCAGGGCAGGGGACCCTCGTTGCCCAGAGGGTTATATTATAAGCTTGTCGTCTAGTGACAGAGTGCACCTGGTGCCAGAGCTCCCGGAATCCACACTTCCGGGTAGCGCTGGACATGCTGCACTCCCCGGACAGAGACCCTGAACCCTGGGCTAGTAGTACGGCATACCGGCACCATATTTCTTAATAGTACGCCGTACCACCACGTACCCCATTACTTTCAGCACTGCCTAGCGCAGGGGTTCCCAAACATATTTGAGTCATGGCACCCCCGAGTATCAGAATTTTTTTTCACGGCACCCCTGGGGCAAAAGTTTCTCATTGATGAAATCAGAATAAAATATTAAATTAAGTAAATTGTGTTTATATCTCATCCTTAGGGTCAGTTATGAGGTAATGGACAGGATCCACCTTTGTTTGTCCACAATTTGCCTATTACATTATTTATAAGAAACTTTTAATTGGTCATGGACCACCAATACAGGGCACCCCTGCTAGTCCCCTAAGGCACCCCTGGGTGCCATGTCACACAGTTTGGGAACCACTGGCCTACCCTATAATCCAGTCCTGGATGTATAGTAGCAGTGACAGTGCTGTATAAGTTGGACGCAGAAAACATGCAAGTGGGCCAGTTCAATATGATCTTTACCATCTTCACTGAAATTATGCCAATCTATATATAAGTATCTATGTCTTTAATATCACCTTGTGCCTTGAAATGTCCTTTCTCATTCATGACTTACCTATAGACAATAGACATGTACCTCATTAGAGTCAAGATGGACAGATATGATATGATAATAAAAGCACATTTAATTATATAAATATTATTAGTTGAGTTCAAGAAGGTGACTTTAAATTCAGCTCTTTTTTTCCTCTAAAATACTTTCTGTTGAAGCCATATGTCTTAAGATTTCGGTCATAAGGTTTATGTCTTAAGATTTAGGTCATAAGATTCTTGAGAACTAAGAAAAAAAGAAACCAGTTAATCCATCTTGCACTTTACAATGCTAAAAGCGAGTGCAGACCCCAGGAAATGTCCCTCAATGCACAGTTTTTTTTTCATGTGGAAAGGAAACTCGGCCAATGTACATTCAACATGGAAAACCTCGACCATGTCCAGTTTGCCCCTCTTATCTGAAAAATAATATTTTTCTAAAGGTATCACCGTCTTGATGTGCTAACCTATGCGAGCGCCCTTAACAAAATATATGAAATTATTGCAGATACCAAAAATAGGGGGAACTAATCAGCTGTTAAAAAAGTGTAGATTACGGCATCAGCCACTGTATAGCGCCACTGCCAATATGGTATGAACCAACTTTTCCCAGGCCCCCTGTGCTGTGGCAAGGATTTGAAACAGTTACATGGTCTTTTTTTAGGAGGAACCTTTAAGTCCTTCTTATCCACAATGCTGATTTATAGTGTTATTAGTATTCCGGTGTCAAAATGTTACTAGCATATTTCATTATCATTCATATTCTGTACATGCAACACAATATATGTACTTAACTTCACTTTAAACAAGTGAATGTAGTAGATTGGAAAAAAGACTGACCTAGGTCAATCTATTAGAGCGCTTATGTATGAGTCTATTCCTTTAAAGAGCAGCCGATTCAGGGGATGGTCAGTTCCCCAAGTGAAAATATAGAACAACAAGAAACAGAGGGGAGAATCGGTGCTCAGAAAAACACTGTTACAAGTGCCAGCATCAATTCAATAAAAATTATTTAATCAATAAGTAAATAAATTCATACACATATATACAATAGACATAAAGAAAATAATAAATATATAAATATAAAAACAATAGATGGCAATGGACCTATTGGGAGAGTTGAGATATTTTTATAGTCACCCGTGTGGTGTTGATAGGACCTGCACTGATCCAAGAACTTGTGTCCATAAGAGTCCAGAAAAGCATCCGTGTGATTAAGGCCATGTGATGTTATGTCCTGGTAACTGCCTAGGAGGTGTGCCCGTTGGCAATAGATGGTAAGTAATAGCCAGCCCGGGATATCCTTCCAGTTGAATTTGGCAAACAGGATTTATTAGGCTCTGCATGGTGGTAAGGAACGGTCTTTAGGACAGGATCAGATGTAGATGGAGCAGGTGGTCAGCACTTCATTAGGGGACTTGGTGATAGTCTCTCTCCAGTAGAGTCCAGCAAAACACCAACGCGTTTCGCTGTATTGGCTCACAGCTTTATCAAGGTCACCTTGATAAAGCTGTGAGCCAACACAGCGAAACGCGTTGGTGTTTTGCTGGACTCTACTGGAGAGCGACTATCACCAAGTCCCCTAATGAAGTGCTGACCACCTGCTCCATCTACATCTGATCCTGTCCTAAAGACCGTTCCTTACCACCATGCAGAGCCTAATAAATCCTGTTTGCCAAATTCAACTGGAAGGATATCCCGGGCTGGCTATTACTTACCATCTATTGCCAACGGGCACACCTCCTAGGCAGTTACCAGGACATAACATCACACTGCCTTAATCACACGGATGCTTTTCTGGACTCTTATGGACACAAGTTCTTGGATCAGTGCAGGTCCTATCAACACCACACGGGTGACTATAAAAAATATCTCAACTCTCCCAATAGGTCCATTGCCATCTATTGTTTTTATATTTATATATTTATTATTTTCTTTATGTCTATTGTATATATGTGTATGAATTTATTTACTTATTGATTAAATATTTTTTATTGAATTGATGCTGGCACTTGTAAAAGTGAATGTAGTAACCTTTTATATTGTGTTATTAATTAAGACACACCAACCGCCACCACCACCACCACCTCACTGGCATCCTACCTATATGTACTAGGATACATTTACTAAAATGGGAGTTCTATTGAAGATGGGATTTGCCATAGCAACTAATCAGATTAATATTTTTTAGAAGGTGCTAAATAAATAAAAAGTAGAATCCAATTGTTTTCTACGGGTAACATCCCATCTATAATAGATTTTCCATCTTAGTAAATTTACCCCACTGTTTTTAAATTGATATCCTCCAACTGGTAGCTAAAGCTGAACTGCAGGCACAGCCATTGCGTATTGCCGATTGATTTGGACCAATTTAATTGTTTGACTTCACACCACAGTTACATTTCTCCAGCTTGGTCATTCAGCAACTAAATCAATCAAGTTTTCTTTCATTTTTTACTTACTTTGGTCAAAGACATTGTTATATGTATAGTTCAAACTGTTATATGTTCCCAAAAGGTAAATCTTATATAAAGGTCCTATAATTCCATCACTACATGATATTAATGTAGGGTTTTAAACATTTATGACAAAATAATGTTATAAACTCTCCAGGTGAATCACTCACCATGAAATGAATGTAAATAATTACAGGCAAAGGAAGCATCTGTAAAGCTAAATAGCGCAGTATGTGTTCTCATAATGAAAATACTTGTGTAGTCATGGCAGCCTGTCCTTGTGGCTCTCATGCATGCCTTGTTCCTCATTAGTCTATTTTTTTTGGATGCACTGGTAACCCTGAAGAAATTGTAAGTTGGACATGACAACTTAATTCAGTGCATCGTCTCCATGAGAGATATGACATATTTAAACATTTTCTGTGCCAAGATGTATGAACTAGTACTATAGCTCTTAACCAGATTAGTCCATTTTCCATTAACTGCTTGAAAGTAGGGCAGATGTCCGAGCGGCTGGTTGTAAATTCGATAATGTCTGCTGTGTTAATCTGGAGGCTTTGCTGATGGAGAAGGCTGTAGATAACAGGATTATAGTTTCAGGACCCTGGTTTTCATGGCACAGGAGAGAGGGCTCAGAGGTTAGGGACTGACTTCTGTTGGTAATCTTAATTGATTGTCAAGAGATTTTAATCTTTCTCATTAATTAGGTGGTGTTCAGCCATACACATCTGATGCTTGATACATAAAATAAGACAGAAATTAGGCTTTTCTTTTTCTTCACTTGTAACCACTTTAACTACAGTAGTAAATTACAATGAGTAGTTTGATGTTATTTTGTATTATTAAATCTGATAAAAATAAAAAAAAACATGTACAACTGACAATTCTTTTATTCCAACTAATGACTTGAAGTACGTAAAACATATGTTTTGCATCAGTAGCATTTATGGGGATTATGTTTCCTACACTGAGTCATAGTGCTTAGTTTATAAGTAATAGGCCTATTAGTACCGACCTTGTCGTTTTTTTTTTTTACATTTTACTTTATAGAAAAAATGATCAGGTGCAAATTATTTATATTTCTGTGATTTATCATGTTTATTGAAGAGAATTTTAACCACCTTACCACAAATATATGTGTGTGTGTGTGTGTGTGTGTGTGTGTGTATATATATATATATATATATATATATATATATATATATATTATCCATAATTTCTTTATCCATATTAGAACTGTAAATATAAAGTAGAATCATTTTCAAAATTGTTCCTAGAATCATTGCAAGACAAATCTTAACTAATTGAAATTGAGTTTTTTATTTTTTATAATGGTAGACAACAGTAACACTACTAAGAAAAGATGTGAAGTTTAAGGACTACATTCATTTATGTCAACCATTTAGTACTGTGTTTGCTTACCCTGATTACCATGACCTGATTTTGTAAGCAATATGAATTTGGGCATACGGGGTAAAAAAAAATTGCCAGTCGTTCTTCATGCAATCTTCAAAAGGTCCACCGATTTGGTTTGGTATATCCCAAATGAAAGACACATGGGAAGTTTACATTATTTTATATCTAAACAGCAAGTATTGCAGAAAATGATTACACATCATGGAAAAGACATAGGGCAGTATTCGATCTGGGATTCTGACTGTAGGAATATGAATTCAACAGTCCATGGCTGTTTACGACAATACAGATCCGAAATTGTTTTCAAGTCGGATCTGTTTTGTCGAAATCCGCCTTCAATGCTGTCAGAAACAGCAGCATTGAATAGGCGGCCGCTATGTCCCCTGTCGGAAATAGTGTCCAACATAAAATTACGCCCATACCCTGTTAACTACAGCTAAGCAATAAAACTGTAGTTTATGTAGCTCTAAATTATTCACAATTAAATTAATTTAGAATAAAATCTCTTTAGAAACTGCACTGAAGAAAGAAAAAAAGAAAAAGACAAAAACTTACTCCAATATGAAACTTAAATACAGCAATATTATAAATATATATTTTTAAATTGCTCTTTTAACTTATTTTAACATATTTGGTCATCTTCCAAAAAAGGTGTAATTGTGCTAACTACACAACATTTTGTTGCTCATTATCCATGTAGAATGAGAGTATAGCGCTATTCTAGAACACCAGTTTCCATTCACAGATCTTTAGAATGGATGAAAAGTTTGTCCAGTTGGACAGTATTCTCATTGTATTTCAATTTGTTTTTATATTACTGTAAGTGCTCTGCTCTGGTGAGTATATCATTGTTCAAACATATTTAATACATTTTACTTAATTAATGGTTAATTATGATTGAATTGTGGACTGAATTGTGCTGTTACATTGCCAGTGTGGTTGACAAATTGCATGCCTCAACAAAATCTGTTGTCTGTGATGATCGACATACCCATAAATCAGGGCAGCAGTACACGGTTATCTGCCAATCGTAAAGAGAGGTCCCTTTGTGATCCATTCACTTGACCTGAGCATAGAACCATCGCATGTGTTTAATTTCTGCAGCAAATTCTGATGAGCATTTTGTGGCCAGCTTTAGCATATTTGTCATTGACTGAACTCAATAGCATATTTGTCATTGACTGAAACTTGGCAGTTTCCTCTATTTCCAACCAAGAGGTCGTTTTTATAATTGTTTATGAATTATGTAGATGGTAATGGCTAGATCAGAATGTAATATTTTATATTTTTTGAATTTTTTTTTTTAAGAGACAAGTATATGTAGTTTTATGCTAAACTAGCCAAATAAAGCAATATTCTGAAGTAATACTGCAGGGAGATTGTAGGCATAAAACCGATCAGATGATATAAGCCTAAAGCTTGTATAATAATATTTATATTAGTGCATAGGGTGTACTTCAGCATAATAACCGGTGTATTTTGATTAAGTGACCTCAGTTCCCCTCTGCAGATCGACAGAAATCATATGTGCTTGATAAAATCGCTGGAGCATTTTATTAGCCAGGTTGGCAACTGTCTGAGTTTGGGATGAAGCACATTCAAAGTGAAAAATGCTTACTGGCAACCACTTTGTGAGGATGGATTACATGTAGATTTCATGGATATGTCCCAGTAGAGACAGAAATGCAAATTACAACTATATAACACGTCTGTAATATCAGCTTGATTAAAACAAATTAATATTTTTACATGTTTGCGAACAAAATCAAAATACAACCAAATTAGTATTAGTAGTGATGACATTAATATTTATAAAAATCTCCAGTTTTGTTAAAACCTCCATATAAGAACTGGTCTCAAGTGTTATTAATTAGCATGTACATAGTTATGTGCACATTGAGTGTTAGGGGTGCACAGGCACACCCCAAAGCTATGCACACCCTAATGAACACCTCCCTGCCGCTAGCAATACAAGCAATAGGTTTTACGAAATATTTTTGCTTTTTAGAACTGTATTCCACTAAAAGAAGCGCCCATCAATCAATCATGTGTGTTTTGCATTGTTAATTGTACTAGACCATTGTCATATCACTACATACCTGTGTCATCCATATATGTTTTTGAGTCTTTTTGCATGTACTGTTACACAGAGTAATTTGAAGATTAAAACTGAAATAGGCAGGAAATTATGGTGTGGCTGAGAGATGTTTTATATTGTACCGAGTGCCGATAGATGATGGTAGACACGCCTGATTGGCGGTGTTAGACGCACCCAATGGCTGCTGTTAGACATGCCCAGTAGGTGGTGCTAGACACAAAAATTTGACGAAGACCTAAAAAAATTAGCATGTACATATATTTAACTAGAAAACAACTAAAACATCAATTAAGGCTGTCCAAAATTAGTGCTTTTAAAAAAAATCAATTGCATGGCAACAGTCTGCCCTACCCACTGGCTTCTTAGAGTATACAATAGGCTTCATAACAGAAATCATCCACTTATATGGGGTGCCCTGTATTCCACACCCTAATTCGAAACATAATAAGAGGTGCTATCGTGTTGAAACATGTAGTGGCATGCAGAAAAAAGAGAAATTGCTGGAGCACACTCTAAACAATGGTAATCAGAGCACATGTAATAAACTCTGCAATTTAACATGGAGTACAATTTAGGATTTATGTATCATTTGTGGTAAAAAAAAAAAAGTGCCCACCAACCACGGCCAGATGACCTCATCAGGTGGGTCACTAAGATTCCTAAGGGTCAAGTCCAGATGGAATGGGAAAGTAATGGATTCAGGGGTTGGAACCCCTAGGTTGGTGTGGCCATGCTGCTTCAGGGCAATGTGATTAAAACACATTGGGGGGTATTCAATGTCGGACGATATTTCCAATTGTCAGAACTATTGACCCTTATTCTGGTAGACTCACAAAGGCAAATTCCTTCTCAAATGGACAAAACTTACTGCTTTATTTTTACACTGCAATATAGATCTCACTTTGAAGTAAATCCCCCCAAATTTAATTCTCTCTGCACATGTTACATCTACCCCCCTGCAGTGACAATGGATTTGTCCATTTCAGGAACTTGCCTTTGCGAGTGAACCAGATTAAGGGCCATTGTCTGTTTTCTATAAGAATAGGTTGAATTACATTCAAGTTATGATGCAGATTTGACTTTTAAAAAAGTTGAATCTGCAGCGGTCGAGTCCCAGCCGAAAACAGCCAGGATTGAATAGGTCCTGGACGATATTTCCGACTATCAGAAATATCATCCGGGATTGAATACCCCTCCTAATCGAATACTTTTTTGCACATAAATTGCTTTTTACTAATGCAAACTTTTTAACAACGCTATTGCTGCTTTTTGCCTATGCAACAATTTTATCACTGAGCTACTACTTTTTATTAATGTAACACCTTTTAACATTTGAACTGCTACTTCTTACCAGTGTGATGCCTTGGGGTGGTTGGGTTGTGCATGACTTGAATTGTTCTTGGGACACGTTCTGGATGTAAATCTTAGGAATGTTACCATATGACTACTTCATTTGGCCGTGGTGACTGAGGCCTGTGTTTTTTGGCTAAAAAACATCAATTTTATTCCATGTTAAACTACAAAGTTTACTATAACTGTTGCCCATCTTTCTGTTGGGCCAGAAGGGCTACAAGATTTTTGGGAGTCTGCTGGTCATTTCTGCTTTAATTGTTTAATTGTAAAAAGTGGGTTTTTGTGCTGAGCTCTAACCCTATATCTTACTGTGGTGCACTGAATGAGTAGGCAATTTGTATGTGGCAACAATGTTTTACTTGGTAAACAAAAGAACAAAATTAATTACAAGTGATACAGTTGCAAGTGCCTAGGTTTAACAAGTGTGAGATCGAGGTCCCCAAGAATGCACACCAGGCTCGCAGCCCGTCGTGCCAAACTAGGTGGGGGGGGTGGTCTCCTTATTAACCTAAAAACTTAAAGGTAAAAGTGATGTCCACTTATCCTCCCTTGTGGGGGAGAGATAAAGTACAAGTCTACAATGGTCCAGTTTTCTGAGTGCGGTGTCCCGCAAATCAGATAATAAGGTCTGTACATGTATGCATATCTTCAGGGTACCCCTTTGTGACGTCAAAATGTAAGTGTACAGGTTTTTGGGAGAGGGTGTGGATGGTGCAGCTTAGGGTGCCAGTCTAACAGGAGAGCTCAGATCCGTGTGAGTCACACAGTATGCCGTGGTCACGGTCTCTGTATATGCAGCTCCGTGTATGTACAGGAGATGGGATTGATGCCATCGTGGCCAATATATTGGCGTGTGCGCCGCGTCCCACCGTCCTGCCTGGGATCCCTCCTGCCTCTCGTTCCGGACCCTACTTCCCACTTACCGTTCTCCTCACACCTTGGTGCGTCCTCCATCTCTCTCCCGTTGCCTGCTTCTGTCAGAGCGTGCTGACAGTGCTGCTTGCGCCGTGAAGGGAGCAGGTGGATGTTTCTCACGGGGGTAGTTCTCCTTTGGATATGTGCCTTGGTTTCTTCTTAGTGGGTGTTTTTCCTCAACGCGTTTCAGCTTGTGGAGCCTTCTTCAAGGAGATTGTCATGTCCGGTGCCTTGTGTGCTTAAATACTTTCTCTGTATTGTAATTGGTCCGGATGTCCAGTTTTTCATTTGTCCATACAGACGTCAATCATTTGTCTGCAGGTTTGGCTTCATGCAGACGATTACCTCTGCTGTGATTATATTAGTTCATTCAGCTCAAAAACAGCTGCATTGGGTCAACCACTGAAGGTCAACAGGGCTTAGGTCAACACCTGAAATAGGTTGACATGTCTAAGGTTGACAGATTTGCAAAGTCGACACAAGCGTTAGGTCAACAATGGGAAGGTCAACATGAGTTTTTCACAGTTTTTTTTTTGAGCCAGCATGTGCTGACAGGTGGTATTTCATGCCCTACCATCCACTATTGCGTGGTGGGAGAATAAACTAGTGTGCTTAGCACTGCAAGGCACCATGCCTGAAGCATGGTGAGTGCAGCGATCCATGCAAGGGGACGCGGTACACTTTGACGGTGTCCATGTCAACTATGACATACACCGACAAAAATGTGGAAAACGCATGTCAACCTTTTTGACTGTCGACTTTCCAATTGTTGACCTAATGATTGTGTTGACCTTCCAAACCTGTAAACTTTAGCCATGTCGACCTATTTCAGGTGTTAACCTAAGCACTGTCGACCTTCAGTAGTCGACCCATTGCATGTCGACCTAAATAGGGTTGACCCAATGACCCAAAATAAAATTTAAAAAAAATTCTGCATAGTTTATCATAAATGTCATAAATGTTGATACACTAATAAACAGTAGCATGCATTAAGCATGTAAGAAATAATAATAATGCACATAAAGCATTGTAAAAACAATAATATAAACAAGGCAGTTTACTCAGAAATACTCTACATTCTGTTGTTCATCAAGTGTAATAAAATCGTTGTATAGCAAAGGAGATTGAAAAAAGTGTCCCACTTAGCTTTAATGATGTGAAATTCACAGATTCTGCTATCATTTTGTCACAGTTTGTTACAGAAAATTATATTATGCAGATATGAACAATTTTCACGCTTTAGTTGTCTTGACATTTGTGTGTTTACTCCAGTTCTAGCATACACATAGTGCCTGTTGTCCAGTTAAAAAATGCATATACTGAGTATACAGTACGTGATACTTAAGCACTTCCCCGTTTTTTAAAAACCTACTTTCCATTGTCACCTCACTTCCCCACCCTACCCTTTTATTTTAATGTTTAAGGGTTGAGCCTCTTTTAATCTAAAAGGACATGTTCCAGCTCATAAAGATAATTGATGACTCATTATAATAAATAAGCTGTAGGGCATATTGAGGAGCTAATTTATGCTGCATAACGCTGCATAAACAATCCTCTGTTTTTTTTAAATAAGAAAATAATTGCATTTCAAATGTTTGCGCCACCAATTGCAAACAGAATACCTAATAAATATTATTTTAACAACAAATCAGACAGACAAGGCAAATATTTGGAAAATACATTAATATGAGAAGGGGAAATATAAAGAACTTGTCTGTATAGTTTGCATTGTTATGGCAATAAAAATAACACTTATATATATTTCCATATTAATTGTTAATTATTCATTCATTCATTCATTTATTCATTCATTCATTCATTGAGCTTTTCATTATTATATTTGTACTGCTGCTCACTTTTTCTTTTAATTTGTTTATTAATATAATATTGTCAGATTGGATCATTTTGTAATCGCCTTATCTTGAGATATATATATATATATATATATATATATATATATATATATGCCATTGAAGCTTATATACAATAAGTTATTTAAAACATTTTTTGCGGCCTGGAAATATTTTGGAGAAACACATAATTTAGCTACAGCTTGTCGTTTACAATTATTAGCAAGAGAGCAGATATTTTCTAGGTCATTTAGTGCACATTTCAATATGGCATGGTTAATTGTAGAAATAACATTGGTATCTGTACATATTGCAAACACGTCTCTAGCATTACATGAATAGACAAAGTCATGCCTAGTACATCTGTAATTATGCTGTTGGTGGAAACCAGATATATAAACCTTTTGGCCTTGCTCTTCTGTACTTGTTTACTGTTTTTTCTGGCTTGAGTAGTAAAAAAAATTTGAAACCTCTTTAGGGTCTGGCTCTAAAAGCACTACTGCCCTCAGAGAGTATAGGTCCCCATACAAGGGCAGATTTAGGTGTTTAGTTTATGTTGCCAAATTGGACAGTCTATGCTTGGTCCAAATGAGTAGATCTCATGTTCAGTTGAACAATGACGGCACACATGGAGTGCATTACCCCTAACAAACTGCTCCATCATCTTAGCATAATACAGAAGATTATTAGTAATTATGTATGGTGTGATAACAACCTTTAGTTTGACCATGTTCTAGCTGTTCTAATTGATAGTAAAATATTCCGGATCAGATTATAATTGAGCTAAGCAGCCATTTTGTATATTGGATCAATTTGTAGATCTAAAATTTGTCTTGAAAGAGATAGGAGGGTATCCAACAGGCCATGTTGATTTACCAAGGCTAATTGACTTGTTCTGGACTAACCTATTAACCTCAGTGCAGACACATATCAAGGGAACCAAATCCCCAATAATAAGCCATTTCTTCCCTGATCAGTGCCAAGAACATATACAGATGGAGCCAGCCTTATCTTTGGCCGGCGCTCGCCAGGTGCCTTTCACTGGCGAGCGCCGGCGATAGTGACTGGGACGTCTCACGCGCATCCTAGTATCACGGCGGCTGGGCAGCGTCTCCCTGCCCGTCTCCGCTCCAGGAACACACTGCCCAGTTGGGGGGGGCGGCGGGGGAGGCGGCAGGGACCGGCGGCAGACTCCGTTGCCACAGGGCGCACGAGCGTCACGTGCGCGCACGCCCCTGCAAAGATAAAGCCGGCTCCATCTGTAGGTCCATGGCTTTTTGCAGAATCTCTGCAATTTATTTACTAAGATAGGAGTTCTGTTGAAGATGGGATGACGACCAATCAGATTTTTGAAGGTGCTAAATAAAGTAGATTCTGATTGGTTGCTAATTACATAAGATGTATATTCTGATTGGTTGCTATGGTTGCAATATCTCATCTTCAATAGAACGCCCATTTTAGTAAATAGACCCCTCTGTGTTTCCGCATGAAAAAGGGCCATTTTTACATGGCTCATACAGTAGGATACCAGTATGTTTGGGCACATTAATAGTTGCAATTCATCATTGTTGACATTTAATGTCTCATTGTTTTCTTTTGAATGATGGAACCCGCTAACAAACAATTAGAGAACAGTATACTAAATAGGTACAAGACAGCAGATAATATAATTCTATATTATCCCTAATAATGACCTGTTCACCAGTTTGGGCAGATTTTGTTTAGTAGCCACTATCATCTCCCATTTTTAAGCATCTTGTATTTGTGTAGCACACTATAGAAATGTCTTAAAATGCCTGCAATACACTTTGGGGATATCTCAAATATTTTGTTTTCATTTACTAAATATAAACTTTGACATTCCAGCAATTTTGAACAATTTTGCTGCCATACGCATTCTTTGATAAATAATTAGAAAAATTATTATCTTATCAGTAAACATTTAAATACATTAACTAATCCATTGTAGTTTAGCAATGTTAAAATATTAAATAAAATGAGAAACACTTAACAGCAAACTTCTATGTTCAGTAAAATTTGTACACACACACACACATATATATATATATATATATATATATATATATATATATATGTAGTCTTTAAATTTGTAAGATAAGAGCATGGAAATAATAGTTTCGGATTCCCTTGTACTAAAAGTTGATGTATTTGCACATTGTAGAACAAGGCCTGTCAGAAAATGACAGGGGCCGGTAATTAAGACATAGGAGTGCAGTGCAGCAGGTTGCTAAGGGTTACACTGTCTACAGATTAGAGAGTGATAGAGAATGAAAAACCGTGATGACTTCTGACGTCTCTGTGGGGATGATGCAAACACAGACTAATGAAGGCTAAACATCTGACTGCAGAAACATCACTGGAGACAATATGGGTGTGAAAACACAAAATTTATGTGTCAGATAGTGTTGTTAAGGTTTAATATAAAAAAAAAGGAAATATATCTTCCAAGTTCATTTGTAAAATATACCCACTTACCAAATTGCTTGGATATATTTATGCAGCTTTTTTTTTTTATAGCAACTATATTTATCCCTTTGAGTGCCAAGTGAATTTGTCAAAATAGATGTAAAAAATTGCCAAGCAGATGTTTTTATTTATTATAATGACATTGTTTATCTTATATAGGAAATATAATATTTTTTTACAAAACATTTTGCTGGCATTTTTAACAGATAATTTGAACATAGAGATGTCGACACTCAAAGGGTTAAAAGTGGGAACATTATACTACAAATAAAAAAAATCAGTTAAATAATTTTTGCATTTACAGAACTTAGGGCCACGATAAAATGAGCACATAGCTCAAGAGATCTAGCATATATATATATATATATATATATATATATATATATATATATATTTATCTATCTAAACATGTATCCTCATACACTGTGCCAGCTGTTGCGCAAAAAAAGCCTCTCTCGACGTTCCAGGTCTCATGCAACTCAGCCTCGCAAAATATCATTATCGCTCAAAATTCGCATCTTATTTGCTCAAAGTGTGTGTCTTATTCACAATAGTAAAAATTAGAAGCAACAAAATGACTTGACCAGTCATCTGAGTCTGCATAGCAGATCATTTTCACACACCGAATTCCATTGAATTTCAAATTTGTACATGTTTCAAACTAACTGCTGTGCAGTTATAGTCTACACTCAGCATCTCGAGCACAAGAGTGAGAGGTGTTTTGCTGTAGATGCGATGCAAATAAGATTCATAGTTTACAGATAAACTACCACTGTACACCTCTCGGTGCTACTCAGTCGTCTAATATATCAAAAATCCATGTGAAAGTATGTAGGTTGACCCTATAAAATAATTTTTAACATTGTTTCATATGTGTGTGATGTTTATGTTCATATATATATATATATATATATATATATATATATATATATATATATATATATACTTTATATAAATAATCAAGCTTAATATCCTGCTTGTCTTTTGTACATTGATTATCTTGTCAAGTTGTCTTTGCTGTTCTGGCTCACTAATGATATTCTGCTTGAGGTTTTAGCAAACATTTGTCAGGCTTTCACTGGTGACTTTTTCCATGCTCATTATGTAGTCTCAGGACATAAAGGATTATTGCTTGGATAGCTCATAAGAACAGTTATTAGTATTCATGGAGACTGTACCTGCTGTAAGAGCCCGGTGCTGTGTCCAGTCATACTTCCTACGAGACAGGACGGTAGCAGGTGGGGTCAGGCCACCCGGGAAGAGGACAGCTGTTAGAGACTACTCCAGCTTTTGTCAGCATTAATGACCTGCAACTGACACCTCATTGTAGACATTCTTGTTGAATTGAATCTGAATAATTACTACCTGTCAGCCTCTATTTACAGTAGCAGACTTCCCAAAAAGCCATTTCAGTAGCAAAAGTGACAAAGAGAAGTGAAGACTTACTACGCCTTTTTTCATTTCTATTATGTGATTTATTTAATGCAATGCTGATTTATATCTAAAGCTGGCATGTCAGAAGAAAAAAAAAATCTACCACCAAATCAGGAGATGGAGATAGTTTTTGACGAGTTAACAGAGGTATAAGAAATGATGTACATGAGAAAAAGAATATATATCAGCAGTGACAAATACGCAGGCTCTTGTATATCAGTTGTCATAATCTAGCCTTTATTAAAACAGTTGGATGAGAGGATCAAATGTGACTAATATACTGTAAATAAAGCCACATTTTTTTATAATGCATTTTAGTTTAGATCAATTTTTTATTACACTATTAGAGCATTCAGACAATGCATGCTTTATGTCGCTGGTTTCATGATACTTCGTAAAATATGACAATCAGTACATAAATCTACATGTGGCAAGTGTATTGAATGATTTCTAGCTTTAGAAGAAGCCTTCTAAATATTAAATCATTTCAATCCGACATGGAAAATATATACATATAATTAGTATTTCATCATCATCTTCCAGATGCTTCAATTAGCTGGGGGTCTTGAACTTTTGCAAAGCATGGAAAATACAATGTAGCTTCTCCGTTCTAAACTTAGATGCTGATAACCAGCTGCGAGAAAAGCAAATAACTAATCTACTGACGGGGGCAAGTTAATAAAGACAGTTAATAATCTTTTGTTAAATTTAAATATACTCTCTGAATCTAAGTTGTTATTATTATTATTATGATGATGATGATTATTATTATATATTTCAATGGACAAAATAAAATAATTCATTCATATAAAATAAAATGGAACAAACGAAGTACATATGTGCTATAATTCATAGCTGTTGAACTTTTTATTCTCTCTGATTTCCATCAGTAATAGGCAATATTTAGCTCATAGGTATCCTTCAGCTGTTGACCTTTCACATTTGGCACCCAGTTCATTGACCACATTCTAAGTTAGAGTAAGACTGACTGTGATAGGAAGCAGCCAACTTCTGTACAATGGCCGTGATTCTGGTTCACTTGCAAAAGCAAATGATCTCTCTAATGGACAGAGAACCATGTGCACTGCAGGTGGGGCTGATGTAACATGTGCAGAGAGAGATTTGGGTCAAATTGATATCTATATTGCAGTGTAAAAATAAAGCAGCCAGTATTTATCCTGCATAGAAACAAAATAACTTGCCCAAATTTAACTCTCTGCTCATGTTACATCTGCCCCACCTGCAGATGTTTTGTCCGTTAGAGAGATAATTTGTTTTTGCGAGTGAACCAGAATCAGGCCCCAAGTGTCTCTACTACTAGGGTAAGAAAATCCAAGCTAGCATTAAATATATTTTATTCAATATTGTAATTTAGTTAGTGATAAATTAGGTTGCTAGATTAGTAGTGGGTTAACACAAGAACCCCCAGTGTGTGGGCATGTAAATACATTTGAGTGTGGGAGCGAGGATGTTGGGAACTGAGAAGCAAGTTTTAAGGTACATGTGGGCTCTGAAGGAACCATTTTGGTACAAATGGCAGGTCTAAGTGACATATGGAAGGTGTGAGATCTAAGTGTAATGTCAGGGTATTTTATGACATATAGATACATGTATATTGGATGTATATTGGATGCAAGTATTCATTCATATTCCTACCTATACCTGGGAGCCTTTGCAAGGTATGCACAGATACACCTGCAGCTCTGGCTCCTCCCACCTCCTCAGCCAATCACATTACACATTGAAGAACAAGCGCAGTAGATGATCCCACCAACCCTGAGGACACCTGCACAAACATTTCTCTGAGAATGCAACCTCCAGTGACGCAAGTTACCCGTGGCTCAATTACCATCTAGCCTGACAATACTGTCGCATCCATCTGAGGATATCTGCACACTCATTCGTACTTGGGATTGGACATTCCCCAATTACAAGTGGTAACTATCAGCCCAGTGGGCACCCGCACTTCATTAACCAGCTGTACCCCCCATTCACCAATATTAATTATTCATTGGCTCAACAAATTTCAGCCTCCGGTCCAGATCTTTTCACCATTCTTATTGTGTATTGTTTTATTGTGTCATTTATGTCCTGTTTTTTAAATTGTTATTAAATATAGTATGATTTTTTCATCAAATCAGCGCCACTTCATTTACTTTTTTAGCTGGGTTTATTGGGGTTGACAACCCCAACATTAAGTGGCAGCTCCTGACAGAACACCCCTGGTAGCGCCTGTCTGTGCACCCGAGGGAGCACACCACATATTCCTACCTATAGCTGCAAACAACAACATATAGCCAGTAGATATTCATATATAGTAGCTTGAAGTTGAACCAAATAATCAATGTATTTTATGCTTCCAAAATACTTTTATAAAGCCCAATGTAGCAGTATGTAGTCAATATGCCAATATACTATAGTTTCATTTACAGTTGTGCTCATAAGTTTACATACCCTAGCAGAATTTGTGATTTTCTGGCCATTTGTCAGAGAATATGAATGATAACTCACAAACTTTTCCTTCACTCATGGTTAGTGGTTGGGTGAAGCCATTTATTGTCAAACAACTGTGTTTACTCTTTTTAAATCATAAAGGGCCTTATTCTGATCGGTGCGGCCCGATCAGAATATGCGGCCGCGACCGTGCAGGCGAATCCCCGCCTTCCATACGGATCGCCACCTGCCGTCCGTACGCGGATATGTGGCGATCCGCATGAAATTGGACGGGGATACGCCTCCTCCGTCTTGGGAGCAGCCCCTGCATTCGATGGTCGCCGAACATCGAATGCAGGGCCGCACGCTCCGCCAGGTCCCGCCACACAAGACCACACGGACACTTGTCCATGTGAAATCATGTATGGGGGCGGGCAGCTGACATCCGGCGATGTCAGATGCCCGCCCCGTACCCACGCGTCACGGCCTCATTACCATGCATACGCCCCGCGTTTGCATGGGAACGCCCATGAAACGCGGGGCGTATGCATAGGGTAATGAGGCTAAGTAGCCCCTCACGCCCCTCTACGCCCCCTGTGCGGCGTATAAAGAATCTGTGCGGCGAAATCACCTGCACATGCGCAGAGTGACCTCTGCACATGCGCAGACGATCAACATCGGCGGTCCGTCCGCATGCGGGAATATCCGCACCGATCAGAATAAGGCCCAAAGTGATCAGGTCTGAATGAGGTGCTTTATCCAAATGCCACCATAAATAAATTATACTATTTGTGTTGCTTTCTTTTATTATTTTCTATGCATTTTTGGAACAAACAATTCAATAATTCTTTCTCTCTTGCATTAGTTAATTTATGTTTTAGCCTCTTCCTTGTATGGGTTCAAGAACTAATTGTAGTACCTCTGTTCTGTAGAAGCTGGACAGCACTGGTCATATAGTCACAGTCTATTACAGTATCCATGTACAGTATGCATATTAGAAAGAGAATATTTTTCTTGTGGTTTGGGGTCAGTATATGTTTAATGACACCGTAATTAAAGCATTTATATTAGCTGCAGCTGCCTACTGTTTTGGGTTATTTTTTATGTTTTTATACATTGAACCCGTTTTTTTCTATGATTTCATGAATCCGCAAAACTATATTTTACCTTTTTGCTTTTTGAAATATGGGGTGTGGTAAAGTTTTTAGCTGTGGAGTGTATTTGTGACGAAAAGAGAACACAAAAATAAAATCTGGCTGTTATCAGGGTAACATTACTTGTTAACACTTACCACCTTCATGTATGCCTGAAGATAAGTCAGACCTGTTATCTGCAGCAAATGGGAGTTAGGGCTAGCAAGGATCACTTTTAAATATCACCCCTTTCACACCAGAAAATGCAGGGACTTACCCAGGAATACACTCCAGGGATCATGCAGGGACATTCCTGGGTTGGCCCCTTTCACACTAGCCTAGTCCCTGCATTTTCTGGTGTGAGGGGGGAGAGTTAGTGTGGGCGGAGGGAGGCGGGGTGAGTTAGATGATGCTGGCCGGCCTGGGATTGTCTCAGAGCTGTGAGTGGGATGCATGGGGTGTCCGAGCGCCTGGGATTGGCTGGACTGGCACACACCCCCCACAGACCTGACCTTCCGGACCGGCACCCGTCTTTTCCCGACACATATGGAATCCATGTGGAATCGGGGACTGCCTCTAGGCACCGGGATCATCCCTCTTCCTGTGCGGACACTGGGGCACTGCCTCTGCGGCCACCGCTGTCTCATCTTCCTGCTGTAAGGGAAGGGTGGCACACTCCATCCTCAGCACTTACACGGTGGCTTCTTCAGCAGCGCAGAGCATGCGTCACTCACGTTCAGCACCGCGGCCAGCGACAGAAAGCCAGGATGCTGGGTAAGTACCTTTCACACCAGTCTGTAGTCTGGGAAGGGACCGGGAGCAATCCTGCTAGCTAGCAGGGTTGAAATCCCAGCAAATTGTTCCCTGTAATTTGGCCTGGGAACCTTTCACACCAGCATTAGTCACGAATTTAGGCTGGGAATTTAGGCTGGTGTGAAAGGGGTATAAGTGCTTGGTCTACTGCACATGCGCTCTCTTGTTAATGACACATGGTACAGTAAGTGGTAAATGTCTATATTTCTAGCAGCAACATCTAAACTTGGCCACAACACTGCTCTGTTCATTCCCCACAACAGAGTGAATAAAGTAGTCAGTTAACCACTTCATTACTAGTAGCTAGGCGATATGTTTTTTTCTATACAGTTGACCTGTTTTCATTGAAAGCAAGCTTACACTGTTTCCAAATAGCTGTGCAATAAAAATTATTTTAGCTTGAAAGTGATTAAAATAATGATGTAGACTTTAGCAGAGAACAAACTTAGGCCTGTAAAAGTGACCTTGTTACATGATGGAAAGAATCATACAGAGACAGATAGTGCCTCCTGAGATCAAGTGGAGTGATGCGTATCAAGTGAAGACACTAAAGATTTATTGTGTGTGGCAAAAGAAACACAGATCTTTCCTTGTGCAGTAAGTGCTTCTGACATCGTACACAGTTAAGCTTGATTAGATATTGTGGGCTTGAAAGTATTTAGTTATAACAAAAAATAAATCTTCTATTCATGCAGAAATTGAGACTGCAACATTGCTCTGCAACTAATATCGTGTGATAGAGAGTTACTTGTTCAGTATTTTCTGATTGAAAAATTATTATGTGGTTCCAAAGTATAGTAGTTTACCTGGCAGAGTGAATTTCTACATATACATTTTAAGTTAGATTGTAATATTTAAACAATGTATTCGTTGAAATGTCAATGTACAGTATATGGAGCTAGTAGTATTCTCCCCTGTGACCACCGTGGTACCAATGGCACTGGTTGGTGATTTATCACACTGTTGGCAGTTATATTAAAGTTCAGAGCACCTCCGGATAAGGGCCCTTATTCTGATCGGTGCGGCCCGATCAGAAATATGCGGTGATGTCCGTCTTTGCGAATCCCCGCCTTCCATACGGATCGCCACCTCCGTCCGTATGCGGATATGTGGCCGTCCGCATGAATGTGGACGGGGATACGCCTACTCCATGGTGGGAGCAGCCCCTGCATTCGATGGTCGCCGAACATCGAATGCAGGGCCGCACGCTCCACCAGGTCCCGCAACACAAGACCACACGGACACTTGTCCGTGTGAAATCTTGTATGGGGGCGGGCAGCTGACATCCGGCGATGTCAGATGCCCGCCCCGTACCCACGCGTCACGGCCTCATTACCATGCATACGCCCCGCGTTTGCATGGGAACGCCCATGAAACGCGGGGCGTATGCATAGGGTAATGAGGATAAGTAGCCCCTCACGCCCCTCTACGCCCCCTGTGCGGCGTATGAAGAATCCATGCGGCGAAATCGCCTGCACATGCGCAGAGTGACCTCTGCACATGCGCAGACGATAAACATCGGCGGCCCGTACGCAAGCGGGAATATCCGCACCGATCAGAATAAGGGCCAAGGTGAGGCTTGTTTCTGTTTGAACTTGAATTTGACATCGACAGGCGGTCATGCAAAATAGGACTCCCGGGTCTTAAACCCTCAGGTAGTCCTCACAACACTCTTATCGGAAGAGCTGTCCTTTGCATATATATTTGGAATTATTTATGTATGCAGCATTTCCAAACACCCCTTTGCATATGATAAGTGTCAGGATCCATCGGTATACGATGTGTCAGTGATGCGCAGGCGGGGGAGGCATTGACTCACCTGTCATACTCAAGTACACTACAGAGTCTTGACTATAAAAATTATTATAAAATAAAAATATCTTTTTATTATTCCAATCAATTTTTATAGTCAAAACCCTGGATTATGACAGAGGAGGCAGTGCCTCACCTGCCTTCCTTGACCGCAAATCTTGTAGTGACGAGTGGAGGAGGAGAGCTCTGTCTGAATGGGGCGTGCAAGCGTCTCTTGCGTGCCCCCTTCTGGCGGATGGCGGGGGGCTGGTGGAGGCTGGCGACTGCCAATACTATAGTCATTCTATTGCCAGCCCCCGGCTTAACGAGTCCTACTCCTTGTATTTGTCTTTCATTAAAGAGTTTATATGCAGAGAAATTGGAGTGTTATAAGGGCATATTAGCATTATGTTAGATGCTGTATTGAGAGTAAATTAATTATAACGCACTACGGTGGGTATTCAATCCTGCCCACTTTTTCGACCAGGTGGAAATAGCATCTGACCGTAATCAATCTTGGCCGGGACTCGTCCGCAACAGGTTTGCCTCCCTGCGGAGGCAAATCTGTATTGTCGGAAACAGCCGATGGATCATCAAATTCCAACCATCAGCGCCCGTTTTCACCAATGCCAGGTATTTCCGACAGTTGGAATACATTCCGCCAGTTAGAAGAACGGAGCCCACATTGAATTAAACTGTCCTACCCTAAGCAAGTGTTTTACTTTTTTGAATTTTGCTTTTTTGCAATGAGCTCTCTCTCAGGCAGACAGTAGGGGAGGGGGTTTCTTTAGCTAGATAAAAACGATGAAACGATGAAAAACTATGTCATGGGTGATAGGTGCCTCTCTTTTGGCTAATCTTGGTCAAACTGATTTTCTATATAAACCGTATGGAGAGCTCCATAAACACGTAGTTTTTTAGTAATACTTCAACACACCAATCAAGAACTCTGGTTTCGAAGGGACAATTTTATACAGCTTTTAGATAATGTGATACACCATTTATTTTTCATATACCAATGAACTTTACAGATTGTATTAGTTTCTTTTTTAAGGAAAGTAAATTATTTAGAACACTTGCACCCTCTTGGTTTTTGAATGTCGCTTATTTCTCTTTGGTTGACTGAAAATCAAGGGTTTATTATGCATAAAGCACTTTTTATGGTAATTTAAAAAACTCAATATACTTAAAACAAAATTGGCAGCACTTCAAATATATTGCACAAATCAAGTGTACGGCAAGATTTTCAATAATAACTGTTCTATTGATCTTTATTGTAGACACATTAAGGACTAAATCTATGAAAATAACAATGAGCTTAACGTCAAGAATTCATGTAGTAATAAAAAGTACTCCAATCATAGTAATTAATCATTTTCCTTGTGTTGTGCTTTTTTGTCAACTGTGCCTCAGAAACCAAAAAGTAGCTTAGGGTTTCTATACTATTAGCTGAACATGTGAACATCTGGTACATTGGTAAACAAAGTTATTTAAGGGAAATGTTCTCCTTTTCCCGATCTTCTTTTGAATGGAAGTAAATGTTGTTCTTTCACTCGAGTTCCTCAGTATGGATCACCTCGGGAGAAAAAGAAGAAAATCTAATGGTGCAGATTTCCTGGATACTTAATGCACACACAACGTTTAATAACACAAATGTGAGGGTACTCGTACCATGTGTGGGCCTCTCCTATAGGCCAAGAAATTCAGCATAGATTTGGGGTCACTTGTATAATTCAGGAAATCGTTTCCTTTTTAGGTCCTGTTCTCTCATTTTCCATATGAAAAGCCTGTGTTTGTCCCTCTGCACCTTACTCTGTAGCTACAGAGTAAGGTGCAGAGGGACAAACACAGGATGGACAAATATGGATGGATTTAGTTTAGTACAACAAATTACTTTTTGTAAGCCCAAACAATCATCTTGCTATTATGAAGTTCTATAGCTACATTTAATCTCATGTGACATGTAACAAATGTTACATTGACTATTTATATCAATTTACTATGTCTATTAAGCACACCCCATAATTAAATTATTCTAGAATTATCTGTAGGAGAAGATACTAAGGGGTCAATTCAATTAACTCACCCCTTCACTCATCTTCACAGCACTGTTTCAGTTCAGTGATGGCATTAATTGGGTGTGGTATGTGGTTCCAACAGGCAGGATACCAGCAGACATTATACCGACATCAGGAATCCTAATCGCCGGTACTTGGACAGGGGGGCAACAGGTTCTACTCTCTCTCTATGGGGGAAGTGGGCCCCCATGGGGGAGAATAACCCCTGTCGGGATCCTGACTGTCGGGCATTTTACAGTCGGGATTCTGATGCCGGTGTACTAACAGAATCCCAACTGTCAGAGCGTCATCCAGCACCCCATTAATTTATCTGTCACATTTTCTTAAGGTACAGATTAAAACATAGAGACTAGGGTGGGCAATTCCAAGATCGGCGGGATCCTGGCATTTGGCCTCAAAATAGCTGAGATTCCAAAACTGGGATTTCGGTATTAGACTGCGCATGCTGTTCCCGATTCCCTGCGTATGGCTCTGCACAGCGTGATAGTCAGAGATCACGCTGCACAGGCCGCGCTACTGACGCCCACCTGCTCCCTGCGTCACCCCCCGAACCTGGCCGTCCACTTTTTGTCCGGCTGTTCCTGATACCGCTGCACACCCCTGCCTCCCAGCAGCACCGCCACTGCACATATAAATAATTGTGTGACTCGGCTGCTTTTGTGGGTGCTAATTCCGGGATTGAAAAAAATGCCATCCCAGGATTGGAATTCGGCCCATCGAGTCTGCCCCTTTTTTTAACTATCTGTTACCTTAAAACTTATTTGATCCTTATTTATTTGTAAAGATATCCTTGTCTATCCCATGCATGATTAAATTGCTCTACTGTCTTTGCTTTTACCACCTCTGATAGGAGACTATTCCGCTTGTCCATTACCCTTTCTGTGAAGAAATGTTTCCTCAGATTTCCCCTCAACCTCACTCCCTCCACTTTCAGTACATGTCCTCGTGTTCTAATGTTTCTTTTTCATTTGAAGAATGTTTCCCTCCTGTTAAAAATCTTGATATATTTGATATTCCCTGTTCCATACTATACATATTGGATTTTGTTTTGTGTTTGCCAGGTAAATTTTGTGATGTAAGCCATGTACCATTTTAGTTGCCCTTCTTTGTTCAGTCTCTAATGTATTATATCCTTCTAGAGATATGGCCTCCATAATTGGACATAGTATAGTAGATGATTTTCAATTTTGGTTAAGGGCTGAACTTTGTGTTGACCATTCCAAAACTTTTTTTCTTTTCAGCCAATCAATTAATTATGACATGACATGTAATTGGGACCAATGTTAAGACATGTGCAATTTTTTTGGTCAAAACGGGCAAAACCGCACGTTTACAACAAGTCACACATGTTACAGGGTGCAATTTGCTGTAAATATCGCAGGTTTTGCTGTGACCAGAAAATCAGACAGTAAAAATCTCATCCAGATGTTTTCTCGAAGAAAACGTCAAAATCGCAGATGGAATAGGTGATATTGTTGAGTTGTTTTTTTTAACCCCTGGTTACCCCAATGGAGAAGAGAACAGACCTGCAGGGGAAGCATGGCAAGGTGAGTATATGCATGTTTGTGTAATGCTGTGGGGGGTCTCTACTCACCCAGGGACCCTGTCTGATGCTGACCAGCCAGGAGAGTTTATACAAAAGGTCTTCCCCAGCTGTGGCATCACTCTGTTGGCTGTTGGAACCAGGTGCTGGTTTTAAAATTTGAGGGACCCCACCAGGACCGGCCCTGGTTTTTGGTGCTGGTGCTGGTTTTCAAATATATCATCCATCAATTCTAATTTAATCTATCCTCCATATTTCTGAAAAAAGACCGGCTCAAAGAACCCAAGACTGGTTATACTGGGGGGGAGCCTCGTGCCGGTTTTTCTTTTTTCCAACTTTTACTAAAAAAAACACCACAAATCCTAGCCATTCTTCCGAGAGTTTTTTTTATCATGTTTGCAGGAGGAGGTGTAACCTCATCTTTGCTAGACCAGGGATTCTCAAACTCAGTCCTCAGGACCCCACACAGGTTTTCCAGGTCACCCAGCAGGTGCACATGTGCATTCATTGACTCATTTAAAAAAATCTACAGGTGTAGCTAATTATTTCATTTGTGATTCTGTGAGAAAACCTGCAAAACATGCACTGTGTGCGGTCATGAGGACCGAGTTTGAGAACGGGTGGTGTGCTAGACCAGTGATTCTCAACCTAGGTCCTCAAGGTCCCCCAACAGTGCACGTTATCCAGGCCATCCGACAAGTGCACTGGTGCACTCATTATACACTGACACATTTTAAAAGATCACAGGTGGAGCTAATTAATTCACCTGTGATTCTGTGTGGAGACCTGGAAAATGTGCACTGTTGGGGGTCCTTGAGGACCGAGGTTGAGAACCACTGTGCTAGACAATACACTCTGGAGTTGTCCAGCCACTCTTGACAGTGCAAATGACACGTGTATACAAATATTGCCCATTCACTGCTGCTCTGTTATGCAGTGCAGCATGTGACAGAGTGCCCCCAACTTCTCCTCTGCCCAGAGGACACTACAGCCAGAAGGTGGGAAAGTGGGACAGTGCTCGAGTATGGTTCTACTGGATTTAGGATGGTTGAGAGGTATTCTGCGATCTAGTAGTTTAAAAATCTTTATATTTTCTTCATCTTGGTTAATTTATTGTTAAATGATGAATGTCACAGAAAAATCTTTTTAGGTAATTTGTTACTGTGCTCCATGACAATGGATTGCCAAGTATCATAATAACTAATAGATTTCTTAGATGAAGGACATGTGATGATCGTATAAACTCTAACAAGCTGTGACAAGTTTGGGTTAATTGTTACAAGAGATTACTTCGAACTTTGTAATGAGTAGTTTGTTAATTACTAACCAATACTTCATATTTGAAGGTATATTTACAGTCATGTACTTTCTGTTTAGATGACTGTAGATGTTGGGATTATGTAGCTTGTATACTGTTTTTAATGCAGGATTTGAGAGAAAACGTGACCAGCTAATTGTATCCAAAGGCATTTTTGCAGATACCTCTTTATCTATTCTGGAGTTTTGTCCCAATTATTTTTTTGTTTTTATAAAATTGCCCATAAGACCGATCATTTGTAAAAGGCCAAATCTACTTTAATTTTGTATGTTGAATGGTGTATTTAATTCTAAGGGGTACATTTAGTAGCATTAGAGTTCTCTTGAAGATGAGATGTTGTCCATAGCAACAAATCAGATCCTATCTATTATCTTCTAGAACAGGGTTAGCCAACTCCTGTCCTCGAGAGCTACCAACAGTTAACATTTTCCAGGTCTTCTCGCAGAATCACATGTTAAGTAATTATCCACATCTATTGTCATTTGGCAGTGAGGAAAGAGTGCACCTGTGCACCTGCTAGGTGGTCTGGAAAACATGAACTGTTGGTAGCTCTCTAAGACTGGAGTTGGCTACCCATGTTCTAGAAGCTGCTAAATAAATAAAATCTGATTGGCTGCTATGGCCATCTTCAATAGAACTCCCATCCTAGTAAATACACCTAAGTACAGTATATGTTTGTATTGTATGTGGTATAAATGGTTAAATGCTTGAGTATTTCTATGTATTTCTATGTCTGGTTACATCAACTATCAAATCATTTTCGAAAGACTTTGAAGATTAAAATCAAAGGTTTATGGGTCATAGGGTCGACTTATTGAAGGTTGACATACATTAGGTTAACCACTGAAGGCTGACAGGGCTTAGGTTGACACCTGAAATGGGACAACATGGCTAAGGATGACAGTGTCAGAAGGTTGACACAAGAATTAGGTTGACAAAGGGAAAGTTGACAGTCCAAAGGTCGACATGAGTTTTTAGCATTTTTATTTCCCGAACATAGATATGGTCACCATCTAAATGTTCTGCGTGCACTCGACATGCTTTGGGCACGGTGCCTTGCTGCGCTCGGCACACTATTATGTTCTCCCAGCATGCCGTAGTGAATGGTAGGGATCTAAATACTACCTGCTGGCAAAAGTTGGCCCAAAAAACATGAAAAACTCATGTCGCCCTTTGATCGTCGATCTTGCCATTGTCGACCTAATGCTTGTGTCGACCTTTTTACCCTAGTTGACCTTAGCCATGTCTACCTATTTCAGGTGTTGTCCTAAGCCATGTCGACCTTCTGTGGTTGACCAGGTGACCGTAACCCAGTCAAAGGTAGCTTTCTAATAACTGATGTTGCACATTGCTTCACATATTGTCATTTATTCAATCTTTTCAATTTAATGGCACTCCTAACAATGTACATGTATGACCACATCCTCCAATTGCTTTAGTAGCAATTTATTTCAGTGTTAAAGTGATGCACATTAGCATCTCATACCTGCAGGATGTGTAAATGTAATATCTGTGTATCGTACGTGAAGAGGCAGACTAAATAAATAAAATATGCTCATTTGTTTTAGAATTTCCATTGTTGACTTGGGAATGGTAAGCTCTCACAAATCTCAGCTTTAACCTTGCCAATTGCTGTATGCCTGTAAGTGCACTGCAGTTATTTGGAACATTTCTACATTGGCGCTGGCATCCTTTTGCTAGATTACATTTATGCATTAGTACCATCTGTGCTTGCTGCTCCTTCTGCAAGTTAGCCCTGGCCAAATGACTGGCATTTATCTGGAAGTGCATTTTAAAAAGGGGGGAAAAGCATAGCTAGCAAGACGGTAAAAGGAGACTGTACGGTCTACAAAGAATTGCTAGTAACAACACGAAGGGATGCTAGAGAAAACAGAATTCAAAAACATCTGCAACAGTTTTTTTTTTTCATTTTTTTTTTCAAACAAAATATTACTTTATTTGTTGCTATATATTCGTTACTTTATAACCGTTAATCATTTTACATTTTGGGTAAGGTTATTATTAATTATATAATTAGTCCATTTTTGTTTATATAACATAGTTTTGTGAGCTTTAATTTTAATTTAGTACCCATAGTAATCACTAAAAACACATTGGTGATTGTTAATTTTCTTTAAAGATACGGTATAAGAAGACTGGAATCAGGCATTGGCATAATGTGTTTTTTTCTTTTTTCAACACATTCCACATGTCTTAAGGATTTGGGAAACCTAAATTGGTTTCATTGCTGTTTAATAATTATTGTAATTATTATTATTAGAACGTCCTGTAACAAGATCTTAACTGAGCCTAGTAAAGTTGCAACTTGAATTTTCTGTTTTATTCATGGTTCCATCAGACAGAAAGACAGGTTTTTCAAATAAAAGGACATGTTTTTCATTGTCTTTCAGTCTGTTAATAGTATAGATTATTAATGAATTTATCCAGTGGCGTCACTAGATATCGTGCGCCCCCTGCCGAAACAACTTCTAGGGGTTTGCTAGGGGTTTTATGATCATTGACAGGAGTTGCATGGTTGTAGCCAGGTGTTTCATGCTCATTTACAGGGGTTTCTTATTAATTTCCAGTAGCGAGTAGGGACCATTTGATCCTAATGAACCGTTATAGGGATGGGTGTACCAAACTCGCATGATGATAGGTTTTAACATGAACATCAAGGTTTCTTTAAGAATATGGGTGGCATACTCTTACTCACAGGTGTAGGTAGTTAGGACAATCCCATCAAGGTATCCTTTCAAATGTAATATGTACAGCAATGTCAAACGGATTAAAAAATACATTAAAAAAGCAGCTCCAAGTATGGGTGTCAGGGAGTGTTAAATGTGGTTTCACAACACAAGGATCCTGAGTCCGGACAGATCAATGTGTGATCTACCACAGATGCATTCACCTTCCTCCCAACTTGGCTGTTTAATAACACCTGCACTGCTCCTCCATCAACATGTTTCAAAATCAGAATCTCTCAGGATGAGGATACAGTGCTAGCATGCAGGCCATTTATACACAATCAAATGTGAGGTCTTTTTCTCTTCCGGTGTCAATTTGCTGGGGAAAAAGTATTTTTGCTTAAAAACATCTTAGATCTTCGAATCACATCTCCCTCTTGGGGAGTCTATCAATATAGAACCTTAGGATCAGGAGAATATATATAGACAGAGCAGACTTCATCGCTTAGTCCATCACTTTTCTCATCACTTGGCTCCTCAAACAAAATTCTGGTCCACTCTAAGGATATTACTACTTTCTTTAACTTGCTTTTAGTCACCATTTTGGCTGAGTGGGGCAAACAGAGAAAGTGATCCACTTTGGGAGGTATTCAATTCTCTGACGGCAAGCTATGATGGTGAGCAGTACCGATTGCTCGCCATCAGAGTATTCAACTGCCTCTCCTTCATCCACTGTTTCCACCGTGCTGGTTCTTTTCAGCGAGTGTGCGCATTTAAACGGTGGGGTTCACCACAAAATGCAGTGGACTCGTTGCATTTGTGGTGAACCTTGCAGTTTAAGGGGATTCTCAGAGTCCGTGCAACCCCCCCCCCCCCCCCCCCCTTCTCGGCATTGAATACACCTCTTAATGTTTATGACAAAAACGTGAAAATAAAATTTAGTGCAAAAAAATGTAAACTTGCTAAGTATGGGTGTCAGAGACACATAACATGTCATAAACTCTGTTAATATGTTTTAAAAAAAATTTAACATTACAGTGGTTTCCAGTAAAATACTGTATTGTAGCATTTCAAATGCAAATACAGGTACAGTCGCACATAGACTATAGGCATGCTACATATTATTTTAATCAGCAGATGCTGCTTGTGCATGATATTTGCATATTAGATGCATTTACTGTAAAACTTGCGAAACAGATGCCCAATGCTACTGAGTGGCACAACTAAAAGTGCTGTTTTACACAAAGGAGGTTAGGTGTATGCGGACACATCTGTATGTTCTTTACTGAAAAGTTAGAAATGGGCGGGTGCATCAAATCCTTACTGTAGATAGCCTTCTTGGGTTAAAGCTCTTTTATAGTAATATTATAATGTCTTTTTAAGTCTGTAGTTAGTATGCAATATTTGTTTCATTTTGCAACATATGTATATATAAGCTTTAGTTATTGTCTCCCCAACTTCATGTATATTTTTTAATATTTCAATTGTCCCTCTGTGCATACTGATAGTTTATGATCTCATGGACCAGATGTAGGGCCTTATTCTGGTTGGTGCGGCCGGGCCGTACGCGTACGTCCCGGGGTTTTTCACGATCTGCGCATGTGCAGATTCGCTAATGCGCAGGCGCGACCACTGAACAACATTTACGGACGTGTCTTAACGTGCGAAAAAACCTGTACGCGAGTGTACGGGTATTGGGGGCGGCATAGGGGCGTGTTGAGGAGAGCGGCCGAAATAATGAGGGAAAATGGGCGTAAATATGGGCGTACACGGGGGTGTGCACCAAAAATGAGCGGTGCTACTACCGCACGATCGACTAAAGCACCGTTCATTTCGGACACCAGACAAGCGCCCGCCAACCGCCAGCTCAGACCACCCCTACAGATACCGCATGCCAGCGTGCGCCTGAGTTTGCTAATTAACGCTGATTACTACTCAAACACATACACCTGAATGTAATAAGCAATGCTGCAGTCTATTAAGTCCAAACCATTATTTCACTGCCTGCAAGCCACACACAGCACGCAAACACATTGGAAGCTTATATTTCTATACTTCTCCACATTTAAAGGTTTGTATAATTTAAGGTAAGAATCTTTTTAAGACCTGCTTATATACGCTAAGGTAGCTATTTGCTAAACAGTTAGACACATTCACTACGTGCTTTCATAGACTTTACACAGTAGCACACTCAATCTACACAAGTCAACATGTGTCAACGTGTTCACTCTAATACTAACATAGGTTTTGTATTTAGGATACAATAACATAAACCACATCTAACACCTACAAAGGATGTTTCAGTAATGTTTTAAGCCCATGACCACTATTTTGCACACAATCTTTGTATAGTACCCAAAATAATGACCTGTACCACTATCTCATCTGCTATGATTTGGATTTGACTACACTCTGGATGTAAGATGCCACCAATCACATTATTGCACTCTCATCTCTCTAACAAAGGATTCCTACATCTGCTTATGACACTGTAAAATCATATATATTTAAAAAGTTATGCATGTTTGTTCACAAGCTATTTTATCATGTTTGGCCCATTCACACATCTTTTTTTAGGGAGGACACATATGCATTCCTACACAAATGTACCTTTTCACCCTTGTTTGTCTGCCTCACCCACTCCATGAGGAAAGCATTGTTCTGGACCTGCTTTTACCTACTACTGTAGGAGCTACCTCACCTGCACACAAACTGCTTTCTCACCTATTAAGTTGCTCTGCACATGTGCTGACACAAACTAATTAGCAGGGAAAAGTTGGATAGGAACATGGGAATGGCCATGGATTGGGATACACATGGGAAACTTCGACCACACTTCAACAAATGTTCAAAAATACCCTGGTCAGTAAGTACACATAAATCTAGTATTTGTTTCACACAAGAAATGACACATACCACAATTTTGATTTAATTTGTAAAATAAATTTATTTGCTGTTCAGCATCACAGCTTATTTCACACTTTAATGTGAGAAATCAAATAAACAAATAAAATAGGCACACAAATAATAAAACAGCCAGAACAAGAGGTTGCATATCTCCAAACATGTGTTACCCTGCAAATGCAATGGTGAAAGAAATGGGGACACCAGAATACGTACTGCAACAACCAGGGTGAATACTAAGCAAGATACACACCACCACAAATTTATCCTGCATTTGTAGAGGTCAAAATACAAACTTTCATGCCCATGGCACGCAAATGGATAGATGGCCAACTCAGGAAGCGGATGTCCAGTGCAATTTAAACATTTGGGGTCCAACCACAGAGGAAGTGAACCAGGTCTCATTATTTGGGCCCTTTTTTCCCCCTTTTAGATGGGGCCTTGGGGACAGGGGCCTTTGGCTCAGCTGCCTTGCGGCGTCTTCCCCTAGTCGACACAGGAGGGTCAGCAGAGGTGGAAGGTTGGGGAGCAGCTTGGGGTGGGGCAGCAGATGGGGGATTGTCCCTTAGGGACCTGGCGGTGGACAGCTGCTCCGCAAGAAGTTCATTCTGGCGGCTGAGGTGTTGGCCAATGCTTACTATGCCAGCCGCCAGAGTGTCGTTAATGCGGTTCAAGGCCTCACACTGCAGCCTGTTTGTGGCCTTCCACTCCGCCAGAAATTCCGCCACCTGCTGCTGACGGATTGCAGCATCCACCCCTTGCTGCTCGATCCTCTCCAGTGTCACCAACAGGCTCTCATCCCATGTCTCCTGTGGCTGCTGCTGAGGGCGACGTCTTGGTGGAGGCTGGACCACTTGCTCCACCTGTGGCTCTGCAGAGGAAGATGCTGCCGGTACATCCTGGGTTTCTGCTTCTTCTAGGATAAGAATTGAAAACAATGTCACCATCACATACGCAATAAAAAATATCTTTCTAAATACAATGCATTACTGTGACTTACCATCAAAAGCAGCAGCAAAGACCTCCGCCGGGAGCTCACTGTCCATATTGGAGATCCCCCTGACCTCCCCCACATCAATCACGTCCAAGGAGTCCTGCTCCAGGGGGGTATACTCCAAATGGTCAGGCATAGGACCTCTCCCGGTGGACATGCTGTGGTTGTACCGGTCATTCATCTTCCTCTTCATTGCCGTTTTGAAGTCAGTCCACCTACAAGTTTAAAAATACAAATATCACCATGAGATATGTGCACCACTGTGCTACGTGTAGGGTTACCACCTAGTCCCTTAAATTCCGGACACATGTTAATTACACAGGTTCTGTGGCAGTTTAAAATTAGGTGAAGTGGAGTCTTGAAGTCAGCCAGCCACAGAACCTGTGTAATTAATATGTGTCCGGAATTAAAGGGACTATGTGGTACCCCTAGCTACGTGACATTTCCTAGTGTGGGTGATCTTATGTTTTTTTGCCATATGTGTCCCACACACACATTCATCTCTCAATTAGGAGGCATTTCAGTGTCTCATCTCATTCATTAGGCCACTAAATGCACATACATACATCACTATACAGAAATGACATCATCCATGGCCAAATTAGGCACCTCCACCTGGTGTGAAACTACACATTCCACCATAGCTTGACAATGTGGTTATTATGGAGTAATTTAACTATGGAATGGCATACTGGGATGTGTAGTTTCTCACCAGCTACATGTGCACAGTTTGGTCATTCTTGTTTCAGTAGCATCATATGGAACATGTTACAACAACTCTTTACAAAACACACTTTCTCTTGTCCCATCACATACTTCACATGAGCAGAACTGTGCCCATAACCTCACATCACACCAATGGTGCATGTTTCATATATCAATGTGGGTTATTAGACATGGTTGTGTTCACATGTGACATTGAAGTGTAGCACTATCTACAAACACACCTTTCTATTAGTCTCAAAACATACATGTAACATATGTACACACATATGACATCAGGGGGACAAAGACCAGGGCAATTTTTCAGCAGTCTCCAGCAGGAACTGAGGCCCTTATTCTAGTTCACTCTTTCTGCCCAAATATTTCTTTGATGGACAAAACCATGTGCACTGCAGGTGAGGCAGGTGTAAAACCCCACCCAAATCTGATTATCTCTGCACAAGTAACACCTGCCTCACCTGCAGTGCACATGGTTTTGTCCATCTAATAAATATTTGGCCAGAAAGAGTGAACTAGAATAAGGGCCTCAGTTCCTGCTGGAGACTGCTGAAAAATTGCCCTGACAAACACACTAACCTTTTCTTCACTGCGTCCCAATTTCTGACCACTGGTGCCACCTGGTTCACTTCCTCTGTGATCTTCTCCCAAAGGTTTCTCCTTGCTCTGGCACCCGGCTTCCTGGTTGGCAATTCAATCCATTTGCGTGCCCTGGGCACTAGAATTCGCATTTCGGCCTCTACAAATGCAGGGTTTCTCTTTCTGGTGGTGGTATCCTGCTCAGTCCTCACCCTAGATGTTGCAGCTCGTTTTCTGGTGGCCCCAGTTCTCTCACCATGCACCTGCTGGGTCACACCTGTTTGGAGAGATGCAACCTCTTGTTCTGGCTGGTTGCTTGGCCCTTGTGGAGCTGGTGGAGGTTGAACAGGGCCTGTTACTGAGGGGCCCGCTTGGTCTTGGCTCCTCCTTCTCCTCTCCTGCTCCCTCTGCCTCAACCTTTCCAGCAAGGATTCTGCTCTTGCTCTCTGGAGAGCGTCCTCAGCTGCGGAATCGTCTGAACTAGACATGTTTGCAGCAATTGTGGCCTGCATCTGACTGAATATTTATATGTTAATCTCCCGCCATGAACAAGGGGGCGTATATTTTTCACCGCAATGTATTTGCTCATTTACGCCGATATTTCCCGCCGATAATTCCCGCTTAAATTACGCAGGTCTCAACGCACCTGATCAATCACCTGTATATGCACATACACAGGTTGTGTAGCATTGTGGGCTGCATCGTGAAATGTGTGCACCTGTCATTCCAATGATGAGTGTTGTCAGCTGGTATCTGTTGGAGTTCGTGTATGCTTTGTGAGTCACATTTCAAAACATCACGTTACAATGCTTTCCTTACATATGTAATGTGTATGAAATTGTCATACAGCAACATGTTGCATTGTGGCCCTTTAAGCAGCGTAGTTATAAGTAGAGGGTTGCGTGTATTATTTTCCGCACACTGTAAATACAGTACTCCTCTCCATGGAAATCGGTGTATCGTGCCCCCTTTAAGCAGCGTAGTTATAAGTAGAGGGTTGCGTGTATTATTTTCCGCACACTGTAAATACAGTACTCCTCTCCATGGAAATCGGTGTATCGTGCCCCCTTTAAGCAGCGTAGTTATAAGTAGAGGGTTGCGTGTATTATTTTCCGCACACTGTAAATACAGTTCCTCTCTATACATTGAATGCATGCTGTTGGTTATGGTGTGTGTATATCGGAACGGTCCGCGTAAGTTTCTATTCGCATCCAGTTTGTTAATGTAAGAGGGATTAATAAAGTTAATACCAAACAAACAATTTTTTACACCAATCAGCAAGCACCAAAAGTGATATATGTACCTGCAATTATTAACTGCGCCATTGGCACTATGACTACTACCAGGGCTAGGCCGTTTACGACCCAGGAGCTGTTGGCCCTGGTTGACGTAATGGACCGTCACCTGGGGCCCAGGGGCCCTTATGTCAGCAACATGGACAAGCGGCGGGCGTATACTGCAGCCCGCCGCCTAATATACTCGACGACCGGCGTCCGCAGAAGCCTGGGGCAAGTGGAGCGGCGCTGGTCCGACCTGCGCCGGCGGCAGCCAGTGTTGCTTTGCACACTTCGCCGCCATATTGCCCGATGTAAGTTTTTATTACTAGTATGTCTGCGTTTTTTTGCAAATGTTTTCTGTACTTTTTATAAATATGTTCCTGAGTATGTGGGTGTATAGGGGGTGTATAGGGGGTGTATAGGGGGTGTATAGGGGGTGTATAGGGGGTGTGTATGGGGTGTATAGGGGGTGTATAGGGGGTGTATAGGGGGGGGTTAAGTAGTTGCTCAGTTTTTGGGTGTAGCATATCAATTAGTTTGCATGATAAATGTCTGAAATATAACAGCAATGATAATTTGGAAGGTTATGAGCATGACTAATGTGAATTTTTCTTTCCCCCTTTTTTATGAAACCCAATCTTCGATTTCTATGCCATCAACATGAACATTTCAGCACGGGCAAGGGCACGCATCGAAGCCCGGGAGCAGGCAGCCCGGGACCAGGCAGCCCGGGACCAGGCAGCCCAGGAGCAGGCAGCCCTGGAGCAGCCAGAGGAGGAGGAGGAAGAGGAGGAGGAGGAAGAAGAGGAGGAGGAAGAAGAGAAGGAGGAAGAGGAGGAGGAAGAAGAGAAGGAGGAAGAGGAGGAGGAGGAAGAAGAGGAGGAGGAAGAGGAGGAGGAAGAAGAGGAGGAGGAAGAGGAGGAGGAGGAAGAGGAGGCCGAGACAATGGCTCAACCTGGGGCCCACACAATTTCCCCATCCCCTTCCCCCACCCCCTCCCCAACCCCCACCCCCACCCCCTCCCTAACCCCCTCCCCTACCCCCACCCCCACCACCACCCACACCCCCACCCACACCCCTACCCCCACCCACACCCCTACCCCCACCCACACCCCTACCCCCACCCCCTCCCCACCCCATTTCCAACCCCCCTACACCTCTCCACCACCCACCCCCAATCCTCTCCAATCCCCACTCACACCCACTACCTCTATCCAAATTCCCATCCCATCCCCCTTGCTCCTGACCCCCCCAACCACCGCACAGCCAACCAGCGGGGACCAGGATGGCTCAAGTAGCCGTAAGTAAATAATGTGTCTAATGTTGACCTACACATTTCTACACATAAACAAGCACAACAACCACATATGTGTATCCAACATCAACATTAGTTGCAACATATCACTGCAGGGCGACCATGAGGTGTGTCCTGTCGTTCTCCAGGAACAAGGGTCCCCTTGGTGGTTTTTTTGAGTGTGGCCATGCCTCACCCCTTGAATAATTGACATAACAGTACATCCAATGAGATATCCGACATTAGTGGTGTGGTAGTTATGTGGCTCCAGGTGTTGGGTAACTCCAGTTCCCAGCATGATGTGCAACACAGGGCCGGATTATAATGGAGGCACAAGGGGTCAGTGCCCCTGGGCCTCCCTCTAGCTAGGGGCCCCCTGTGGTTGTCATGTATTTTTTTTTTAAAAAAAAATTAAGTTTTTATTTGCTTTTTTTAGCTAAAGGTTTTGTGCATGGGTGGGGTAGTGCTGCAGCTTCACCTATCTGCCAATGTGACAATGATTTATGGTGCTGAGCATCGGGAGCCAAGGCACACTGATTGCACAAGTGTGCAGTGCATTTCTGGGAGTTGACTAAGTCCCATGACACTTTGCACCAGAGGACAGAGGCTGAGAAGTTTGTGCTGAGCTCTGATTGGTGGAGCTCATTACATGCTTCTCAGGTCCATGGAGAACAGCAGCAGCAGCTTAGTCATGTGAGGGTTTTTAATCAGAGGCAGCACTAGGACTGTGAGGTCTCCTCCAGAGTAAGGGGCAGAGGGACAAACACAGGCTTTTCATGTGGTGTGTGTGTGTGTGTGTGTGTGTGTGTGTGTGTGTATATATATATATATATATATCCCCTGCAGTTAACCATTGACCAAGTTTATTCTGCCTTTACTCTGTGTTTTGACAGTATAATATTCTCCCATGCAGTGTGCGGCCAGTAATGACAAGTGCAAGGGGGCCCCCCGGTCTAAAGTACCCCGGGCCCCCCGAAGGCTTAATCTGGCACTGTGTTTTGGTAATAGTGTGTGAGGCCATGCGGATGCATGCTTTACAAACATAGCTGTAGGCCTATAATTTGTACAGCAATGTCCGAAATTTAAAATAGTAAGGAGTGCTTAAGCCACAACAATGTCATAACCCTTAAATAGCACAGCCTAATTGTGAGGTTAGAGGACAGTCCCCCAAAACCAAAGTACCAATTGGGATACAGCATACATTCATCCATGAAGGAGTAATTGAATTAATGTTATTTACTATGTACAGTATGTGTGTGTTAACATATTATTTTTTAGTACTGTGTTTACAGCAGACCCATCTTCAATGTAGTTTAAAAATGTATGTGGCCTTCACACATAACTCTGAACTTTTTATTATGTACAAATACAACAAACATTTGTGTATGTTATATATTAATTTTTTTTTTTTATCCCTTCACTACAGACACTGAACAGCAGCAGGAGGAGGTGGCAGCCCTAATGCGGGAGATTGTACTGACCCTCCTGTACCTCCAGATCCTGTTTGGACTTCTGGAGGCCCGGATTTAATTTTTTTTTATCCCCCCCCCCTTATTATTTTTGACCGAAATAAAAGTTTATGTACAGTTCGAAATTGCCTGTGTTTTTACTAATAAATATGTTAGAGGGCTTGTAAGGGTAGGTACATACAGATGTGTACTGTAAGTTATACTTGTAATTTGAGGTGAGGGGTAATGATTGATGTGTGAATGTGTGTGTTTTTGAGTAAAATAACACATAGTGAAAATGCATGAATGTTTAATGTTGGTAGATTAAAACATCACACATAACATCAGGGTAGGTATACATGTTACACATTGTGGACAAAGTAATTATGGACATAATTTAGTACATATACAGAAACACCAACATAACTTGATGTAAAAGTAACAGCAATATGGGGACACATAGATAGTGATTAAAATGCCACATTAGAACATAACAAATATACATGTAATGAGGGTTCAAATGTGGTTTTATTAGGTCTTTATTAAGGTAGACAATTGAGTTAATAGAAAACAATAATTGAATAACAAATAGATTAATTAATCAATTGTCAGATTTGTAGTTGAAAGGCAAGATTTGCAGGTCCATATATGTGAAGGGTATGGCAGCGTACACGGACGTACGCTCACTCTCACGAGCGGTGACATAAGCTGTGTTTTCCATTGAAAACAATAGGGACCCGTCCGTGCAAGCTGGCGTACGCTCAGATCTCCGCAAGAAGTCGGTGGGAAGACGGACGAAAGACGTCCGTAAACGACGCCGTACGCTCAGTTGTACGCCTGTTGTCGGAGTGCAAGGGCTGGACCGTCCGCGTACGTTGCCGTACGCTCATTTGTACGCCACTCCCCCTCTACGTTATTTCTGCCCGTACGTAAGCGGCTGATTTGTGGGTGGACTTAACCCTAACGGCCGCGTACGGCTAGCGTACGTTAATAGTGAACGTACGCACGTTTGGCCGCTCCGATCAGAATAACCTCCGTAATGTAGTACGAATCAAAGTTTTTTAAAGGGGCAGTCATTTTCAAGGCAAACCATGCCTACAAATGACTGCCCCTTACAAAAAACATCAGAGTTTGGCCGGCTAAGTGCATGACCACAGGACTCGCACTGCATAACATCCAGCCCAGTATTTGGGTACAAATCGACAGCAGAGAAACAAAAGTACTTACTTAAATTTCTAATTATTCTGTGCAGTGTTTTTTTAATAATACAGTAAGTAGTTTTTCAGGTTCCAAAATGTGATGTGTTGCTATTTTCTTTTTAAATCCAGTGTCCAATCAATATATTCCTAAGAACACTTACAATATACCGGTACTTCAGTATTTACTTGCATTACTGAAACAACATTATAATAGCAAACAAAAGAAGGTATTACAAAAATCTAAAAAATAAACTTTGAACAATGCATTTTTATTGCTGTTATCTTGTTACAACTCACACCCCCAAAGACATATTTACAATAGACTTTGTTAACTGCTATTTTAACAAGCTTATTAGCTTGACATCATTTACTATCCATTCATTGTGAATCGTTGTGTTGGGACTTATTTAAATAGCTTTATAAACTTGGTCTACTTTTCACTCGTTTGATGAAGATAATTAATCAACTTGTATGAGAGCTGTGGCCATACAAAATAATTATCTTTTATTTTCTTCTTCAGTTTTCAAACATTTTATCCTATCCATATTTTTTTGGAGCCAACTTGCAACTTATGATCTTAAAGACAAATTACTTTATTATAACTGAATAGATGAAAGAAAGCCACTAATTAAATGCTATTTTTTCGACTAGTCAAAAAAAAAAACCTGCACCTTTTAACGTTTTTAGTTTGGGTTTACATTCAACCTATTCAATTAAAGTGGCGATTTTTCAACCAGTCGAAAAATCCTGCAAAGTCAAAAAACACCATGAAATTACTTGCAGATCCATGCGTTTTTGACAAATTTGCAAATGTTTTTTAGTGTTTTTAGTCTTGTTTCACCAATACAGGTTCGACTTTAGAAAAAAAAAAAGTGAAACTGCATCGACAAAACATGACTAAAACCCTCCGAAAATGGCCGCAATTGAAAAATAAAGTCTCTTTTTTTACAGCTTAGTTGAATAACCCCCTAAGTGAGAAAACAGTCATTGTGAACCTCTGTGATGTAATGCTAAGGTGTATAGCTTACAGTTTTTAAGACATGCAGTGCTATTCCCAAACCACTTTTTTAGAAACTCACGTATAGTCCTTAGGAATAAGGTCTGTTGGGAATTAAAATTCCAGACACAGCTGTTTTTTTTTAACATGCTCTGCACATAAAATCACAAGATCTGAAATGCAATCATTAAAATTGTTACTTTAGAGTCCATTTCACCAATTCACACTGTGATTTATATGTGGAGGTTAGGGTTCTAATGACTTTATCACGTTTTACATTTATGTTAACTTATAGCTCTCAAATGTTTTCTGTTATGATACTACAGTGATTTATGTACATTGTCAAAAAGAAATACCCCTCAATTTAGGTTATTGTTTATGTATGTTTACTACTACTACAAAAACAACAAAATATGACACCTATTTCTATTAAAAATGTTTTGTTTGTTTTTTATCCTTTTTTTCCTATTGTTTCTCATCTTTCTGCTATAAAGATTCTTGCCATTTTGTACAGTAAGAATTCAAGGGCACCAGTATACATTCCATTAGAAATGTGCCATTGCACTCGTTACCTAATAGGGTTAACGGGTATTGTTGCTTAAGTTATACAGTACAGTGTACATACATTACATCTGTTTATTAGCTAATACTACTTAATGAATATCTTTGGAAAACGGCTTATATGGAATTACAGACATTGTTTATATAAAATAGACTAATAACAGTTTTTGTTGAAATAGCAAATGAGGTCTTTGGTTAAGCACCTGGCCAGAGAGGGTCACGTCCCTCTGCCTTATAATGAGTTCCATTTCTCATTGGCACTGAAGGGATTATGGTAAGAAATGGAGTTTTGGCATGGTGATTCTTTAGAGGACCCAGTGGTCAGTGTCATTAACTGTGAATTCATAATGACTGTAAAGGATCCATCTATCAGATTTCACAGTGAAGGCTTCGTTGATGAAGCAGACAGCTGGATCACAGTGGTATCTAGAGGGTTGTTACTTACAACATGTAGCCAAGCTAGATATAGCCCTTTCTTTACCAATATATTTATCTGCTTTATATTGCATAATAAAATGTTTAGAAATGTTCCCTGTTCTCATGTAAAAATGTAATTACTTAGCTTCTCCGGCAAAATTGTGTTAAATTGGTTTCTTAATGAAGACCAGTCACGAGGTCATCTGATGTTTTTTTTGTATATTTATTACATATAAATTTTTCCAAAGGTCACCAAAGACCCCCTTCCCAAGCAGTCCAGTCATTCAAGAGAGTATTTTATGCAAAGTGCTGTGCTTACAGTATCCTTTGATCTGAGAGAGTTCCTCCAGCCCCCACATTAGGAGAGGTGAAAGGTATTGAGGAAGCTGCTGATATAGAAACAAGGGGTAAAATTTAATAGGATGAGAGATTCAGAAAGTGAGAGATTTGGTAAGAAAGCTCCAGCTTTTTTAAAGCGGCAATCATTTACACGTCAAAATTAAAATGGTTTTGCAGAGTAAATGATTGCCGCTTTAAAAAAACTGGAGATTTCTTAGCAAATCTCTCACTTTCTGAATCTCTCATCCTATTACTTTTCACCCAAGGTCTCTACTATGATTCTGACTTTATTTAATTCCTGTATATGTTACAGCATTCTGGTTTAGGGATAGCCATTGGCGTGCTAGCCATCAATGGCACATACATGTTCTATGGGAGCTATCAATGGTTTGTGCCACTCAGTGGCCACTACTGGCAGGTGCTGGCCTTACGATGGGCTAATCAAAAATGGGGGCAGGGCTTTGAGGTCCTCCAGGGCTGGGGCTAGACTGTGTGCCCAGTGGAGAACAAAAAAAATTTGGTTTTACTCAGCCAATGTTTGCAGAGAACTACTAGGTATTCTTAGATATCTATCATGTTATATAGCTGGAGTAGTAAGCTTGGAGGCATGTTCCTGCAGTGGTGCACAGGTACCACGTGTCTATGTAGTGGTGTTTTTGTTAAGATAATGAGGCTTAGGGTGTTCCAAGCCGGGTGGCGGACAGGGTCCCGAAAGTCGGGATCCCGACAGGCATTTATCCAACATCGGGATCCCGACTGTCAAAACACTGACAGCCGGGTTCCCGATGGCCGTCGGCTATTTTTCCATTGTGGGGGTCCACGACCCCCATAGAGGGAGAACAGAATCGGTGGCTCGTGTAGCGAGCCACCGTGCCCGCAGCGTGGCGAGTGCAGCGTGCCCGCAAGGGGCTTAGTTGCGCTCACCATGCTGTCTGGGTCCGGCCAGTCGGGATCCCGATGTCGGGCTAATGACTGTCAATATCCCGACTGTCAGACCCCTGTACCACACCCTTCCAAGCCTTGTAATCCCTGTCCACTGCCCATGTGGATTATGACTATGACCCTGAGATGCATTGCCATATGAAATTATGCAGTACACAAAAATTTTAAGTTGCAAGGTACGTATTAGGCAGAGTTTATTGTTGAAAATATTTGGATTATGTTCTTACTGTAAATTTGATTGTTTGATTGTTTTAGTTGATTTGTTGACCAATATGGGGTTCATGCAGTGTTGCACACAAATGCAGCATACTGTACAATTTGCATGTGTGGGGGCAGGGGCATACAGTACAATGGGAGCTGGCGGAACGGATGCGTCTGAAGGCTAATCACTCATTGGGAGCTGGATACGGCATGCTATACTAAGCAAAGCTATAGCAGCACATACAGTGTATGTACTGCTGTTCTCTTCTGTAGATTAACCAAATGCATATACTACTGTTTTCCCATTGAGTATAGTAACAACATATACTACTGTTCTATCATGGAGTAAACCAGGTGCATATCCTACTTTTCTCCCATGGAGTAGAGTAAGAACATATACCACTGTTTTCTCCTGGAGTAACCCCGGAACATATACCACTGTTTTCCCATCAAGTAGAGTAACAACATATACTACTGTTCTCTGCTGGAGTAAATCAGGAGTGCATACTACAATTCGAGCATACTGTATACTACTGTTCCCTCCTGAGGTGAAGCAGTGCATATTCTATGCCTGACAAGCTGGAAACATCTTGCTCTGCATGCTAAGCTATGTCTGCATTTACCATTTGCAATTTAGACACAATTTCAGTTTAAGAAATAGTCCTACTTTGTGACAGTGAGGCAGTAAAACATCAGAAGCAGCACCCAAAGACCTTGCCAAAACCAATATACCCACAATTTCAGTTTAGCTCAGCCCCTACAGTACTTGTATAACATTTTTCTAAGTAACTGTATTTACAACAAAAAAGGTTCTTGTCATTGAGGTCCTGTTTGTCAGGGGATATTTACAAGGTGAGCAGGTTATTATAAGTTGTGAAACACAGATGCAGCCACACTCACCCTTTGGCACGTCTAGTGACTCGGGAAGCTGGGCTGCACTGAGCTGCTGGCTAATGTAATGCTAATAGTGCATGGGTGCGCCACAGACACATATGTATGCCGGTGTGCATGCGAATGACAGGTTATGAGATGCACCCGTGCCATATTGGAGCCGCAAAGAGGCATCCTAAGCCAGAAAAGGAGCCCAGGTATGCTAATGCCCTGATGCCACAGAACTTGGCACTCATTTTAGTTGATTCTTTTTCTTGCAGTCGATGGGCAACATCAGTATCCAAATGTTGCACTGTGACCAAGCCTGAACTTGTAGAGATATGCTAGCATGCACTGATATGCTGGTAACACTGTTTGTTATAATATATTATGGAAGCTGGCCAACCCTCTTGATTATATGTAAACTGTTGTATTTGTGTGACAATACACACTGGGTTACAGTAAGTGTTGGATTTATTTGCACGCAGCATGTAATTAGGGAAATAACAAAAGAAAAGCATACTTAACACTGTATGTCCAATTGGACACTTGTCCTTTAAGAATAAAATGTGTATCTTCTTTAATTTAGTATTACAAGGGAAAATATAAATTACACATTAATAGATGGTAATTACTTGATATTTATTTATTTATTTCCAGTTTCTTATATAGCGCAGCAGATTCCGTTGCACTTTACAATAGTAGACAGTGATAAAACAAACTGGGTAATGACAGACAGACTTGGAGGTAGGAGAGCCCTGCTGCAAGCTTACAATATAGTATATAGTATAGTATAGTATAGTATAATACCTAGCCATTTACTTGAATAATCCCTTACTATATAAGGCCCTGCCCACCATCAATTTACCACTTCAGGTTTATGGAGATGCAGTCAGTGACATGAACATATCTTTTTACAGACACATTTTTCTGCAGAAATAAATTGATATGTATTCAACTCTGAATAAGCTCACTGTTGGCATAGAAAAAACACATCAATAGAAATAAAACATTAAGCCAGTGGTTTCCAATCTGTGTTCCGTGGCACCCAGGGGAAGTTACCTGGCTGCTCTGCAAAGTTGGGTGTATTTTTTGCCAAAAATCTTTTGAACATCACTATGTGAATAAGAAACACAAACAGCATCTGCTGATTAAAATTATATGTGGCATGCCTATATTCGGTGTGCAACTGTGACTGTATCTTAATCCCAAATGCTAAATTAGGTACTTATGTATTATCTGGGCTCCCGCTTTTCTTATGAGACCGCGTCCCCTCGCGGGGCTCGCTGCGCTCGCCACGCTTCGGGCACGGTGGCTCGCTGCGCTCGCCACACTATATAAAATCAACTCCATGCGTAGTTGGATAGTAGGGGTATGAAAAAATGGGGTGCATTTAACATGGGAGCCCAGATAATACATAAGTACCCTAAATTATGCTGTTTTTAAGGAAAACTGTATTCATTTGTATGCAGATACAGACACTGTCACATATCATTTTAATCAGCAGAAGTTACTTGTGCATCCTATTCATATATCGATGCAAATAAGATGCATTTCAATGAAAAAAGTTGCAGAAAAAGGGCTGTTTAACATGACTTCAGAAAGAATGCAGGACACACCTGTATGTCCAATCTAATACTGCTTTCACATTGCAGAAATGGGTAAGGACTCGGTATTCTTAAATGGGACTTTAAAACGGGTCTGAGTCTTGAGACCTTTCACATTGCAGGTGAAAACCGTTTTAAAAATCATTTACTACCATTCAAAATTCAACCCGTTTAACCCCCAAGGGACACGTTTCAAGCCATTGAAATAGAGCCATTCACACTGCCTAAAAAACGGCTTTAAAACGTGTAGGACTCTGCTTTTTAACCGTGTTGAAATACCGGTTATCTTTAACTGGTAAATCAACTTTGGCACTTTCACATTGCAGCCTTAAACGTTTTAAGATGGGAAAAAAACGGCAATATACCGTTTTAAAAGTGCAATGTGAAAGGGGTATAAGCATAGAATAATTTTCCCATTAAGTATATACCAGTTGTACAAAGGAGTATTTGTACGCATCATGTAAAGTACTGAACTGCTGCTCTTTGACATTGGTAGTAATTATTACTGCATTGCCTTGTTCATAAAGAGTTTACATAATGTTTCAAAAACATAGGAAATATTAGGATCTTTAAAGTGTTATTACTAAATGCAAAAGTCCCATTTTCAATTCAATTAATTTTAATTAAATACATACGCAACCAGATCAGTGATGTAATACAATTATAAATTATATACATTTTTCTTCCTGCAGTAGTCAAAAAAGAAATTAAAAATAAGTAATCCAAATATAGTAGAGATCTGAAGCTTCTAAAAAAAAAGAAGAAAGGATGTGATGTTGCCCATAGCAATGAATCAGACGTAAGGGGGTATGCAATGTGCCGCCGCTATTTCCGATGTGGGAAATAGCAGCGGCTCCCTAGTCAATGCTGTCATTAACGACAGCATTGATACCGGATCACGGCAGAATGGGCCCGACTTCAGAAGCTGATGGGCCCGTTCTGCCGATAACGGCCGTGGATTGTCATGATCCAGGCCGTAGATCGACATCCCACGCCCCCTTTGCGCCCATTGGCAGGCGGGACATTGAATCCCGTCTGTCGTTATGCGTTAGATCTGACCACAAACGGACCAGAATCATGGCTGTCGGTGGGGATCGACAGCCATGATCCCAGATTGTATACCCCCTAAGTCTATCAATTTACAGGATGAAATAGATAATCATAGAATCTGATTGGTTGCCATGGGCAACATCTCTTTTCATTTTTAAAAGCTTCACTGTCTTTCTATATAACCATGATATCACTGAAACTGATTTCAGAGTAAGGTAAATTTTATAATGCACTAGCCAATGTTTTTACCACATTGTTTTTTTTATTCACCTTATTCATAACAGGGGCTGGAGCCCATTAGAATATGTAGAAGCAATGCATTTCCTTTTGCACCATTCTGTATTTTAGGACACTTTTTAACATGTCATTAATGTAACCTCCTATTTGCTGAAGTGCAGTTTCTTGCATTTGATCATTTATTTTAACACATACTTCTCATAAATGTTTTTTGCGGAGTAATTTAAGCTTTTTGACATAACATTGTTTAAAGACTCAAGTACTTTAAGAACAAGATGTACACAGCCAATACTGTATATTTCAATATTTCTTGTGGTTATAACTCTACTATTAAATGTATAAAATTACATAACTTCCATGAATCTTTGAAATCTTTCCTCAATGTGCTTTTTGGGTTAAACATTGCTCAAAAAACACCTGACATATATTATATACAGTTCTCTGTGCCTTATAAATAACTACAAACTT